>NC_137110.1:33167768-33202768 GCF_949357685.1 Gobio gobio | reverse complement strand
TGTATGTCCTCAGAAATCACAGAAGCACACACACACACACAGAGAGAGAGAGAGAGAGAGAGAGAGAGAGAGAGAGAGAGAGAGAGAGAGAGAGAGAGAGAGAGAGAGAGAGAGAGAGAGAGAGAGAGAGAGAGAGAGAGAGAAACAAGTTTTTTTTTTATCCTGCTTCAAAACTAACACAATGCTGCCATCTTGTGTTCATTGAGGGAAGGGCAGCACACACGGGCACAATACATTATACAAATAAATATTTATAAAATATATATATATTCATCTGAAAAATAGTACAGTCATTTTAAATTAATCTAAGTTCAATTACCAAACATACAATCTTAATTTAATTTAAATCAAAATATTATTTTACAAGATATGAGACAATTTCTGTTCCCCTTTTTTTGTCCTTATTTAATCCCTCGCCATGGCAACACCGTTTGAGATATCCAATATTCGTTCGCATTTTAGCATCTTCCGTATCTTTGTTTCATGTTGACCGAGTTTGGTGGAGATTGAATAAATCGCCTACGAGGAGAACGTAAAAACTCAGACCCTGAATTACATAAATATTCACCTTCAAACCAAAATATCTGACTACCTGTTGGTCGGAGCTAATGACTGTAAATTAGAAAGTTGTCCGGCTCGAAGAGAACAATATATGTACCGAGTTTGGTGACTGAAGATAAAACTAACCCCCCCACTTTTGTCAAAAGGTGACGCTAGAGAGCCCCTCATCCCCGCCCGTTTCTGAGGCTTTGTCCATGTGTACTGACTGACATCTCTGATGTGTGTGTTGAGTTTCAAGCAGTTTCAAGCAATTTCAAGCATGCTAAGAGCCTCAGAACAGCCAAAAGATTATTAAACTTTGACACGTTGCCATGGCAACAGTATTTGAAATTTCAGGAATCCATTTCATACGTCTCTATCTGTCATGTTTTCACATTATACTGATGAAGTTTGAAATAAATCGGGTCAAAATAAGATGGTGATTCAAAGCATTTTTGAAAGTGACACACTTCCTGCTGCCAGTTGGTGGCGCTATAACTTTGACTCACAAAAGTCATATCCATGTGATCGGCTTCTTACAACAAACACACAGCTGAAGTTTCATCCAAACCAGTCAATGTTTGCACAAGTTATAACACACTTCCTGTTTCCCTTTTCTCGCCATAAATTCGTTGCTTCGCCACGGCTAAACCATTTGAGATATCAAAAATCCGCTCGCAATTTAGCATCCTGGATATGTTCTCTTCATGCTGACCGAGTTTGGCAATGATCGAAACAATGGCCTCGGAGGAGTATATTAAATTCCAGAGCATGCGTTTTCCGAACAACCCATAATAGCTCACTTCCTGTAGGGCTGACGCATAACTTAGAGCACGAAAGTTGTTCGGCCTGATGAGATCTATATGTGTACCGAGTTTCATACATGTACGTGCAAGTGTGTTTGATATATGGACCAAGTTTTCAGACCCCAATTTAGGGGGCGCTGTCGAGCCCCCCTGCCACGCCCGGGTACCAGCTTCAGCCCGGCTCTGATGGCCGCGCATTCCGACGCCCGTGCGAAGTTTCAAGAGTTTTCGAGCATGTTAAGTGCCCCAAAAGTACCCGAGAAGTCGAAAAAAAAAAAAAAAACAAAAAAAACAAAGAATAATCTGAGGAAGAACAATAGGGCTCTGCGCCCTTTGGGCTTGGGCCCTAATAATCTGAGGAAGAACAATAGGGCTCTGCGCCCTTTCAGGCTTGAGCCCTAATAATAAGAAACAGAGGAAGAACAATAGGGCTCTGCGCCATTTCAGGGCTTGGGCCCTAAAAAGAATTAAAGCTGCGAGCAGCGATGACGGGCTCAAGCCGGTGGCACCGCCACGCCGGTGGCATCAGCTTAACTGTGCATGGCAGGCAATATGCATTTAAACAGGAGAATATTTTAAAAATCACTCGAATATGCCACATTTACTGCAGCAGCTGGTGCAATTATGACCATAAGCCACACCCATGATGTAATTTAAATATAGATGAATTGTAATGTCATAGGATCACATATAGGACCACATCTATGAGATCAATTACATTTAAATTAATTTCATGTCAGATGATGTCAAAGGTCAAATCATAATGAGTTCAGAATACCATATATTACATGTAGTAATTTACATGATTTATACTTTATTTGTGGGAACACTTGTATATATAATGTGTAGTTAGTTTAAATGTAATTAAACTATTACATTCTATGTAGTTGGTACAAAATAACAAGGACACAGTAGGGAATTGAACCCCATTCCAGTAAACCAGGAGTACCATTACCAACGCCAGTGCTTGTAGTGGAAAAAATAAAGTGCCGGTACTCACCAGAGGGGGCGGGGCTTTGTTGGGGGCGTGGTTATGGGGGGATTGTTTATTCAATAATTCAAGAAGGTCCGTATTTTAAAGCTCTTTCTAACTTGTTCTCAGCCTTAGATCTAACATATAGTTCTTGTAATTGTTTAACTATATCATTTGTTACAATAAGGGTTTATTTACAAAGGAAGACCATTGACGGCACCTCATTAGGCTACCATGCAGGCCAATGTTCACTTTTGTCTTTCTTTTTTCTAATCAAATAGCAACACAGTTAGAAACTATAGCTGGGTCATTCCTGGTATGCGGTAACATTTTGGCTTCATAAATGTTTGAAAAAAAAGTACATGATTTTCATGTTTTTAGCATTCTACCAAAATGGTGACATGTTTAACTAGTCGGAATACATATTGGTCAAGCTCAGGGACTAAAAAAATAATAATTATGGGTAGATTCAATTATGTTCAGACACGGGCCGTGAAGATGTTCCACCCTTTTAGGGACATATACATAGTTATCACAAAATGTTAATGTTAAACAATAACAAGTTTTTCTTGGATAGTATATGTCCCTTATGCCATCATGGTATTTTTTTAAATTCTTGAAACAATAACAAAACTATTATTGATGAATAGAATGTCTTGATTATTAAGAACAGGTACTTTTTGTACCCATTTTTGCCAACAGGATGGTAAATAATAAAAAAATGTGTTCAAAAACATATATTGTATATGCTGTTAATGATCCTCACCTCCCAAAATAAAACATAAGTATGCAAAACATTTAACGTTGCAGTCAAATTATTATTTAAAAATGACTCGCCTAACAGGGTGGAAGACCATAACAGTGGAGGAGTTTTCCCTCATTGTCCTGCATGATTTGCCATCAGTAATGTGTGGCACTGCACCTATAACATGGTTTTATAATATTTATATATGCATATATGTGTTTATAGAATTTGCAATATACACTAAATACGATTTATTCTATTAGAATGTCCACCCTGTTAGGTTTATAGATCTAACAGGGCGGAATCAAAAGGGTGGAAAATTTTAAGATAAGTTAGCCGTAGCTCTTTCACTTAAACTTAGCTCTATCAGACCATTCTTTCCTCTGAAGTGAAAACTTTACGGCCTCCTCCAGTGGCTTGAGCTTTCTCATTTCAGCCATTATCTGATGTGTCTGCTGAAATAGAGAAAAACACCAATAATTATGAGCATTGCATTTAATTTGACATTCTTCAGCAAGATTGTTTTCATAATAAAAATTAATACTTACAGTTCTATTGGTACAGAGTATATTTTATTACATTCAGGAGGAATAAAAGCATATCTTGATCGCTTTGTTTCTTAATAATAATATAATAATAATAATAATAACTTTAAACCAAGCTAACGTTAAACTGCAGTAATATTTAACAGTAGCATGTCAGGATACTGTATCCCCTTCACAGACTGTAGTCATGACAATGCATTGTTACGATGGCTAGACTGATTTATGTGGTCAAAATAAGTTATTTACAATTATATTGGAATCTAAAACAAATTAAATCTTACAAGCATCTCTGATTCTCTCCTGACAGTCTGGGATCAGAATGACTATGCTAGCGCCGTTAGCATCAGGCGCTAGCTGCTTTCTGACTGCAAAACGAGCAGAAAAGAGCTTATAAAACACGCACAAACAAGCCAAACTTAGCCACAAGCGATTAAACTGCAGATTAACTTACCTTTCTTTTAATAGTTGCTGCAAACAGGTCCAAATCACAGATGTTTTCTCAGGTGCTGTTTCTATCCTGAATAAACGCACTTGTACACAGTGGTCTGACAAAATCTGACATTACGATAAACGGGAGCGAATATTCATGAGGGGCGCAGTACCACACACACACACACACACACACACACACACACACACACACACACACACACACACACACACACACACACACACACACACACACACACACACACACACACACACACACACACACACACACACACACACACACACACACACACACACACACACGTTCACATTTTAGCATCTTCCGTATCTTTGTTTCATGTTGACCGAGTTTGGTGGAGATTGAATAAATCGCCTACGAGGAGAACGTAAAAACTCAGACCCTGAATTACACAAAAATTCACCTTCGAACCAAAATATCTGACTTCCTGTTGGTCGGAGCTAATGACTGTAAATTAGAAAGTTGTCCGGCTCGAAGAGAACAATATATGTATGGGGACACATGAAATGTCTACAAATGTATGTCCTCAGAAACACACACACACACACACACACACACACACACACACACACACACACACACACACACACACACACACACACACACACACACACACACACACACACACACACACACACACACACACACACACACACACACACACACACACACACAGAGAGAGAGAGAGAGAGAGAGAGAGAGAGAGATAGACAGAGAGAGAGAGAGAGAGAGAGAGAGAGAGAGAGAGAAACAAGGTTTTTTTATCCTGCTTCAAAACTAACACAATGCTGCCATCTTGTGTTCATTGAGGGAAGGGCAGCACACACATGCAGGCACATTAGACTATTCAAATAAATATTTATAAAAAATATATATATTCTTCTGAAAAATATTATAGTAATTTTAAATTAATCTAAATTCAATTACCAAACATACAATCTTAATTTAATTGAAATCAAAATATGATTTTACAAGATATTAGACAATTTCTGTTCCCCTTTTTTGTCCTTATTTAATCCCTCGCCATGGCAACACCGTTTGAGATATCCAATATTCGTTCGCATTTTAGCATCTTCCGTATCTTTGTTTCATGTTGACCGAGTTTGGTGGAGATTGAATAAATCGCCTACGAGGAGAACGTAAAAACTCAGACCCCGATTTAACCAAAAAGTCACCTTCAAACCAAAATATCTGACTTCCTGTTGGTCGGAGCTAATGACTGTAAATTAGAAAGTTGTCCGGCTCGATGAGGTCAATATATATACTGAGTTTGGTGATTGTAGATGAAACGAAGCCCTTCACTTTTGTCAAAAGGTGGCGCTAGAGAGCCCCTCATCCCCGCCCGTTTCTGAGGCTTTGCCCATGTGTACTGACTGACATCTCTGATGTGTGTGTTGAGTTTCAAGCAGTTTCAAGCAATTTCAAGCATGCTAAGAGCCTCAGAACAGCCAAAAGATTATTAAACTTTGACACGTTGCCATGGCAACAGTATTTGAAATTTCAGGAATCCATTTCATACGTCTCTATCTGTCATGTTTTCACATTATACTGATGAAGTTTGAAGTAAATCGGGTGAAAAAAATATGGTGATTCAAAGCATTTTTGAAAGTGACACACTTCCTGCTGCCAGTTGGTGGCGCTATAACTTTGACTCACAAAAGTCATATCCATGTGATCGGCCTCTTACAACGAACACACAGCTGAAGTTTCATCCAAATCAGTCAATGTTTGCACAAGTTAAAACACACTTCCTGTTTCCCTTTTCTCGCCATAAATTCGTTGCTTCGCCACAGCCAAACCGTTTGACATATAAAAAATCTGCTCGCAATTTAGCATCCTGGATATGTTCACTTAATGCTGACCGAGTTTGGCACTGATTGAAACAATGGCCTCGGAGGAGTATATTAAATTCCAGAGCATGGGTTTTCCGAACAACCCATAATAGCTCACTTCCTGTTGGGCTGACGCATAACTATGAGCACGAAAGTTGTTCGGCCCGATGAGGTCTATATGTGTACCGAGTTTCATACATGTACGTGCAAGTGTGTTTGATACATGGACCAAGTTTCTAAACGCGTTCTAGGGGGCGCTGTCGAGTCCCCCTGCCACGCCCAGGTACCAGCTTCATCCCGGCTCTGATGGCCGCGCATTCCGACGTGTGTGCAAAGTTTCAAGAGTTTTCGAGCATGTTAAGTGCCCCAAAAGTACCCGAGAAGTCGAAAAAAAAAAAAATAAATAAATAAATAAAAAGAATTAAAGCTGCGAGCAGCGATGACGGGCCCAAGCCGGTGGCACCGCCACCCCGGTGGCATCAGTTTAACTGTGCACGGCAGGCAATAGGCATTTAAAATGGGAAAACATAAAAGGACTATGTCAAAGTCATCTGAATTCACCACATTAACTGCAGCAGTTGGTGCTGCTATGACATCAAACCACAACAGCCACATCTATGAGATCAATTAAATTTATATGAATTTCATGTCAGATTATGTCAAAGGTCAAATTGGAATGAGTTCAGAATACCATTCGAATGCTGATGTTGTTTTATTCTAACACTTCTCTTCATGTGTTTTTGAGCTACCTTAGCTACCGTTTGTGCACCAATCTTATGCACCATAAAACATGCTTTCATTTCAATATGGGTGGTCCAATAAATTTCTTTTAATAAAAAATGTATAAATGGAGCCAAATCACAGAAACTGCAAAGATGATTTTAATATCAGTGTCAGGTAAGAGTAAGATGCGTGTCTACATTTTATGGAAGTTTATTATAAATAGCCACTTTTATAAAATCATGTGAAATTTATGTTTTAATACATTTATATTATATCAGTAAATAATTTATTTAAAGACATGTGCATCATACGTGATCTTGGCAAACACATCACATGACGTTTTTATTTCAAGTGATAGTTATTTGTGATAGCCTATATGAAAGGGTTAAATTATGATCAAGAGAGAAAGTCACACACACACACACACACACACACACACACACACACACACACAAACACAATGATAGAGTGAGAGTGAGGGGGGGGGGAAGGACTGAGAGAAAGGCACACACACAAACTCACAGGGTGAGAGAGAGACCCCCCCCCCCCCCACACACACACACACACACACAGATAGAGAGGGGGAAGGGGAAAGACAGGCAGATGGCATTCCATAGACTTAATGGTTTGTATACTGTACAAACTGTACATTCTATCCCCCTACACTACCCCTAAGCCTACATATCGCACACACACACACACACATACACGCACACACACACACACACACACACACACACACACACACACTACCCCTAAACCTACCATCACAGAAAACATTCTGCATTTTTACATTTTTATTAAAAAATTGTTTAATATGCTGTTAAAGCTATTTTGATTTACGGGGACACATGAAATGTCTTCATAAACCATGATTATGTTGTAATAAACACCCCTCCACCTATATATGTTATATATATATTATGTTATATATACCATGATTATATCCCAAAATAATAAATGTTATATTTACCCATGGCCTTCCCTGTTATACAGAAATGTAATAGTTATCAAACCTTCCTTAACTGCATAAATAATAAATGAAATATAGATGAATCATCATTAAAGCTACAATTTTCTCTATTCCCGTTGTTCTTTGATGAACATTAATGACAGGCATCATCAGTGCTCCTGTCACTTTAAGAACAACCGCGGATCTCACGCGCGGTCCCGCGCATCTCATTTCCTCACAACTCTTTAAAGTTCATTTAAGACGTTATTTAACTAATTTAAGACTCTAATATGAGAATACTCAAAATCCTCTGTGTTATTGTTTGTTCAAGAGCAAAAGAGAACTCGATGTGAGCAGGAAACTGACGCGAGTCTATCTATGCGTCGAGTGTGTGTGTGTGTGTGTGTGTGTGTGTGTGTGTGTGTCAGTGTCCTTTGATTAGCTGACATGAGACGCATCCACACAGATAGGACACTGACAGACAGACACACACACACACACACACACACACACACACACACACACACACACACACACACACACACACACACACACACACACACACACACACACACACACACACCGCAGCATAGCCATACAGTTTAAGTTCACCCACACTATATATTAATAAAAAGGTTTACAGTGCAAATACTGTTGTTGCAAATACTGTGCATAAAATTTGAAAACATTTGCAAAAAACACCACTGTATCATTACATTTTTTTTTTTTAAACCTTTAAGTAACCATTTTTTAAACATCTATAAACATTACATTTACATAGATAGACGGACCAGATTCCTAACACTTTGGGAATACTTTAGGGTTACTAGTTGTTTTGTAAACTGTCTATAAACATTATCTGGATGGTTATTGTAAAGTTGCAACCGATGACTATAATACCTTGTTAAATAGTTTAATAAACAGTACCAGTAAAACGTGGGCAGTACCAGTAAAACATGTAAACAGTACCAGTCAAACATGTGGGTTGTCCTGATACTGTACTTCAAAATGTAATAGTGTAAAAATTGCCACAGAATAAAGTAATTGTTCAAGATCTATTGGTAACTCATAAAAATAATGTCATATTTGCATAAACTGTCACTACCGTATATCCCGACACTAGCACATTAAGATAAGCTATGAAAAAAATCATGTTCCTCTGCCTCTTTCTGGTTAAATAATGTTTATAATAATTGTTAATATAGCATGCTATATTAACTATTCCAGGTTATTTATGCATAGCATAAATAATAGTTAGTATAGCATGCTATGCCACTTTCATCAAAACATATTACAAAGCTATAGCAATCTCATGTCATTCCGTCTGTTCGAAAAAAAAGTTGCACTAACTGTTCGTTACAAGCAGCATTTGCTGTCAGGCAGGTAACGATAGCTAACATAAACATATTTTTGCTAGCCTACCTGCTGCAAACTTACACTTTTTTTGTACAAGACAAGTAGAGCTATTTTATCCAGTGTAATTTATCACATACCACTATCTTGTTTTTTCTTATCCTCCTCTTCCTTTCTCTTTTTTCTTTTCTGGCTTCCTGAAGCATAAAATTCCGCTTCAAATCCGAAGATTTTGTATTTTGCCGCAGCAGAGATCGCGTTGTTGGCTGGCTGCTGTCAGCGACTTCTGAGAGGGGCCCCTTAAGGGGGATCCCGATAACAGTGTCATTGCACTTTACTGCATTGACTATCAATGGGGCGCTCACACAGTTTGTCGTTTCATTTTATTCTTAACCTGTCGCTGTCTTGGTGCCCCAGGCCAGCTCGAGGCCCCAAGCAATTGCTTGGTTTGCCTGCCTTGTCGCGACGGGCCTGCACACACACACACACACACACACACACACACACACACACACACACACACACACACACACACACACACACACACACACACACACAGGACACTGACACACACACACACACACACACACACACAGGACATTGGCATACAGCGTGTTCTCTTGTGTCTTGTCGCGCTTGGAAGCATTTACATGAATAGGAGCGTGATCATGTAACGCTAAGCAAAAATGGATATAAAAACGGACGCTGCGTTATTTGCGTTAAATATTTTTAATGCGTTAAGCTTCCGTTTCACGTTGACCGAGTTTGGTGGAGATTGAATAAATCGCCTACGAGGAGAACGTAAAAACTCAGAAACTGAATTATACAAATATTCACGTTCAAACAAACTTTCTGTGAAAAAAGACACTTATAAACAGACACTTGTAGAAAATAATGTGAATTTTTTTTTTGTTTTATAAATTTGAACTATGTCAGTAAATAATGAATTTAAAGACAAATGTGTCAAAAGTGATCTTTGCAAACACAGCACATGACCTTCTGTAAAGCACATGTATAGAAAACACACTCACACTCCTCTGTTTTAAAAAAAGAGTTCTGTCTGAATGAGTACATGAAATCACGGCTGTCAGGTGAAAAGAATTGTAACTCAAATGTCATTTAGAAAATTAGTCCTGCAGTGATATAGTGTCATAGTTCATGTCCACATTAACCACTACGTTGTAATATCAGTGTAATACCCATGTCATCATACACATTTGTGTCCTCATGAATCACATTAACAAGCACACATACAGAGAAAGGGAGTTTCAAAAATAATACAACACTGCCACCTTGTGGTGATAGAGGGGAGGGCACACAAACAGCCAAAAACATTATTAAACTTTGACATGTTGCCATGGCAACATTTTTTGAAATATTAGGAATCCATTCATATGTCTCTATCTGTCATGTTTTCACATTATACTGATGAAGTTTGAAGTCAATCAGGTGAAAATAAGATGGGGATTCAAAGCATTTTTGAAAGTGACACACTTCCTGCTGCCAGTTGGTGGCGCTTTAACTTTGACTCACAAAAGTCATATCCATGTGATCGGCCTCTTACAACGAACACACAGCTGAAGTTTCATCCAAATCATTCAATGTTTGCACAAGTTATTACACACTTCCTGTTTACCTTTTCTCGCCATAAATTCGTTGCTTCGCCACGGCCAAACCGTTTGAGTTATCAAAAATCCGCTCGCAATTTAGCATCCTCTGTGTCTTGACTTCATGCTGACCGAGTTTGGCACTGATTGAAACAATGGCCTCGGAGGAGTATATTAAATTCCAGAGCATGTGTTTTCAGAACAACCCATATTAGCTCACTTCCTGTTGGGCTGACACGTAACTTAGAGCACGAAAGTTGTTTGGCCCAATGAGGTCTATATGTGTACCGAGTTTCATACATGTACGTGCAAGTGTGTTTGATATATAGACCAAGTTTTCAGACCCCACTTTAGGGGGCGCTGTCGAGTCCCCCTGCCACGCCCGGGTACCAGCTTCAGCCCGGCTCTGATGGCCGCGCATTCCGATGTGTGTGCTAGGTTTCAAGAGTTTTTGAGCATGGTAAGAGCCCCAAAAGTGCCCGAGAAGTCGATAAAATAATAATAATAATAATAATTAAAGCTGCGAGCAGCGATGACGGGCCCAAGCCGGTGGCACCGCCACCCCGGTGGCATCAGCTTAACTGTGCATGGCAGGCAATATGCATTTAAACAGGATAATTTTTTTTAATCGCTCGAATGTGTCACATTTACCGCAGCAGCTGATGCCACTATCACCACAAGCCACACCCATGATGTCATTTAAATGTAGATGATTTTTAATGTCATAGGATGAAATAGATTACTTTCAAATATGTAAAATTTATTTATTTACAAATAAATGTAAAATAACTATATCAAAGTAATCTGAATACACCACATTTATGCCTACAAATGTATGAGTTAAACTTTACACCATCAGAATGCCAGAATGCTGTTGTATGCTGCAGGCAACGGATATCCAGCCATCCCCCTCCACACACACAGAGAGAGAGAGAGAGAGAGAGAGAGACAGACAGACAGACAGACAGACAGACAGACAGACAGACAGACAGACAGACAGACAGACAGACAGACAGACAGACAGACAGACAAGGTTTTTTTTATCCTGCTTCAAAACTAACACAATGCTGCCATTTTCTGTTCATTGAGGGGAGGACATTCAGAGAGTGGTATATAGATGAATTATTTTAAATAAATAAATATATTGATCTGAAAAATAGTATATTCATTTTAAATTCATCCAGGTTCAAGAGGTAAATTAACATCATCAAGAGAGAAAGTCTCTCACACACACACACACACACACACACACACACACACACACACACACACACACACACACACACACACACACACACACACACACACACACACACACACACACACACACACACACACACACACTCACACTCACACAGTGAGAAAGTGAGAGTGAGGGGGGGAGGGGAAGGAAAGGCAGAGGACATTGCATAGACTTAATGGTTTTTATACTGTACAAACTGTACATTCTATCCCCTACACCAGACATTCCCAAACTGTGGTCCGCGGACCACTAGTGGTCCATGAGGGTACTGCAGGTGGTCCGTGGAAAGGCAAAATAAAATAAAATAATATTTTTTTACCTTCATTTTACCAGGAAATTCCCATAAAAAAATAAGTAAAGGCCTATATTGATATGACATTTGTATTAAATTGTCATGTTATTGTGCGATTACTAAAATAGGCTAGTGGCGCTCGGCCGTGACGTTCAAGTTCAGTGCTGTTATGGATCGGTGGATAGCAACAGGTTCTCTGAAGAGAAAAGAGACAGAGGCAGAAATTACACAAAATTAAGAGATTGACAGTGAGTTGGATGCATCTATGAGCCAGATTCTATGAGCATCTATGAGCCAGAATAAATAAATTAAATATGTGGCAGCCGTTGTGTGCAGTAAACTTTCTTTTAACAAGCCTGTTGTACTGATGTGATGACTAGTTATAGTTTTAGTGCTAGTAAACCTATTTAGAGGTGCGGATTAATTCAGGTAGGACTGTGTGTAGACATATTTTATTATGTGTGTTATGAGGTGGTCCGCAACATTTTTTGATTACAAATAGTGGTCCACACACACAAAAAGTTTGAAAACCCCTGCCCTACACTACCCCTACTCCTAAACCTACCATCACAGAAAACATTCTGCATTTTTACATTTTGAATAAAACATGATTTAGTATGTTTTTAAAGCTAGACAGTGAATTAAAGCATTTTTGAAAGTGACACACTTCCTGCTGCCAGTTGGTGTCCACACACACACACACACATTGGGTTTTCATGTTTTATGGGGACCTTCCATAGGCGTAATGGTTTTAATACCGTACATACCGTATATTCTATCCCCCTTCACTGCCCCTGCCCCTAAACCTACCCATCAAGGGAGACATTCTGCATTTTTACATTTTCAAAAAACATCACTTAGTCTGATTTATAAGATGTTTTCCTCATGGGGACCTAAAAATGTCCCCACAAGGATGAGGATTTCGGATATTGCCATCTTTATGGGGACATTTTGTCCCCATAACGTAGGTGTTACCCATGAAATGATAACATTAATTTGGAATTTTTTTTTTTTTTTTTACTTTTATTCCTCTTGTGCAGAACTCACACAGTACACATTTTGGTCGTTGTTATTGTAGTTTACTTTAGTTGAGTATTTGTGCACATTTGTGTGTGTGCGTGTGTGGTCAAACTGCAAACACAAAACAATTCACAATTATTATCTAGTAATGTTCACATCACCAAATACGTTTCTAAAACATTGTAACATCAGCTTTGTGTACTAAGCATTAAACTTTGTTTAACTAAATGCAACATATTTTACAGGCAATACAAACTGTAAATGTCTAAAACAAAACAAATATATAACATTAGGCGTTTAGGCGCTAATCGCAAATAGCGATCTTCATAGTGATACACAAACCATCACAACACTTAAACAACATAACACTTCTCACCACGCTGGGAATATAATGTAAGATAATAGTTTTAGCTGGAATTGTTAAATGTTCAAATCTTCATTTGAGATCAACATGGCTTTCTCACTCAGTTCTCTAAGTTCAGTTTGTTTTTCCCTGCACTTCTTCCTGCACGATCACATCACTTGCGCTCACCGGAACAACGTCCTTAAAGGGGCAGCACCCAACATCAGGGATTACCAGTCCCCACACACACACACACACACACACACACACACACACACACACACACACACACACACACACACACACACACACACACACACACAGACAAATCCCTGAAGAGATGGAATGTTTTTTTTTTTATCCTGTTTCAAAACTAACACAATGCTGCCATCTTGTGTTCATTGAGGGGAGGGCACACACAGGCACAATACATTATACAAATAAATATTTATAAAATATATATATATTCATCTGAAAAATAGTATAGTCTTTTAAAATTAATCTAAGTTCAATTGCCAAACATACAATCTTAATTTAATTGAAATCAAAATATGATTTTACAAGATGAGAGAATTTCTGTTCCCCTTTTTTGTCCTTATTTAATCCCTCTGCATGGCAACACCGTTTGAGATATCCAAAATCAGTTCGCATTTTAGCATCTTCAGTATCTTTGTTTCATGTTGACCGAGTTTGGTGGATATTGAATAAATCGCCTACGAGGAGAACGTAAAAACTCAGACCCTGAATTATAAAAATATTCAGCTTCAAACCAAAATATCTGACTTCCTGTTGGTCGGAGCTAATGACTGTAAATTAGAAAGTTGTCCGGCTCGAAGAGATCAATATATGTACCGAGTTTGGTGACTGAAGATAAAACTAACCCCCCCACTTTTTGTCAAAAGGTGGCGCTAGAGAGCCCCTCATCCCCGCCCGTTTCTGAGGCTTTGCCAATGTGTACTGACTGACATCTCTGATGTGTGTGTTGAGTTTCAAGCAGTTTCAAGCAATTTCAAGCATGCTAAGAGCCTCAGAACAGCCAAAAGATTATTAAACTTTGACACGTTGCCATGGCAACAGTATTTGAAATTTCAGGAATCCATTTCATACGTCTCTATCTGTCATGTTTTCACATTATACTGATGAAGTTTGAAATAAATCGGGTGCAAATAAGATGGTGATTCAAAGCATTTTTGAAAGTGACACACTTCCGGCTGCCAGTTGGTGGCGCTATAACTTTGACTCACAAAAGTCATATCCATGTGATCGGCCTCTTACAACGAACACACAGCTGAAGTTTCATCCAAATCAGTCAATGTTTGCACAAGTTAAAACACACTTCCTGTTTCCCTTTTCTCGCCATAAATTCGTTGCTTCGCCACGGCCAGACTTTTCGAGATATCAAAAAGCCGCTCGCAATTTAGCATCCTCAATATCTTTTCTTAATGCTGACCGAGTTTGGTGCTGATTGAAACAATGGCCTAGGAGGAGTATATCAAATTGCAGAGCATGCGTTGTCCGAACAACCCATAGTAGCTCACTTCCTGTTGGGCTGACGCATAACTTAGAGCACGAAAGTTGTTCGGCCCGATGAGGTTTATATGTGTACCGAGTTTCATACATGTACGTGCAAGTGTGTTCGATATATGGACCGAGTTTTCAAACCCCACTTTAGGGGGCGCTGTCGAGCCCCCCTGCCACGCCCGGGTACCAGCTTCAGCCCGGCTCTGATGGCCGCGCATTCCGATGCGTGTGCAAAGTTTCAAGAGTTTTTGAGCATGGTAAGAGCCCCAAAAGTGCCCGAGAAGTCGATAAAATAATAATAATAATTAAAGCTGCGAGCAGCGATGACGGGCCCAAGCCGGTGGCACCGCCACGCCGGTGGCATCAGCTTAACTGTGCACGGCAGGCAATATGCATTTAAACAGGAGAATATTTTAGAATCGCTCGAATATGCCACATTTACCGCAGCAACTGGTGCCACTATCACCACAAGCCACACCCATGATGTAATTTAAATCTAGATTCATTTTAATGTCATAGGATAAAATAAATAAAAGTTATATTTTCCTGCTCAAAATTTTGTAAGTCCAGAAGGCCAGTATTTAATTCAAGGTGTTTGTAGTTCTTTTTTACTTATTCACACTAAAGTGATAGTTTTTTGTAATAGTCTATGATACGAAAGGGGTAAATTATCATTCCGAGAGAGAAAGGCACACACACAAACTCACAGGGTGAGAGAGACACACCCCCCCCCCCCCCACACACACACACACACACACACCACACGTGCGCGCATACACTCAAACACACACACACACACACCCAGGGTGAGCCTGAGAGTGAGGGGGGAGGGGAAGGACTGAGAGAGATGCACTCTGCACATTGAACAAGGTTCACAAGATTTTAACAACAAAAAGAAATAAAATCTAAATGGTGGGAGAAAGTTTTTTTTATTTCACTCTCTGAAAAAAATATGTTGAATATATTTGAAATCAATATGTGTGGTCCAATATAAAAAATAAATAGAAAGTCACACACACACACACACACACACACACACACACACACACACACACACACACACACACACACACACAATGATAGAGGGAGAGTGAGGGGGGAGGGGAAGGACTGAGAGAAAGGCACACACACATACTCACAGGGTGAGAGAGAGACCCCCCCCCCTCCACACACACACACACACACACACACACACACACACACACACACACACACACACAGAGAGAGTGATAGAGAGGGGGAAGGGGAAAGACAGGCAGAGGGCATTCCATAGACTTAATGGTTTTTATACTGTACAAACTGTAAATTCTATCCCCCTACACTACCCCTAAGCCTACATATCGCACACACACACACACACACACACACACACACACACACACACACACACACACACACACACACACACACACACACACACACAACCCCTAAACCTACCATCACAGAAAATATTCTGCATTTTTACATTTTTATTAAAACATTGTTTAGTATGCTTTTAAAGCTATTTTGATTTACGGGGACACATGAAATGTCTTCATAAACCATGATTATGTTGTAATAAACACCCCTCCAACACACCCATTTCTGAGGCTTTGCCCATTTCCACTGACTGACATCTCTGATGTGTGTGTTGAGTTTCAAGCAATTTCAAGCATGCTAAGAGCCTCAAAAACAGCCAAAAGATGATTAAACTTTGACACACTGCCATGGCAACAGTATGTAAAATATCAGGAACCCTTTCGTATGTCTACATCTGCCATGTTTTGTCATTATACTGATGAAGTTTGAAGTAAATCGGGTGAAAACAAGACAGTGATTTAGCATTTTTGAAAGTGACACACTTCCTGCTGCCAGTTGGTGGACACACAAACACACACACACACACACACACACACACGTTTGTTTTTGTGAAATGTGAGGACATTCCATAGGCGTAATGGTTTTTATACCGTACAAACCGTATTTTCTATCCCCTTACACTGCCCCTGCCCCTAAACCTACCCATCACACACACACACACACACACACACACACACACACACACACACACACACACACACACACACACACACACACACACACACACACACACACACACACACACACACACACACACACACACACACACACTGCCCCTGCCCCTAAACCTAGCCCTCACAGGAGACTGTGCAGTTCACTTTCAGTGAAAAAAAACCTTGTTCTGTGATTTATAAGCATTTTGAAAAGTGAGGACATGGGGAACGTCCTCATATTTCACCCTCTTTTTGTAATACCCATGTCATACCCATGTCATTATACACATTTGTGTCCTGATATTTAACAAAAACATGCCCACACACACACACACACACACACACACACACACACACACGGAGAGAGAGAGTTTCAAAAATAACAACACTGCTACCTTTTAGTGAGGGGAGGGCAGACAGAGAATAAATATTCAGAAGAAATATATTAAATAAAATAAATATATTGATCTGAAAAATAGTATGATTATTTTAAAGCTATTTGGTTACATTTGAATAAAACATTGTTTTAGTATGTTTTTAAACACACACACATACACGTTGTAATACCAGTGTAATACCCATGTCATTATACAAATTTGTGTCCTCAAAAATCACAAACAAGAGAGAGAGAGAGAGAGAGAGAGAGAGAGAGAGAAACAAGTTTTTTTTTATCCTGCTTCAAAACTAATACAATGCTGCCATCTTGTGTTCATTGAGGGGAGAGCAGCAGACACAGAGAATTTCTGTTCCCCTTTTTTGTCCTTATTTAATCCCTTGCCATGGAAACACCGTTTGAGATATCCAATATCCGTTCACATTTTAGCATCTTCAGTATCTTTGTTTCATGTTGACCGAGTTTGGTGGAGATTGAATAAATCGCCTACGAGGAGAACGTAAAAACTCAGACCCTGAATTACATAAATATTCACCTTAAAACCAAAATATCTGACTTCCTGTTGGTCGGAGCTAATGACTGTAAATTAGAAAGTTGTCCGGCTCGAAGAGAACAATATATGTACCGAGTTTGGTAACTGAAGATAAAACTAACCCCCCCACTTTTGTCAAAAGGTGGCGCTAGAGAGGCCCTCATCCCCGCCCATTTCTGATGCTTTGCCAATGTGTACTGACTGACATCTCTGATGTGTGTGTTGAGTTTCAAGCAGTTTCAAGCAATTTCAAGCATGCTAAGAGCCTCAAAACAGCCAAAAGATTATTAAACTTTGACACGTTGCCATGGCAACAGTATTTGAAATTTCAGGAATCCATTTCATACGTCTCTATCTGTCATGTTTTCACATTATACTGATGAAGTTTGAAGTAAATGGGGTGAAAATAAGATGGTGATTCAAAGCATTTTTGAAAGTGACACACTTCCTGCTGCCAGTTGGTGGCGCTATAACTTTGACTCACAAAAGTCATATCCATGTGATCGGCTTCTTACAACAAACACACAGCTGAAGTTTCATCCAAATCAGTCAATGTTTGCTGACGTTATAACACACTTCCTGTTTCCCTTTTCTCGCCATAAATTCGTTGCTTCGCCACGGCCAAACCATTTGAGATATCAAAAATCCGCTCGCAATTTAGCATCCTGGATATGTTCACTTGATGCTGACCGAGTTTGGCAATGATCGAAACAATGGCCTCGGAGGAGTATATTAAATTCCAGAGCATGGGTTTTCCGAACAACCGATTATAGCTCACTTCCTGTTGGGCTGACGCATAACTATGAGCACGAAAGTTGTTTGGCCCGATGAGGTCTATATGTGTACCGAGTTTCATACATGTACGTGCAAGTGTGTTTGATATATGGACCAAGTTTTCAGACCCCACTTTAGGGGGCGCTGTCGAGCCCCCCTGCCACGCCCGGGTACCAGCTTCAGTCCGGCTCTGATGGCCGCGCATTCCGACGCCTGTGCGAAGTTTCAAGAGTTTTCGAGCATGTTAAGTTCCCCAAAAGTACCCGAGAAGTCGAAAAAAAAAATAAAAAAAAAAACAAAGAATAATCCTTAGGGGAACAATAGGGCTCTGCGCCCTTTGGGCTTGGGCCCTAATAAGAAACAGAGGAAGAACAATAGGGCTCTGCGCCCTTTCAGGGCTTGGGCCCTAATTAAAGCTGCGAGCAGCGATGACGGGCCCAAGCCGGTGGCACCGCCACCCCGGTGGCATCAGTTTAACTGTGCACGGCAGGCAATAGGCATTTAAAATGGGAAAACATAAAAGGACTATGTCAAAGTCATCTGAATTCACCACATTAACTGCAGCTGTTGGTGCTGCTATGACCACAAACCACAACAGCCACATCTATGAGATCAATTAAATTTATAAGAATTTCATGTCAGATTATGTCAAAGGTCAAATTGGAATGAGTTCAGAATACCATTCGAATGCTGATGTTGTTTTATTCTAACACTTCTCTTCATGTTTTTGAGCTACCTTAGCTACCGTTTGTGCACCAATCTTATGCACCATAAAACATGCTTTCATTTCAATATGGGTGGTCCAATAAAATTTTTTTAATAAAAAATGTATAAATGGAGCCAAATCACAGAAACTGCAAAGATGATTTTAATATCAGTGTCAGGTAAGAGTAAGATGCGTGTCTACATTTTATGGAAGTTTATTATAAATAGCCACTTTTATAAAATCATGTGAAATTTATGTTTTAATACATTTATATTATATCAGTAAATAATTAATTTAAAGACATGTGCATCATACGTGATCTTGGCAAACACATCACATGACGTTTTTATTTCAAGTGATAGTTATTTGTGATAGCCTATATGAAAGGGTTAAATTATGATCAAGAGAGAAAGTCACACACACACACACACACACACACACACACACACAATGATAGAGTGAGAGTGAGGGGGAGGGGAAGGACTGAGAGAAAGGCACACACACAAACTCACAGGGTGAGAGAGAGACCCCCCACACACACACACACACACACACAGATAGAGAGGGGGAAGGGGAAAGACAGGCAGATGGCATTCCATAGACTTAATGGTTTGTATACTGTACAAACTGTACATTCTATCCCCCTACACTACCCCTAAGCCTACATATCGCACACACACACATGCCATAGCTGTCAACCCTCCCGTTTTTTCCGGGTTTCTCACGTATTTTAGCTCTTTTCCCGCTGTCTTCCCGTTTTAGTATTTTCCCGTAAAATATCCCGTATTTTTACGTTCTGATTGTGTTAACTCAGAACACGCAACTATCTGGTTTAGTGCCAGAAGACGCAAATGAGAAGTCGCGCGCACTGTGAGAAAATTTTCCGTGCACTCATCCGAGAGCGCGCACACGTCTCTCAGCGCGCAAATATTGAGTTCTCTTTCAAGTCTTGCTCTTGAACGGACAAACTCACGCAAAAAGTATGTCAACATATTGATGAGTATTCTAGCAGACATAGTCTGTATATGGCTTAAGTAAGCTTTATACAGTCCAGAAAAGACGACGCATATCCGAGGTCTTAAAGGGGCAGTAGCCTTTACTGCTGTCTGTTTAATGTCAAACAAAAGACAAGGGCATCACTCACTGCTCTTGATTGAATAACTTTTGTAAGTTTAATAGGATTAATCTTTAATTTATACAGTCATATATGCAATGTTATTTTACATTTGATCAATTTCTGTACCTGAAAACTAATGTTAGACGTACCTGAAATACCTGAAAAGCATAGTTTATTTTATTAGTATCTTTGCTCGATACTATCTATTTTTACTCTATGAAATTTACTCTTTATTAACGTTAGTATTTACTCTATGTAACATTAATGACGTTACATTACAGTATAACTGAAAGTTCCCAACTTCAACATTTATTAGGCTTTAAAAAACAACTTTTAATTTAAGTGAACTTAAAAAAATCTTTACATAAACCCAAAATAATAAATGTTATATTTACCCATGGCCTTCCTTGTTATACAGAAATGTAATAGTTATCAAACCTTCCTTAACTGCATAAATAATAAATGAAATATAGATGAATCATCATTAAAGCTACAATTTTCTCTGTTCCCGTTGTTCTTTGATGAACATTAATGACAGGCATCATCAGTGCTCCTGTCACTTTAAGAACAGCCGCGGATCTCACGCGCGGTCCCGCGCATCTCATTTCCTCACAACTCTTTAAAGTTCATTTAAGACGTTATTTAACTAATTTAAGACTCTAATATGAGAATACTCAAAATCCTCTGTGTTATTGTTTGTTCAAGAGCAAAAGAGAACTCGATGTGAGCAGGAAACTGACGCGAGTCTATCTATGCGTCGAGTGTGTGTGTGTGTGTGTGTGTGTGTGTGTGTCCCTTGATTAGCTGACATGAGACGCATCCACACAGATAGGACACTGACAGACACACACACACACACACACACACACACACACACACACACACACACACACACACACACACACACACACACACACACACACACACACACACACATGTTTGTTTTTGTGAAATGTGAGGACATTCCATAGGCGTAATGGTTTTTATACCGTACAAACCGTATTTTCTATCCCCCTACACTGCCCCTGTCCCTAAACCTAACCCTCACAGGAGACTGTGCAGTTTACTTTCTGTGAAAAAAACCTCATTCTGTGTGATTTATAAGCATTTTGAAAAGTGAGGACATGGGGAACGTCCTCATATTTCACCCTCTTTTTGTAATACCTATGTCATACCCATGTCATTATACACATTTGTGTCCTGATATTTCACGAAAACATGCCCACACACACACACACACAGCATACCGCAGCATAGCCATACAGTTTAAGTTCACCCACACTTTATATTAATAAAAAGGTCTACAGTGCAAATATACTGTTGTTGCATATACTGTGCATAAAATTTGAAAACATTTGCAAAAAACACCACTGTATCATTAAAACATTTTTTTAAACCTTTAAGTAACCATTTTTTAAACATCTATAAACATTACATTTACATAGATAGACGGACCAGATATTCCTAACACTTTGGGAATACTTAAGGGTTACTAGTTGTTTTGTAAACTGTCTATAAACATTATCTGGATGGTTATTGTAAAGTTGCAACCGATGACTATAATACCTTGATAAATAGTTTAATAAACAGTACCAGTAAAACGTGGGCAGTACCAGTAAAACATGTAAACAGTACCAGTCAAACATGTGGGTTGTCCTGATACTGTACTTCAAAATGTAACAGTGTAAAAATTGCCACAGAATAAAGTAATTGTTCAAGATCCATTGGTAACTTATAAAAATAATGTCATATTTGCAAACTGTCACTACCGTATATATCCCGACACTAGCACACTAAGATAAGCTATGAAAAAAATAATGTTCCTCTGCCTCTTTCTGGTTAAATAATGTTTATAATAATTGTTAATATAGCATGCTATATTAACTATTCCAGGTCATTTATGCATAGCATACATAATAGTTAGTAGCATGCTATGCCACTTTCATCAAAACATATTACAAAGCTATAGCAATCTCATGTAATTTCGTCTGTTCGAAAAAAAAAGTTGCTCTAACTGTTCATTACAAGCAGCATTTGCCGTCAGGCAGGTAACGATAGCTAACATAAACATATTTTTGCTAGCCTACCTGCTGCAAACTTACACCATTTTTGTACAAGACAAGTAGAGCTATTTTATCCAGTGTAATTTATCACATACCACTATCTTGATTTTTTTCTTATCCTCCTCTTCCTTTCTCTATTTTCCTTTCTGGCTTCCTGAAGCATAAAATTCCGCTTCAAATCCGATGATGTTTTGTATTTTGCCGCAGCAGAGATCGC
Source organism: Gobio gobio (assembly GCF_949357685.1). Taxonomy (NCBI): domain Eukaryota; kingdom Metazoa; phylum Chordata; class Actinopteri; order Cypriniformes; family Gobionidae; genus Gobio; species Gobio gobio. The sequence continues at coordinate 33,179,989 of NC_137110.1, read as the reverse complement.
GTGGTTGGCTGGCTGCTGTCAGCGACTACTGAGAGGGGGCCTTTTAAGGGGGATTCCGATAACAGTGTCATTGCACTTTACTGCATTGACTATCAATGGGGCGCTCACACAGTTTGTCGTTTCATTTTATTCTTAACCTGTCGCTGTCTTGGGGCCCCAGGCCAGCTCGGGGCCCCAAGCAATTGCTTGGTTTGCCTGCCTTGTCGCGACGGGCCTGGTGTGTGTGTGTGTGTGTGTGTGTGTGTGTGTGTGTGTGTGTGTGTGTGTGTGTGTGTGTGTGTGTGTCAGTGTCCCTTGATTAGCTGACATGAGACGCATCCACACAGACAGGACACTGACACACACACACACACACACACACACACACACACACACACACACACACACACACACACAGACAGGACACTGGCATACAGCGCGCGCTCTTGTGTCTTGTCGCGCTTGGAAGCATTTACATGAATAGGAGCGTGATCATGTAACGCTAAGCAAAAATGGATATAATAACGGACGCTGCGTTATTTGCGTTAAATATTTTTAATGCGTTAAGCTTCCGTTTCACGTTGACCGAGTTTGGTGGAGATTGAATAAATCACCTACGAGGAGAACGTAAAAACTCAGACCCTGAATTAAACAAATATTCACGTTCAAACAAAAACTTTCTGTGAAAAAAGACACTTATAAACAGACACTTGTAGAAAATAATGTGAATTTTGTTTTAAAATAAATTTGAACTATGTCAGTAAATAATGAATTTAAAGACAAATGTGTCAAAAGTGATCTTTGCAAACACAGCACATGACCTTCTGTAAAGCACATGTATAGAAAACACACTCACACTCTGTTTTAAAAAAGAGTTCTGTCTGAATGAGTACATGAAATCACGGCTGTCAGATGATAAGAATTGGAACTCAAATGTCATTTAGAAAATTAGTCCTGTATTAGTAGTGAGATAGTGTCATAGTTCATGTCCACATTAACCACTACGTTGTAATACCAGTGTAATACCCATGTCATCATACACATTTGTGTCCTCATAAATCACAAAAACAAGCACAGAGAGAGAGAGAGAGAAAGGGAGTTTCAAAAATAATACAACACTGCCACCTTGTGGTGATAGAGGGGAGGGCACACAAACAGCCAAAAACATTATTAAACTTTGACATGTTGCCATGGCAACATTTTTTGAAATATCAGGAATTCATTCATATGTCTCTATCTGTCATGTTTTCACATTATACTGATGAAGTTTGAAGTCAATCTGGTGAAAATAAGATGGTGATTCAAAGCATTTTTGAAAGTGACACACTTCCTGCTGCCAGTTGGTGGCGCTATAACTTTGACTCACAAAAGTCATATCCATGTGATCGGCTTCTTACAACAAACACACAGCTGAAGTTTCATCCAAACCAGTCAATGTTTGCACAAGTTATAACACACTTCCTGTTTCCCTTTTCTCGCCATAAATTCGTTGCTTCGCCACGGCCAAACCATTTGAGATATCAAAAATCCGCTCGCAATTTAGCATCCTGGATATGTTCTCTTCATGCTGACCGAGTTTGGCAATGATCGAAACAATGGCCTCGGAGGAGTATATTAAATTCCAGAGCATGCGTTTTCCGAACAACCCATAATAGCTCACTTCCTGTAGGGCTGACGCATAACTTAGAGCACGAAAGTTGTTCGGCCTGATGAGATCTATATGTGTACCGAGTTTCATACATGTACGTGCAAGTGTGTTTGATATATGGACCAAGTTTTCAGACCCCACTTTAGGGGGCGCTGTCGAGCCCCCCTGCCACGCCCGGGTACCAGCTTCAGCCCGGCTCTGATGGCCGCGCATTCCGACGCCCTTGCGAAGTTTCAAGAGTTTTCGAGCATGTTAAGTGCCCCAAAAGTACCCGAGAAGTCGAAAAAAAAAATTAAAGCTGCGAGCAGCGATGACGGGCCCAAGCCGGTGGCACCGCCACCCCGGTGGCATCAGTTTAACTGTGCACGGCAGGCAATAGGCATTTAAAATGGGAAAACATAAAAGGACTATGTCAAAGTCATCTGAATTCACCACATTAACTGCAGCAGTTGGTGCTGCTATGACCACAAACCACAACAGCCACATCTATGAGATCAATTAAATTTATATGAATTTCATGTCAGATTATGTCAAAGGTCAAATTGGAATGAGTTCAGAATACCATTCGAATGCTGATGTTGTTTTATTCTAACACTTCTCTTCATGTGTTTTTGAGCTACCTTAGCTACCATTTGTGCACCAATCTTATGCACCATAAAACATGCTTTAATTTCAATATGGGTGGTCCAATAAAATTTTTTTAATAAAAAATGTATAAATGGAGCCAAATCACAGAAACTGCAAAGATGATTTTAATATCAGTGTCAGGTAAGAGTAAGATGCGTGTCTACATTTTATGGAAGTTTATTATAAATAGCCACTTTTATAAAATCATGTGAAATTTATGTTTTAATACATTTATATTATATCAGTAAATAATTAATTTAAAGACATGTGCATCATACGTGATCTTGGCAAACACATCACATGACGTTTTTATTTCAAGTGATAGTTATTTGTGATAGCCTATATGAAAGGGTTAAATTATGATCAAGAGAGAAAGTCACACACACACACACACACACACACACACACACACACACACACACACACACACACACACACACACACAATGATAGAGTGAGAGTGAGGGGGAGGGGAAGGACTGAGAGAAAGGCACACATACAAACTCACAGGGTGAGAGAGAGACCCCCCTCCCCACACACACACACAGATAGAGAGGGGGAAGGGGAAAGACAGGCAGATGGCATTCCATAGACTTAATGGTTTGTATACTGTACAAACTGTACATTCTATCCCCCTACACTACCCCTAAGCCTACATATCGCACACACACACACACACACACACACCATAGCTGTCAACCCTCCCGTTTTTTCCGGGTTTCTCACGTATTTTAGCTCTTTTCCCGCTGTCTTCCCGTTTTAGTATTTTCCCGTAAAATATCCCGTATTTTTACGTTCTGATTGTGTTAACTCAGAACACGCAACTATCTGGTTTAGTGCCAGAAGACGCGAATGAGAAGTCGCGCACACTGTGAGAAAATTTTCCGTGCACTCATCCGAGAGCGCGCACACGTCTCTCAGCGCGCAAATATTGAGTTCTCTTTCAAGTCTTGCTCTTGAATGGACAAACTCACGCAAAAAGTATGTCAACATATTGATGAGTATTCTAGCAGACATAGTCTGTAAATGGCTTAAGTAAGCTTTATACAGTCCAGAAAAGACAACGCATATCCGAGGTCTTAAAGGGGCAGTAGCCTTTACTGCTGTCTGTTTAATGTCAAACAAAAGACAAGGGCATCACTCACTGCTCTTGATTGAATAACTTTTGTAAGTTTAATAGGATTAATCTTTAATTTATACAGTCATATATGCAATGTTATTTTACATTTGATCAATTTCTGTAGGCCTACCTGAAAACTAATGTTAGACGTACCTGAAAAACCTGAAAAGCATAGTTTATTTTATTAGTATCTTTGCTCAATAGTATTTATTTGTGCTGCTGCTTGTATTTAAATGATTTGTTCTTATTATTTTCTTTTGTTTTATTTGACAGTAGTCCTTTTTTCCCTGAACATAGCAAATACTGAACCGTACCGAAACGGTGAACCTTAAACCGTGATACAAACCGAACCGTGAGCAATCTGTACCGTTACACCCCTAGCGTAACGTATGATAAAATGACTGAAAAAAGGTTGGGAAACACTGGCTTAGGCTACTATCGAAGAAGAAGAAGACAGTTGCAGCCGCGCGGTTGGGAGGAAGAGGGAAAAAGTAGCGGGAAGTAAACTTCAAGGAGAGTATAGTAATAATAAATGATAATAAATGGAATAAATAAATAATAAATGAAAATAATAAATGTTATATTTACCCATGGCCTTCCCTGTTATACAGAAATGTAATAGTTATCAAACCTTCCTTAACTGTATAAATAATAAATGAAATATAGATGAATCATCATTAAAGCTACAATTTTCTCTGTTCCCGTTGTTCTTTGATGAACATTAATGACAGGCTGACTCCACAAAATGACTCTAATTTGCCTCTTTGAAAAATAATTCTCTAATTTAACCTTATTACTATACTAATTGTAATATAAATAATACAAATATTAGAAGAAAAATATTTTAAGTGGTCATTATTGACAATAAATATTGCACAACTAGTATTTAGTACCAAAAGATCTCCTCAAAATATTCAATAAATATTATTGAACTAAAATATAGAACATTTATTTAATTGAAAAATAGTTAAGGTGTATGGTCACATTTGACCATCAATTAGTATGAGTATGACCAATTAGTATGGAATACCTGAAGGCTAAGTACAATAAAAAACATTAACATTAATGTTAACATTGTTGCATTACTCTCCATTATAAAACGATCCTGTATGGTTGATGTAATAATCAATGCACACTATGCTGTACTGTTTACCAAAACTTGCTGCAAACCCCTGTAAAGTGGAGCTGTTGTGTATCAAGCCATTCAAATGTATTGACACAGCGCTAGAAGTATTGAGATTTCTGTGAAGCACGACTGCGCGCGCCGCCGGGAGATGATAGAGCATGTCGCAACTCCGAATGGTTTTTCAACACTCTGGCTTTAACTGTTATGCCATATTAGCGCCAAAACGCTATTTATTGTTTGAATTTCGCATTAAAACTTTAAAAAATGTAAAAGCTTAGACATTGTTTAATATCAAAAGCAGGTTTGGCAATTTGGCGTGAGATTAAGTTGGGCAGCGTGAGAGCGTGAGACAGAGCCTGAAAGCGTGAGTGTCACGCCAAATGCGTGAGAGTTGGCAACCCTAGGCAAAAGAGAACTCGATGTGAGCAGGAAACTGACGCGAGTCTATCTATGCATCGAGTGTGTGTGTGTGTGTGTGTGTGTGTCAGTGTCCCTTGAATAGCTGACATGAGACGCATCCACACAGACAGGACACTGACACACACACATACACATACACACACACACAGACAGGACACACACACACACACACACACACACACACACACACACACACACACACACACACACACACAGACAGGACACTAACACACACACAGACAGGACACTGGCATACAGCGCGCTCTCTTGTGTCTTGTCGCGCTTGGAAGCATGTACATGAATAGGAGCGTGATCATGTAACGCTAAGCAAAAATGGATATAAAAACGGACGCTGTGTTATTTGCGTTAAATATTTTTAATGCGTTAAGCTTCCGTTTCACGTTGACCGAGTTTGGTGGAGATTGAATAAATCACCTACGAGGAGAACGTAAAAACTCAGACCCTGAATTATACAAATATTCACGTTCAAACAAAAACTTTCTGTGAAAAAAAGACACTTATAAACAGACACTTGTAGAAAATAATGTGAATTTTTTTTAAAAATAAATTTGAACTATGTCAGTAAATAATGAATTTAAAGACAAATGTGTCAAAAGTGATCTTTGCAAACACAGCACATGACCTTCTGTAAAGCACATGTATAGAAAAAACACTCACACTCCTCTGTTTTAAAAAAAGAGTTCTGTCTGAATGAGTACATGAAATCACGGCTGTCAGATGATAAGAATTGTAACTCAAATGTGATTTAGAAAATGAGTTCTGTAGTGATATAGTGTCATAGTTCATGTCCACATTAACCACTACGTTGTAATACCAATAGCCATGTCATCATACACATTTGTGTCCTCATAAATCACATAAGCAAGCACAGAGAGAGAGAGAGAGAGAGAAAGGGAGTTTCAAAAATAATACAACACTGCCCCCTTTTGGTGATAGAGGGGAGGGCACACAAACAGCCAAAAACATTATTAAACTTTGACATGTTGCCATGGCAGCATTATTTGAAATATCAGGAATTCATTCATATGTCTCTATCTGTCATGTTTTCACATTATACTGATGAAGTTTGAAGTCAATCGTGTGAAAATAAGATGGTGATTCAAAGCATTTTTGAAAGTGACACACTTCCTGCTGCCAGTTGGTGGCGCTATAACTTTGACTCACAAAAGTCATATCCATGTGATCGGCCTCTTACAACAAACACACAGCTGAAGTTTCATCCAAATCAGTCAATGTTTGCACAAGTTATTACACACTTCCTGTTTACCTTTTCTCGCCATAAATTCGTTGCTTCGCCACGGCCAAACCGTTTAAGATATCAAAAATCCGTTCGCAATTTAGCATCCTCTGTGTCTTGACTTCATGCTGACCGAGTTTGGCACTGATTGAAACAATGGCCTCGGAGGAGTATATTAAATTCCAGAGCATGTGTTTTCAGAACAACCCATATTAGCTCACTTCCTGTTGGGCTGACACGTAACTTAGAGCACGAAAGTTGTTTGGCCCGATGAGGTCTATATGTGTACCGAGTTTCATACATGTACGTGCAAGTGTGTTTGATATATAGACCAAGTTTTCAGACCCCACTTTAGGGGGCGCTGTCGAGCCCCCCTGCCACGCCCGGGTACCAGCTTCAGCCCGGCTCTGATGGCCGCGCATTCCGATGTGTGTGCAAAGTTTCAAGAGTTTTTGAGCATGGTAAGGGCCCCAAAAGTGCCCGAGAAGTCGATAAAATAATAATAATAATAATAATTAAAGCTGCGAGCAGCGATGACGGGCCCAAGCCGGTGGCACCGCCACCCCGGTGGCATCAGTTTAACTGTGCACGGCAGGCAATAGGCATTTAAAATGGGAAAACATAAAAGGACTATGTCAAAGTCATCTGAATTCACCACATTAACTGCAGCTGTTGGTGCTGCTATGACCACAAACCACAACAGCCACATCTATGAGATCAATTAAATTTATATGAATTTCATGTCAGATTATGTCAAAGGTCAAATTGGAATGAGTTCAGAATACCATTCGAATGCTGATGTTGTTTTATTCTAACACTTCTCTTCATGTGTTTTTGAGCTACCTTAGCTACCATTTGTGCACCAATCTTATGCACCATAAAACATGCTTTAATTTCAATATGGGTGGTCCAATAAATTTTTTTTAATAAAAAATGTATAAATGGAGCCAAATCACAGAAACTGCAAAGATGATTTTAATATCAGTGTCAGGTAAGAGTAAGATGCGTGTCTACATTTTATGGAAGTTTATTATAAATAGCCACTTTTATAAAATCATGTGAAATTTATGTTTTAATACATTTATATTATATCAGTAAATAATTAATTTAAAGACATGTGCATCATCATACGTGATCTTGGCAAACACATCACATGACGTTTTTATTTCAAGTGATAGTTATTTGTGATAGCCTATATGAAAGGGTTAAATTATGATCAAGAGAGAAAGTCACACACACACACACACACACACACACACACACACACACACACACACACACACACACACACACACACACACACACACACACACACACACACACACACACACACACACACACACACACACACACACACACACACACACACACACACACACAATGATAGAGTGAGAGTGAGGGGGAGGGGAAGGACTGAGAGAAAGGCACACACACAAACTCACAGGGTGAGAGAGAGACCCCCCCCCCCCACACACACACACAGATAGAGAGGGGGAAGGGGAAAGACAGGCAGATGGCATTCCATAGACTTAATGGTTTGTATACTGTACAAACTGTACATTCTATCCCCCTACACTACCCCTAAGCCTACATATCGCACACACACACACACACACACACACCATAGCTGTCAACCCTCCCGTTTTTTCCGGGTTTCTCACGTATTTTAGCTCTTTTCCCGCTGTCTTCCCGTTTTAGTATTTTCCCGTAAAATATCCCGTATTTTTACGTTCTGATTGTGTTAACTCAGAACACGCAACTATCTGGTTTAGTGCCAGAAGACGCGAATGAGAAGTCGCGCGCACTGTGAGAAAATTTTCCGTGCACTCATCCGAGAGCGCGCACACGTCTCTCAGCGCGCAAATATTGAGTTCTCTTTCAAGTCTTGCTCTTGAATGGACAAACTCACGCAAAAAGTATGTCAACATATTGATGAGTATTCTAGCAGACATAGTCTGTATATGGCTTAAGTAAGCTTTATACAGTCCAGAAAAGACAACGCATATCCGAGGTCTTAAAGGGGCAGTAGCCTTTACTGCTGTCTGTTTAATGTCAAACAAAAGACAAGGGCATCACTCACTGCTCTTGATTGAATAACTTTTGTAAGTTTAATAGGATTAATCTTTAATTTATACAGTCATATATGCAATGTTATTTTACATTTGATCAATTTCTGTAGGCCTACCTGAAAACTAATGTTAGACGTACCTGAAAAACCTGAAAAGCATAGTTTATTTTATTAGTATCTTTGCTCAATAGTATTTATTTGTGCTGCTGCTTGTATTTAAATGATTTGTTCTTATTATTTTCTTTTGTTTTATTTGACAGTAGTCCTTTTTTCCCTGAACATAGCAAATACTGAACCGTACCGAAACGGTGAACCTTAAACCGTGATACAAACCGAACCGTGAGCAATCTGTACCGTTACACCCCTAGCGTAACGTATGATAAAATGACTGAAAAAAGGTTGGGAAACACTGGCTTAGGCTACTATCGAAGAAGAAGAAGACAGTTGCAGCCGCGCGGTTGGGAGGAAGAGGGAAAAAGTAGCGGGAAGTAAACTTCAAGGAGAGTATAGTAATAATAAATGATAATAAATGGAATAAATAAATAATAAATGAAAATAATAAATGTTATATTTACCCATGGCCTTCCCTGTTATACAGAAATGTAATAGTTATCAAACCTTCCTTAACTGTATAAATAATAAATGAAATATAGATGAATCATCATTAAAGCTACAATTTTCTCTGTTCCCGTTGTTCTTTGATGAACATTAATGACAGGCTGACTCCACAAAATGACTCTAATTTGCCTCTTTGAAAAATAATTATCTAATTTAACCTTATTACTATACTAATTGTAATATAAATAATACAAATATTAGAAGAAAAATATTTTAAGTGGTCATTATTGACAATAAATATTGCACAACTAGTATTTAGTACCAAAAGATCTCCTCAAAATATTCAATAAATATTATTGAACTAAAATATAGAACATTTATTTAATTGAAAAATAGTTAAGGTGTATGGTCACATTTGACCATCAATTAGTATGAGTATGACCAATTAGTATGGAATACCTGAAGGCTAAGTACAATAAAAAACATTAACATTAATGTTAACATTGTTGCATTACTCTCCATTATAAAACGATCCTGTATGGTTGATGTAATAATCAATGCACACTATGCTGTACTGTTTACCAAAACTTGCTGCAAACCCCTGTAAAGTGGAGCTGTTGTGTATCAAGCCATTCAAATGTATTGACACAGCGCTAGAAGTATTGAGATTTCTGTGAAGCACGACTGCGCGCGCCGCCGGGAGATGATAGAGCATGTCGCAACTCCGTATGGTTTTTCAACACTCTGGCTTTAACTGTTATGCCATATTAGCGCCAAAACGCTATTTATTGTTTGAATTTCGCATTAAAACTTTAAAAAATGTAAAAGCTTAGACATTGTTTAATATCAAAAGCAGGTTTGGCAATTTGGCGTGAGATTAAGTTGGGCAGCGTGAGAGCGTGAGACAGAGCCTGAAAGCGTGAGTGTCACGCCAAATGCGTGAGAGTTGGCAACCCTAGGCAAAAGAGAACTCGATGTGAGCAGGAAACTGACGCGAGTCTATCTATGCATCGAGTGTGTGTGTGTGTGTGTGTGTGTGTGTGTGTGTGTGTGTGTGTGTGTCAGTGTCCCTTGAATAGCTGACATGAGACGCATCCACACAGACAGGACACTGACACACACACATACACATACACACACACACAGACAGGACACACACACACACACACACACACACACACAGACAGGACACTAACACACACACACAGACAGGACACTGGCATACAGCGCGCTCTCTTGTGTCTTGTCGCGCTTGGAAGCATGTACATGAATAGGAGCGTGATCATGTAACGCTAAGCAAAAATGGATATAAAAACGGACGCTGTGTTATTTGCGTTAAATATTTTTAATGCGTTAAGCTTCCGTTTCACGTTGACCGAGTTTGGTGGAGATTGAATAAATCACCTACGAGGAGAACGTAAAAACTCAGACCCTGAATTATACAAATATTCACGTTCAAACAAAAACTTTCTGTGAAAAAAAGAGACTTATAAACAGACACTTGTAGAAAATAATGTGAATTTTTAAAAAAAATAAATTTGAACTATGTCAGTAAATAATGAATTTAAAGACAAATGTGTCAAAAGTGATCTTTGCAAACACAGCACATGACCTTCTGTAAAGCACATGTATAGAAAACACACTCACACTCCTCTGTTTTAAAAAAAGAGTTCTGTCTGAATGAGTACATGAAATCACGGCTGTCAGATGATAAGAATTGTAACTCAAATGTGATTTAGAAAATGAGTCCTGTAGTGATATAGTGTCATAGTTCATGTCCACATTAACCACTACGTTGTAATACCAATACCCATGTCATCATACACATTTGTGTCCTCATAAATCACATAAGCAAGCACAGAGAGAGAGAGAGAGAGAGAAAGGGAGTTTCAAAAATAATACAACACTGCCCCCTTTTGGTGATAGAGGGGAGGGCACACAAACAGCCAAAAACATTATTAAACTTTGACATGTGGCCACGGCAACATTATTTGAAATATCAGGAATTCATTCATATGTCTCTATCTGTCATGTTTTCACATTATACTGATGAAGTTTGAAGTCAATCGTGTGAAAATAAGATGGTGATTCAAAGCATTTTTGAAAGTGACACACTTCCTGCTGCCAGTTGGTGGCGCTATAACTTTGACTCACAAAAGTCATATCCATGTGATCGGCCTCTTACAACGAACACACAGCTGAAGTTTCATCCAAACCAGTCAATGTTTGCACAAGTTATTACACACTTCCTGTTTACCTTTTCTCGCCATAAATTCGTTGCTTCGCCACGGCCAAACCGTTTAAGATATCAAAAATCCGTTCGCAATTTAGCATCCTCTGTGTCTTGACTTCATGCTGACCGAGTTTGGCACTGATTGAAACAATGGCCTCGGAGGAGTATATTAAATTCCAGAGCATGTGTTTTCAGAACAACCCATATTAGCTCACTTCCTGTTGGGCTGACACGTAACTTAGAGCACGAAAGTTGTTTGGCCCGATGAGGTCTATATGTGTACCGAGTTTCATACATGTACGTGCAAGTGTGTTTGATATATAGACCAAGTTTTCAGACCCCACTTTAGGGGGCGCTGTCGAGCCCCCCTGCCACGCCCGGGTACCAGCTTCAGCCCGGCTCTGATGGCCGCGCATTCCGATGTGTGTGCAAAGTTTCAAGAGTTTTTGAGCATGGTAAGGGCCCCAAAAGTGCCCGAGAAGTCGATAAAATAATAATAATAATAATAATTAAAGCTGCGAGCAGCGATGACGGGCCCAAGCCGGTGGCACCACCACGCCGGTGGCATCAGCTTAACTGTGCATGGCAGGCAATATGCATTTAAACAGGAGAATATTTTAGAATCGCTCGAATATGCCACATTTACCGCAGCAACTGGTGCCACTATCACCACAAGCCACACCCATGATGTAATTTAAATGTAGATTCATTTTAATGTCATAGGATAAAATAGATAAAAGTTATCTTTTCCTGCTCAAAATGTTGTAAGTCCAGAAGGCCAGTATTTAATTCAAGGTGTTTGTAGTTCTTTTTTACTAATTCACACTAAAGTGATAGTTTTTTGTGATAGTCTATGATACGAAAGGGTTAAATTATCATTCCCAGAGAGAAAGGCACACACACAAACTCACAGGGTGAGAGAGACACCCCCCCCCCACACACACACACGTGTGTGCACACACACTCAAACACACACACACAGGGTGAGCCTGAGAGTGAGGGGGGAGGGGAAGGACTGAGAGAGAGGCACTCTGCACATTGAACAAGATTCACAAGATTTTAACAACAAAAAGAAATAAAATCTAAATGGTGGGAGAAAGTTTTTTTTATTTCACTCTCTGAAAAAATTATTTTGAATATATTTGAAATCAATATGTGTGGTCCAATATAAAAAATAAATGACAA
>NC_137110.1:32747768-33165268 GCF_949357685.1 Gobio gobio | reverse complement strand
ATAAATCTGGTGAAAATAAGATGGTGATTCAAAGCATTTTTGAAAGTGACACACTTCCTGCTGCCAGTTGGTGGCGCTATAACTTTGACTCACAAAAGTCATATCCATGTGATCGGCTTCTTATAACAAACACACAGCTGAAGTTTCATCCAAACCAGTCAATGTTTGCACAAGTTATAACACACTTCCTGTTTCCCTTTTCTCGCCATAAATTCGTTGCATCGCCACGGCCAGACTTTTCGAGATATCAAAAATCCGCTCGCAATTTAGCATCCTGAATATGTTCACGTAATGCTGACCGAGTTTGGCAATGATCGAAACAATGGCCTCGGAGGAGTATATTAAATTCCAGAGCATGCGTTTTCCGAACAACCCATAATAGCTCACTTCCTGTTGGGCTGACACATAACTATGAGCACGAAAGTTGTTCGGCCCGATGAGATCTAAATGTGTACCAAGTTTCATACATGTACGTGCAAGTGTGTTTGATATATGGACCAAGTTTTCAGACCCCACTTTAGGGGGCGCTGTCGAGCCCCCCTGCCACGCCCGGGTACCAGCTTCAGCCCGGCTCTGATGGCCGCGCATTCCGACGCCTGTGCGAAGTTTCAAGAGTTTTCGAGCATGTTAAGTGCCCCAAAAGTACCCGAGAAGTCGAAAAAAAAAAAAAAAAAACAAAAAAAAAAAACAAAGAATAATCTGAGGAAGAACAATAGGGCTCTGCGCCCTTTCAGGGCTTGGGCCCTAATAATAATAATTAAAGCTGCGAGCAGCGATGACGGGCCCAAGCCGGTGGCACCGCCACGCCGGTGGCATCAGCATAACTGTGCACGGCAGGCAATATGCATTTAAACAGGATAATTTTTTTAAATCGCTCGAATATGTCACATTTACCGCAGCAGCTGGTGCCACTATCACCACAAGCCACACCCATGATGTCATTTAAATGTAGATGATTTTTAATGTCATGGGATGAAATAGATCTCTTTCAAATATGTGAAAAGTTATCTTTTCCTGCTCAAAATGTTATAAGTCCAGAAGGCCAGTATTTAATTCAAGGTATTTGTATAGTTCTTTTTTTACTTATTCACAAGTGATAGTTATTTGTGATAGTCTATGATATGAAAGGGGTAAATTATCATCATCAAGAGAGAAAGGCACACACACAAACTCACAGGGTGAGAGAGAGAGACCCCACACACACACACACCCAGGGTGAGCCTGAGAGTGAGGGGGGAGGGGAAGGACTGAGAGAGAGGCAATCTGCACATTGAACAAGATTCACAAGATTTTAACAACAAAAATAAATAAAATCTAAATGGTGGGAGAAAGTTTTTTTTACTTCACTCTCCGAAAACATTATTTTGAATATATTTGAAATCACAGATGTTGGGTGATGAGAATTGTAACTCAAATATAATTTACAAAAACTAGTCCTGTCTGAATAGTGATATGTCAGTGAGATCAGCTCGGGCGCGCACACCGTCTATGGGTGATGTCACGTATTTTGCGAAATGCGCAGTTAGGTGATGTGTCGCCCTCCACACGTTGCGAAACAGACTCCGAAATGGGGAAATGTAAATTTGCGGACTCCTGGTTGGAGTAGGATGAGTTTAAACAATGACCGCAGGGTTTTTCTATGGTTTTTCCTGCATAGCGGCCGCCTCCGTCACATTTCGTGCCACCTCCGTCTGTCGACAAAACTCAAGACAGGCAGTCCCTTGCTCAGATTAGGCATGTCGTGGTAATTAAATAATCATCAGAAATATATATTGTCACATGATCTTTCAGCAATCATTATTAGTATTTTATGATTTGCTAGTACAAAGTCATCTAAAGCCATTCCATAGCTGAATGTCTTTCCTCCGCTGTAGCTGTCCATCATTCTCCGTTCAGCATTCAAACTGCGCGTCGTGTTTGGTTACAGTCAGTCAGCTGCTCGGTAAAGCTCACTCCAAGATGATATATTCCCGTTATAATACTTGATATGTAGATAAAATAATTTATCTTCCTGGAGTTTATCTAGCGGTTTCTGAACGATGTTGTGCTCCCTACCCGGGTGACAACACAAGGCATCACACGCACAATAACCGGAATTTAAAACTGTGAAGAAACCGACCGATATACATAGTAGACTAGGATTTGTGCGCTCAACGCTCATCGTCTCTTTATGCCGTGAACTTTTTAATGTGCACTCGCGGTGCACTGCGCCCTCTGACTCCATGTTGCTTTAAGCGCATCATTCTGCACCCGGGATGCGCATAAGCACATTGTGCCGCGCTTTCATATATTTTCATAGTTTTGTGCACTTAAAGATGATTAAAAAAAATCTTGTTCTCACGTATCTATCATATATTTGTTGCCCCTTTACAGAGCTGCACATTACGTGTACAATAAACTATAAATCTTGAAATGTTATATTATTTGTGTAGGCCCATATAATTATTTACATTCATATATAAATTAAATATAAATTGTTTTTTTTATAAATGTATTTAATAAGAACACAAAGTAATTTGTACCTTTTCATTAACATTTTTAGATTTTATAAAATTAGTCCAGAGATGTTTTTTCAAGAATTACTTTTTGTAATTGCAAATTTTTTTAACTATCCACTCACCTAATTTAATATATATTTTTGTTATAGCTTATGATTATATATTTTTATTTTATTGCTCAACAGTAGTTCTCATCGCCGATGAGGTCTTTAAATATTTTGAGAAGGTCTTAAAAAAGTCTTAAAAAGGTATTAAAATTTACTTCAGGATTCCTGCATATACCCTGCATATGCATCATACGTGATATTGGCAAACACAGCACATGACGTTTTTATTTAAAATTAGAAAGTTTTAAATTAGTTAAATTAGATTAGTTAAATTAGAAAGTTGTCCGGCTCGAAGAGAACAATATATGTACGGGGACACATGAAATGTCTACAAATGTATGTCCTCAGAAATCACAGAAGCACACACACACACACACACACACACACACACACACACACACACACACACACACACACACACACACACACACACACACACACACACACACACACACACACACACACACACACACACACACACACACAGAGAGAGAGAGAGAGAGAGAGAGAGAGAGAGAGAGAGAGAGAGAGAGAGAGAGAGAGAGAGAAACAAGTTTTTTTTTTATCCTGCTTCAAAACTAAGACACTGCTGCCATCGTGTGTTCATTGAGGGAAGGGCAGCACACATTCCCCTTTTTTGTCCTTATTTAATCCCTCGGCATGGCAACACCGTTTGAGATATCCAAAATCCGTTCGCATTTTAGCATCTTCCGTATCTTTGTTTCATGTTGACCGAGTTTGGTGGAGATTGAATAAATCGCCTACGAGGAGAACGTAAAAACTCAGAGCCTGAATTATACCAATATTCACGTTCAAACCAAAATATCTGACTTCCTGTTGGTCGGAGCTAATGACTGTAAATTAGAAAGTTGTCCGGCTCGATGAGGTCAATATATATACTGAGTTTGGTGATTGTAGATGAAACGAAGCCCTTCACTTTTGTCAAAAGGTGGCGCTGTAGAGCCCCTCATCCCCACCCGTTTCTGAGGCTTTGTCCATGTGTACTGACTGACATCTCTGATGTGTGTGTTGAGTTTCAAGCAGTTTCAAGCAATTTCAAGCATGCTAAGAGCCTCAGAACAACACTGCTACCTTTTAGTGAGGGGAGGGCAGACAGAGAATAAATATTCAGAAGAAATATATTAAATAAAATAAATATATTGATCTGAAAAATAGTATGATTATTTTAAAGCTATTTGGTTACATTTTAATAAAACATTGTTTTAGTATGTTTTTAAACACACACACATACACGTTGTAATACCAGTGTAATACCCATGTCATTATACAAATTTGTTTCCTCATAAATCACAAACAAGAGAGAGAGAGAGAGAGAGAGAGAAACAAGTTTTTTTTTATCCTGCTTCAAAACTAATACAATGCTGCCATCTTGTGTTCATTGAGGGGAGAGCAGCAGACACAGAGAATTTCTGTTCCCCTTTTTTGTCCTTATTTAATTCCTTGCCATGGAAACACCGTTTGAGATATCCAATATCCGTTCACATTTTAGCATCTTCAGTATCTTTGTTTCATGTTGACCGAGTTTGGTGGAGATTGAATAAATCGCCTACGAGGAGAACGTAAAAACTCAGACCCCGATTTAACCAAAAGTTCACCTTCAAACCAAAATATCTGACTTCCTGTTGGTCAGAGCTAATGACTGTAAATTAGAAAGTTGTCCGGCTCGATGAGGTCAATATATATACTGAGTTTGGTGATTGTAGATGAAACGAAGCCCTTCACTTTTGTCAAAAGGTGGCGCTAGAGAGCCCCTCATCCCTGCCCGTTTCTGAGGCTTTGCCCATGTGTACTGACTAACATCTCTGATGTGTGTGTTGAGTTTCAAGCAGTTTCAAGCAATTTCAAGCATGCTAAGAGCCTCAGAACAGCCAAAAGATTATTAAACTTTGACACGTTGCCATGGCAACAGTATTTGAAATTTCAGGAATCCATTTCATACGTCTCTATCTGTCATGTTTTCACATTATACTGATGAAGTTTGAAATAAATCTGGTGAAAATAAGATGGTGATTCAAAGCATTTTTGAAAGTGACACACTTCCTGCTGCCAGTTGGTGGCGCTATAACTTTGACTCACAAAAGTCATATCCATGTGATCGGCCTCTTACAACGAACACACAGCTGAAGTTTCATCCAAACCAGTCAATGTTTGCACAAGTTAAAACACACTTCCTGTTTCCCTTTTCTCGCCATAAATTCGTTGCATCGCCACGGCCAGACTTTTCGAGATATCAAAAATCCGCTCGCAATTTAGCATCCTGGATATGTTCACTTAATGCTGACCGAGTTTGGCAATGATCGAAACAATGGCCTCGGAGGAGTATATTAAATTCCAGAGCATGCGTTTTCCGAACAACCCATAATAGCTCACTTCCTGTAGGGCTGACGCATAACTTAGAGCACGAAAGTTGTTCGGCCCGATGAGGTCTATATGTGTACCAAGTTTCAAACATGTACGTGCAAGTGTGTTTGATATATGGACCAAGTTTTCAGACCCCACTTTAGGGGGCGCTGTCGAGCCCCCCTGCCACGCCCGGGTACCAGCTTCAGCCCGGCTCTGATGGCCGCGCATTCCGACGCCTGTGCGAAGTTTCAAGAGTTTTCGAGCATGTTAAGTGCCCCAAAAGTACCCGAGAAGTCGAAAAAACAAAAACAAATTAAAGCTGCGAGCAGCGATGACGGGCCCAAGCCGGTGGCACCGCCACGCCGGTGGCATCAGCATAACTGTGCACGGCAGGCAATATGCATTTAAACAGGATAATTTTTTTAAATCGCTCGAATATGTCACATTAACCGCAGCAGCTGGTGCCACTATCACCACAAGCCACACCCATGATGTCATTTAAATGTAGATGATTTTTAATGTCATGGGATGAAATAGATCTCTTTCAAATATGTGAAAAGTTATCTTTTCCTGCTCAAAATGTTATAAGTCCAGAAGGCCAGTATTTAATTCAAGGTATTTGTATAGTTCTTTTTTTACTTATTCACAAGTGATAGTTATTTGTGATAGTCTATGATATGAAAGGGGTACATTATCATCATCAAGAGAGAAAGGCACACACACAAACTCACAGGGTGAGAGAGAGACCCCACACACACACACACACACACACCCAGGGTGAGCCTGAGAGTGAGGGGGGAGGGGAAGGACTGAGAGAGAGGCAATCTGCACATTGAACAAGATTCACAAGATTTTAACAACAAAAAGAAATAAAATCGAAAGTTTTTTTTACTTCAATCTCTGAAAACATTATTTTGAATATATTTGAAATCACAGATGTTGGGTGATGAGAATTGTAACTCAAATATAATTTAGAAAACTAGTCCTGTCTGAATAGTGATATGTCAGTGAGATCAGCTCGGGCGCGCACACCGTCTATGGGTGATGTCACGTATTTTGCGAAATGCGCAGTTAGGTGATGTGTCGCCCTCCACACGTTGCGAAACAGACTCCGAAATGGGGAAATGTAAATTTGCGGACTCCTGGTTGGAGTAGGATGAGTTTAAACAATGACCGCAGGGTTTTTCTATGGTTTTTCCTGCATAGCGGCCGCCTCCGTCACATTTCGTGCCACCTCCGTCTGTCGACAAAACTCAAGACAGGCAGTCACTTGCTCAGATTAGGCATGTCGTGGTAATTAAATAATCATCAGAAATATATATTGTCACATGATCTTTCAGCAATCATTATTAGTATTTTATGATTTGCTAGTACAAAGTCATCTAAAGCCATTCCATAGCTGAATGTCTTTCCTCCGCTGTAGCTGTCCATCATTCTCCGTTCAGCATTCAAACTGCGCGTCGTGTTTGGTTACAGTCAGTCAGCTGCTCGGTGAAGCTCACTCCAAGATGATATATTCCCGTTATAATACTTGATATGCAGATAAAATAATTTATCTTCCTGGAGTTTATCTAGCGGTTTCTGAACGATGTTGTGCTCCCTACCCGGGTGACAACACAAGGCATCACACGCACAATAACCGGAATTTAAAACTGTGAAGAAACCGACCGATATACATAGTAGACTAGGATTTGCGCGCTCAACGCTCATCGTCTCTTTATGCCGTGAACTTTTTAATGTGCACTCGCGCTGCACTGCGCCCTCTGACTCCATGTTGCTTTAAGCGCATCATTCTGCACCCGGGATGCGCATAAGCGCATTGTGCCGCGCTTTCATATATTTTCATAGTTTTGTGCACTTAAAGATGATTAAAAAAAATCTTGTTCTCACGTATCTATCATATATTTGTTGCCCCTTTACAGAGCTGCACATTACGTTTACAATAAACTATAAATCTTGAAATGTTATATTATTTGTGTAGGCCCATATAATTATTTACATTCATATATAAATTAAATATAAATAGTTTTTTTTATAAATGTATTTAATAAGAACACAAAGTAATTTGTACCTTTTCATTAACATTTTTAGATTTTATAAAATTAGTCCAGAGATGTTTTTTCAAGAATTACTTTTTGTAATTGCAAATTTTTTTAACTATCCACTCACCTAATTTAATATATATTTTTGTTATAGCTTATGATTATATATTTTTATTTTATTGCTCAACAGTAGTTCTCATCGCCGATGAGGTCTTTAAATATTTTGAGAAGGTCTTAAAAAAGTCTTAAAAAGGTATTACAATTTACTTCAGGATTCCTGCATATACCCTGCATATGCATCATATGTGATCTTGGCAAACACAGCACATGACATTTTTATCTAAAATTAGAAAGTTTTAAATTAGTTAAATTAGATTAGTTAAATTAGAAAGTTGTCCGGCTCGAAGAGAACAATATATGTACGGGGACACATGAAATGTCTACAAATGTATGTCCTCAGAAATCACAGAAGCACACACACACACACACACACACACACACACACACCACACACAGAGAGAGAGAGAGAGAGAGAGAGAGAGAGAGAGAGAGAGAGAGAGAGAGAGAGAGAGAGAGAGAGAAACAAGGTTTTTTTTTATCCTGCTTCAAAACTAAGACAATGCTGCCATCGTGTGTTCATTGAGGGAAGGGCAGCACACATTCCCCTTTTTTGTCCTTATTTAATCCCTCGGCATGGCAACACCGTTTGAGATATCCAAAATCCGTTCGCATTTTAGCATCTTCCGTATCTTTGTTTCATGTTGACCGAGTTTGGTGGAGATTGAATAAATCGCCTACGAGGAGAACGTAAAAACTCAGAGCCTGAATTACACCAATATTCACGTTCAAACCAAAATATCTGACTTCCTGTTGGTCGGAGCTAATGACTGTAAATTAGAAAGTTGTCCGGCTCGATGAGGTCAATATATATACTGAGTTTGGTGATTGTAGATGAAACGAAGCCCTTCACTTTTGTCAAAAGGTGGCGCTATAGAGCCCCTCATCCCCACCCGTTTCTGAGGCTTTGCCCATGTGTACTGACTAACATCTCTGATGTGTGTGTTAAGTTTCATGCAATTTCAAGCATGCTAAGAGTCTCAAAAACAGCCAAAGACATTATTAAGCTTTGACACGTTGCCATGGCAACAGTATTGGAAATTTCAGAAATCCATTCATATGTCTATATCTGCCATGTTTTCACATTATACTGATGAAGTTTGAAGTCAATCGGGTCAAAATAAGACAGTGATTTAAAGCATTTTTAAAAAAAAGTGACACACTTCCTGCTGCCAGTTGGTGGCGCTATAACTTTGACTC
The DNA here is from genome assembly GCF_949357685.1 of Gobio gobio. Lineage (NCBI taxonomy): Eukaryota > Metazoa > Chordata > Actinopteri > Cypriniformes > Gobionidae > Gobio > Gobio gobio. The sequence continues at coordinate 33,156,940 of NC_137110.1, read as the reverse complement.
ACAAACGTCATATCCTTGCGATCGGCTTCCTACAACAAACACACAGCTGAAGTTTCATCCAAATCAGTCAATGTTTGCACAAGTTATAACACACTTCCTGTTTCCCTTTTCTCGCCATAAATTCGTTGCTTCGCCACGGCCAAACCGATTGAGATATCAAAAATCCGCTCGCAATTTAGCATCCTGAATATCTTGTCTTAATGCTGACCGAGTTTGGCAATGATCGATACAATTGCCTTGGAGGAGTATATTAAATTCCAGAGCATGCGTTTTCCAAACAACCCAAAATAGCTCACTTCCTGTTGGGCGAAGTTTATGACTATGAGTGCGGAAGTTGTTTGCCCCGATGAGATCTATATGTGTACCGAGTTTCATACATATACGTGCAAGTGTGTTTGATATATAGACCAAATTTTAATAGGGGGCGCTGTCGAGCCCCCCTGCCACGCCCGGGTATCAGCTTCAGCCCGGCCCTGATGGCCGCAGATTCTGACGTATCTGCAAAGTTTCAAGAGTTTTTGAGCATGGTAAGGGCCCCAAAAGTGCCCGAGAAGTCGATAAAATAATAATAATAATAATTAAAGCTGCGAGCAGCGATGACGGGCTCAAGCCGGTGGCACCGCCACGCCGGTGGCATCAGCTTAACTGTGCACTGCAGGCAATAGGCATTTAAAATGGGAAAACATAAAAGGACTATGTCAAAGTCATCTGAATTCACCACATTAACTGCAGCAGTTGGTGCTGCTATGACCACAACAGCCACATCTATGAGATCAAATAAATTTAAATTAATTTCATGTCAGATGATGTCAAAGGTCAAATTGGAATGAGTTCACAATACCATTCAAATGCTGATGTTGTATTATTGTAACACTTCTCTTCATATGCATATCAGGGTGTCCGCGGGGTCTTAAAAAGTATTAAAAGTTGATAAATTCATTTTTGGAAAATGAAGGCCCTTAAAAGGTATTAAAAAGTCTTAATCACGATTTTATGAGGTATTACATTTTGTTCAAGCTTTGTCAAAAGAGTTTGACTCCAAAAAGTATTCATGAATATATTTATTTTCATCCCCATAACTATATAAAAAAAAAAACCGGTTTGCTCGGTCAGTGAGATCAGCTCGGGGCGCGCGCACCGTCTACGGGTGACGTCACATATTTTGCGAAATGCGCGGTTAGGTGATGTGTCGCCCTCCACACATTGCGAAACAGACTCCGAAATGGGGAAATGTAAATTTGCGGACTCCTGGTTGGAGAAGGATGAGTTTAAACAATGACCGCAGGGTTTTTCTATGGTTTTTCCTGCATAGCGGCCGCATCCGTCAAATTTCGTGCCACCGCTGTCTGTCGACAAAACTCAAGACAGGCAGTCCCTTGCTCAGATTAGGCATGTCGTGGTAATTAAATAATCATCAGAAATATATATTGTCACATGATCTTTCAGCAATCATTATTATTATTTTATGATTTGCTAGTACAAAGTCATCTAAAGCCATTCCATAGCTGAATGTCTTTCCTCCGCTGTAGCTGTCCATCATTCTCCGTTCAGAATTCAAACTGCGCGTCGCGTTTGGTTACAGTCAGTCAGCTGTTCGGTAAAGCTCACTCCAAGATGATATATTCCCGTTATAATACTTGATATGTAGATAAAATAATTTATCTTCCTGGAGTTTATCTAGCGGTTTCTGAACGATGTTGTGCTCGCCACCCGGGTGACAACACAAGGCATCACACGCACAATAACCGGAATTTAAAACTGTGAAGAAACCGACCGATATACATAGTAGACTAGGATTTGTGCGCTCAACGCTCATCGTCTCTTTATGCCGTGAACTTTTCAATGTGCACTCGCGCTGCACTGCGCCCTCTGACTCCATGTTGCTTTAAGCGCATCATTTTGCACCCGGGATGCGCATAAGCACATTGTGCCGCGCTTTAATATATTTTCATAGTTTTGATTCTTGTTCTCACGTATCTATCATATATTTGTTGTCCCTTTACAGAGCTGCACATTATGTTTACAATAAACTATAAATCTTGAAATGTTATATTATTTGTGTAGGCCCATATAATTATTTACATTCATATATAAATTAAATATAAATAGTTTTTTTATAAATGTATTTAATAAGAACACAAAGTAATTTGTACCTTTTCATTAACATTAGAACATTAGATTTTATAAAAATTAGTCCAGAGATGTTTTTTCAAGAATTACTTTTTGTAATTGCAATTTCTTTTAACTATCCACTCACCTAATTTAATATATATTTTTGTCATAGCTTATGATTATATATTTTTATTTTATTGCTCAACAGTAGTTCTCATCGCCGATGAGGTCTTTACATATTTTGAGAAGGTCTTAAAAAAGTCTTAAAAAGGTATTAAAATTTACTTCAGGATTCCTGCATATACCCTGCATATGCATCATACGTGATCTTGGCAAACACAGCACATGACATTTTTATTTAAAGTGATAGTTATTTGTGAAAGCCTATATGAAAGGGTTAAATTATCATCATGAAGAGAGAAAGTCACACACACACACAGAGAGAGAGAGAGAGAGAGAGAGAGAGAGAGAGAGAGAGAAAGAGAGAGAGAGTGTGAGAGAGAGAGTGAGGGGGAGGGGAGGAGAGGGGAAGGACAGAGAGAGTGAGATTCTGATTGAATAAAAACATTTAAAAAAAAAATCTAAACAGTGGGAGAGAGTTGGTATTTCATTGTCTGAAACTTTATTTTACTATAGGAATAAGTTTTATCTTCAAAATAGATTCTGCATTTACATTTTTAATAAAACATTGTTTAGTCTGGGTTTTTTTTGGACACATGAAATGTCATAAACCATGTAATACCAGTGTAATACCCATGTCATACAAATTTGTGTCCTCTTAAATCACATAAACAAACACACACACACACACACACACACACACACACACACACACACACACACACACACACACACACACACACACACACACACACACACATACACAGGCAGAGATGCATGCTTAAGCGGCCAACCCCCACCCCCCTTCAAACACACACAGTGAGAAAGTGAGAGTGAGGGGGGGAGGGGAAGGAAAGGCAGAGGACATTGCATAGACTTAATGGTTTTTATACTGTACAAACTGTACATTCTATCCCCCTACACTACCCCTACTCCTAAACCTACCATCACAGAAAACATTCTGCATTTTTACATTTTGAATAAAACATTGTTTAGAAAGCTAGACAGTGAATTAAAGCATTTTTGAAAGTGACACACTTCCTGCTGCCAGTTGGTGGCCACACACACACACACACACACACACACACACACACACACACACACACACACACACACACACACACACACACACACACTCACACTCACACTCACACTCACACAGACAAACCCCTTAGAGAGAAAGAGAGATGGGATTTTTTTATCCTGTTTCAAAACTAACACAATGCTGCCATCTTGTGTACATTGAGTTCATATATATATATATATATATATATATATATATATATATATATATATATATATATATATATATATATATATATATATATATATATATATATATATATATATATATATATATATATTCATCTGAAAAATAGTATAGTCATTCCGTTTCATGTTGACCGAGTTTGGTGGAGATTGAATAAATCGCCTACGAGGAGAACGTAAAAACTCAGACCCTGAATTATACAAATATTCATCTTCAAACCAAAATATCTGACTTCCTGTTGGTCGGAGCTAATGACTGTAAATTATAAAGTTGTCCGGCTCGAAGAGAACAATATATGTACGGGTACACATGAAATGTCTACAAATGTAGGTTCTCAGAAATCACAGAAGCACACACAGAGAGAGAGAGAGAGAGAGAGAGAGAGAGAGAGAAACAAGGTTTTTTTTAATCCTGCTTCAAAACTAACACAATGCTGCCATCTTGTGTTCATTGAGGGAAGGGCAGCACAGACAGGCACAATAGATTCAAAGAAATATTTATAAAATATGTATATATTCATCTGAAAAATAGTACAGTCATTTTAAATTAATCTAAGTTCAATTACCAAACATACAATCTTAATTTAATTGAAATCAAAATATGATTTTACAAGATATGAGACAATTTCTGTTCCCCTTATTTTGTCCTTATTTAATCCCTCACCATGGCAACACCGTTTGAGATATCCAATATTCGTTCGCATTTTAGCATCTTCCATATCTTTGTTTCATGTTGACCAAGTTTGGTGGAGATTGAATAAATCGCCTACGAGGAGAACGTAAAAACTCAGACCCTGAATTATATAAATTTTCACCTTCAAACCAAAATATCTGACTTCCTGTTGGTCGGAGCTAATGACTGTAAATTAGAAAGTTGTCCGGCTCGAAGAGAACAATATATCTACCGAGTTTGGTGACTGAAGATAAAACTAACCCCCCCACTTTTGTCAAAAGGTGGCGCTATAGAGCCCCTCATCCCCACCCGTTTCTGAGGCTTTGCCCATGTGTACTGACTAACATCTCTGATGTGTGTGTTAAGTTTCATGCAATTTCAAGCATGCTAAGAGTCTCAAAAACAGCCAAAGACATTATTAAACTTTGACACGTTGCCATGGCAACAGTATTGGAAATTTCAGAAATCCATTCATATGTCTATATCTGCCATGTTTTCACATTATACTGATGAAGTTTGAAGTCAATCGGGTCAAAATAAGACTGTGATTTAAAGCATTTTTTTAAAAAAGTGACACACTTCCTGCTGCCAGTTGGTGGCGCTATAACTTTGACTCACAAAAGTCATATCCTTGCGATCGGCTTCCTACAACAAACACACAGCTGAAGTTTCATCCAAATCAGTCAATGTTTGCACAAGTTATAACACACTTCCTGTTTCCCTTTTCTCGCCATAAATTCGTTGCTTCGCCACGGCCAAACCGATTGAGATATCAAAAATCCGCTCGCAATTTAGCATCCTGAATATCTTGTCTTAATGCTGACCGAGTTTGGCAATGATCGAAACAATTGCCTCGGAGGAGTATATTAAATTCCAGAGCATGCGTTTTCCGAACAACCCAAAATAGCTCACTTCCTGTTGGGCGAAGTTTATGACTATGAGTGCGGAAGTTGTTCGCCCCGATGAGATCTATATGTGTACCGAGTTTCATACATATACGTGCAAGTGTGTTTGATATATAGACCAAATTTTAATAGGGGGCGCTGTTGAGCTCCCCTACCACGCCCGGGTATCAGCTTCAGCCCGGCTCTGATGGCCGCAGATTCCGATGTATCTGCAAAGTTTCAAGAGTTTTCGAGCATGGTAAGGGCCCCAAAAGTGCCCGAATAGTCGATAAGAAAAATAATAATAAGAATCCTAAGGAAAACAATAGGGCTCTGCGCCCTTTCAGGCTTGAGCCCTAATAAGAAACAGAGGAAGAACAATAGGGCTCTGCGCCCTTTCAGGGCTTGGGCCCTAAAAACAAAAAAAACAAAGAATAATCTGAGGAAGAACAATAGGGCTCTGCGCCCTTTCAGGGCTTGGGCCCTAATAATAAGAAACAGAGGAAGAACAATAGGGCTCTGCGCCCTTTCAGGGCTTGGGCCCTAATAATTAAAGCTGCGAGCAGCGATGACGGGCCCAAGCCGGTGGCACCGCCACCCCGGTGGCATCAGCTTAACTGTGCACGGCAGGCAATAGGCATTTAAAATGGGAAAACATAAAAGGACTATGTCAAAGTCATCTGAATTCACCACATTAACTGCAGCAGTTGGTGCTGCTATGACCACAAACCACAACAGCCACATCTATGAGATCAATTAAATTTTTATGAATTTCATGTCAGATTATGTCAAAGGTCAAATTGGAATGAGTTCAGAATACCATTCGAATGCTGATGTTGTTTTATTCTAACACTTCTCTTCATGTGTTTTTGAGCTACCTTAGCTACCGTTTGTGCACCAATCTAATGCACCATAAAACATGCTTTCATTTCAATATGGGTGGTCCAATAAATTTCTTTTAATAAAAAATGTATAAATGGAGCCAAATCACAGAAACTGCAAAGATGATTTTAATATCAGTGTCAGGTAAGAGTAAGATGCGTGTCTACATTTTATGGAAGTTTATTATAAATAGCCACTTTTATAAAATCATGTGAAATTTATGTTTTAATACATTTATATTATATCAGTAAATAATTAATTTAAAGACATGTGCATCATACGTGATCTTGGCAAACACATCACATGACGTTTTTATTTCAAGTGATAGTTATTTGTGATAGCCTATATGAAAGGGTTAAATTATGATCAAGAGAGAAAGTCACACACACACACACACACACACACACACACACACACACACACACACACACACACACACACACACACACACACACACACACACACACACACACACACACACACACACACACACACACACAAACACGATGATAGAGTGAGAGTGAGGGGGAGGGGAAGGACTGAGAGAAAGGCACACACACAAACTCACAGGGTGAGAGAGAGACCCCCCCCCCACACACACACACACACACACAGATAGAGAGGGGGAAGGGGAAAGACAGGCAGATGGCATTCCATAGACTTAATGGTTTGTATACTGTACAAACTGTACATTCTATCCCCCTACACTACCCCTAAGCCTACATATCGCACACACACACACACACACATACACACACACACACACACACACACACACACACACACACACACACACACACACACACACACACACACACACACACACACACACACACACACACACACACACACACACACACACACTACCCCTAAACCTACCATCACAGAAAACATTCTGCATTTTTACATTTTTATTAAAAAATTGTTTAATATGCTGTTAAAGCTATTTTGATTTACGGGGACACATGAAATGTCTTCATAAACCATGATTATGTTGTAATAAACACCCCTCCACCTATATATGTTATATATATATTATGTTATATATACCATGATTATATCCCAAAATAATAAATGTTATATTTACCCATGGCCTTCCCTGTTATACAGAAATGTAATAGTTATCAAACCTTCCTTAACTGCATAAATAATAAATGAAATATAGATGAATCATCATTAAAGCTACAATTTTCTCTGTTCCCGTTGTTCTTTGATGAACATTAATGACAGGCATCATCAGTGCTCCTGTCACTTTAAGAACAACCGCGGATCTCACGCGCGGTCCCGCGCATCTCATTTCCTCACAACTCTTTAAAGTTCATTTAAGACGTTATTTAACTCATTTAAGACTCTAATATGAGAATACTCAAAATCCTCTGTGTTATTGGTTGTTCAAGAGCAAAAGAGAACTCGATGTGAGCAGGAAACTGACGCGAGTCTATCTATGCGTCGAGTGTGTGTGTGTGTGTGTGTGTGTGTGTGTCAGTGTCCCTTGATTAGCTGACATGAGACGCATCCACACAGATAGGACACTGACAGACAGACACACAGACACACAGACACACACACACACACACACACACACACACACACACACACACACACACACACACACACACACACACACACACACACACACACACACACACACACAGCATACCGCAGCATAGCCATACAGTTTAAGTTCACCCACACTATATATTAATAAAAAGGTTTACAGTGCAAATACTGTTGTTGCAAATACTGTGCATAAAATTTGAAAACATTTGCAAAAAACACCACTGTATCATTACATTTTTTTTTAAACCTTTAAGTAGCCATTTTTTAAACATCTATAAACATTACATTTACATAGATAGACGGACCAGATATTCCTAACACTTTGGGAATACTTAAGGGTTACTAGTTGTTTTGTAAACTGTCTATAAACATTATCTGGATGGTTATTGTAAAGTTGCAACCGATGACTATAATACCTTGTTAAATAGTTTAATAAACAGTACCAGTAAAACGTGGGCAGTACCAGTAAAACATGTAAACAGTACCAGTCAAACATGTGGGTTGTCCTGATACTGTACTTCAAAATGTAATAGTGTAAAAATTGCCACAGAATAAAGTAATTGTTCAAGATCTATTGGTAACTCATAAAAATAATGTCATATTTGCATAAACGGTCACTACCGTATATCCCGACACTAGCACATTAAGATAAGCTATGAAAAAAATCATGTTCCTCTGCCTCTTTCTGGTTAAATAATGTTTATAATAATTGTTAATATAGCATGCTATATTAACTATTCCAGGTTATTTATGCATAGCATGAATAATAGTTAGTATAGCATGCTATGCCACTTTCATCAAAACCTATTACAAAGCTATAGCAATCTCATGTCATTCCGTCTGTTCGAAAAAAAAGTTGCACTAACTGTTCGTTACAAGCAGCATTTGCCGTCAGGCAGGTAACGATAGCTAACATAAACATATTTTTGCTAGCCTACCTGCTGCAAACTTACACTTTTTTTGTACAAGACAAGTAGAGCTATTTTATCCAGTGTAATTTATCACATACCACTATCTTGTTTTTTCTTATCCTCCTCTTCCTTTCTCTTTTTTCTTTTCTGGCTTCCTGAAGCATAAAATTCCGCTTCAAATCCGAAGATTATGGCTGCGTCCCAATTCGCCTACTTATACTACGTCCTAAAAGTATGTACTCTTTTTGTGAAGAAAAAGTACATACTTTTGAGTGTGTAGCAGAAGAGTATGCAAGCTTTGGGACATACTACTTCATCATCTTTAACGGACTCTGTTAACTTACGTGCGTCCCGTCACCGTTTAAACTGCCCTGTCAATCATCATCACAGTTCAAATCCCCCACTTTCAATTTAATTTCCTACCGTATCGGAGAGAAATGTAGTCGCTCGTTGATCTGCCTTTCGTGGGTCTTTAATGCAGAGACTCCTCTCAAGTGTTAGCAAAGTTAATGGCCAAACGCATCATTACAAAAGTTCTCAATGCTGCTGAAGGAGAAATATAATGTGGATAATATTGAATAAATATCTTTTCGTCCGGTTAAATACTGATAATTGCTCACTCAAACCACTTTATCTAATCCTCTCCACTTAACCGTCAGACTCGCGTAACCGTCATGTTTGTAGTTTTTAAACACTTTTTATCCGCGTTTGTAGTTCTAATCGAATCCTCGTCCATCTCGCAATGGGTTGTGGGCAATATCAGCCGTTAGAGTGCGCATCGATCTGCACTTCGGATTCTGACCGGAAATAGTAAACCATCCGGGAATCTTTGGAATACTTTTTTCAACATACTAAGATTTGGGACATACTAATTCTTTTTTCGAATACTATTTATTACGGATAGTATGCGAATTGGGACGCAGCATTTGTATTTTGCCGCAGCAGAGATCGCGTGGTTGGCTGGCTGCTGTCAGCGACTTCTGAGAGGGGCCCCTTAAGGGGGATCCCGATAACAGTGTCATTGCACTTTACTGCATTGACTATCAATGGGGCGCTCACACAGTTTGTCGTTTCATTTTATTCTTAACCTGTCGCTGTCTTGGTGCCCCAGGCCAGCTCGAGGCCCCAAGCAATTGCTTGGTTTGCCTGCCTTGTCGCGACGGGCCTGCACACACACACACACACACACACACACACACACACAGACAGGACACTGACACACACACACACACACACAGGACATTGGCATACAGCGTGTTCTCTTGTGTCTTGTCGCGCTTGGAAGCATTTACATGAATAGGAGCGTGATCATGTAACGCTAAGCAAAAATGGATATAAAAACGGACGCTGCGTTATTTGCGTTAAATATTTTTAATGCGTTAAGCTTCCGTTTCACGTTGACCGAGTTTGGTGGAGATTGAATAAATCGCCTACGAGGAGAACGTAAAAACTCAGAAACTGAATTATACAAATATTCACGTTCAAACAAACTTTCTGTGAAAAAAGACACTTATAAACAGACACTTGTAGAAAATAATGTGAATTTTTTTTTTTTATAAATTTGAACTATGTCAGTAAATAATGAATTTAAAGACAAATGTGTCAAAAGTGATCTTTGCAAACACAGCACATGACCTTCTGTAAAGCACATGTATAGAAAACACACTCACACTCCTCTGTTTTAAAAAAAGAGTTCTGTCTGAATGAGTACATGAAATCACGGCTGTCAGGTGAAAAGAATTGTAACTCAAATGTCATTTAGAAAATTAGTCCTGTAGTGATATAGTGTCATAGTTCATGTCCACATTAACCACTACGTTGTAATATCAGTGTAATACCCATGTCATCATACACATTTGTGTCCTCATGAATCACATTAACAAGCACACATACAGAGAAAGGGAGTTTCAAAAATAATACAACACTGCCACCTTGTGGTGATAGAGGGGAGGGCACACAAACAGCCAAAAACATTATTAAACTTTGACATGTTGCCATGGCAACATTTTTTGAAATATTAGGAATCCATTCATATGTCTCTATCTGTCATGTTTTCACATTATACTGATGAAGTTTGAAGTCAATCAGGTGAAAATAAGATGGGGATTCAAAGCATTTTTGAAAGTGACACACTTCCTGCTGCCAGTTGGTGGCGCTTTAACTTTGACTCACAAAAGTCATATCCATGTGATCGGCCTCTTACAACGAACACACAGCTGAAGTTTCATCCAAATCATTCAATGTTTGCACAAGTTATTACACACTTCCTGTTTCCCTTTTCTCGCCATAAATTCGTTGCTTCGCCACGGCCAAACCGTTTGAGTTATCAAAAATCCGCTCGCAATTTAGCATCGTCTGTGTCTTGACTTCATGCTGACCGAGTTTGGCACTGATTGAAACAATGGCCTCGGAGGAGTATATTAAATTCCAGAGCATGTGTTTTCAGAACAACCCATATTAGCTCACTTCCTGTTGGGCTGACACGTAACTTAGAGCACGAAAGTTGTTTGGCCCAATGAGGTCTATATGTGTACCGAGTTTCTTACATGTACGTGCAAGTGTGTTTGATATATAGACCAAGTTTTCAGACACCACTTTAGGGGGCGCTGTCGAGTCCCCCTGCCACGCCCGGGTACCAGCTTCAGCCCGGCTCTGATGGCCGCGCATTCCGATGTGTGTGCTAAGTTTCAAGAGTTTTTGAGCATGGTAAGAGCCCCAAAAGTGCCCGAGAAGTCGATAAAATAATAATAATAATAATAATTAAAGCTGCGAGCAGCGATGACGGGCTCAAGCCGGTGGCACCGCCACCCCGGTGGCATCAGTTTAACTATGCATGGCAGGCAATAGGCATTTAAAATGGGAAAACATAAAAGGACTATGTCAAAGTCATCTGAATTCACCACATTAACTGCAGCAGTTGGTGCTGCTATGACCACAAACCACAACAGCCACATCTATGAGATCAATTAAATTTATATGAATTTCATGTCAGATTATGTCAAAGGTCAAATTAGAATGAGTTCAGAATTCCATTCGAATGCTGATGTTGTTTTATTCTAACACTTCTCTTCATGTGTTTTTGAGCTACCTTAGCTACCGTTTGTGCACCAATCTTATGCACCATAAAACATGCTTTCATTTCAATATGGGTGGTCCAATAAAATTTTTTTAGTAAAAAATGTATAAATGGAGCCAAATCACAGAAACTGCAAAGATGATTTTAATATCAGTGTCAGTTAAGAGTAAGATGCGTGTCTACATTTTATGGAAGTTTATTATAAATAGCCACTTTTATAAAATCATGTGAAATTTATGTTTTAATACATTTATATTATATCAGTAAATAATTAATTTAAAGACATGTGCATCATACGTGATCTTGGCAAACACATCACATGACGTTTTTATTTCAAGTGATAGTTATTTGTGATAGCCTATATGAAAGGGTTAAATTATGATCAAGAGAGAAAGTCACACACACACACACACACACACACACACACACACACACACACACACACACACACACACACACACACACACACACACACACACACACACACACACACACACACACACACACACACACACACACACACACACACACACACACACACACACACACACACACACACACAATGATAGAGTGAGAGTGAGGGGGAGGGGAAGGACTGAGAGAAAGGCACACACACAAACTCACAGGGTGAGAGAGAAATCCCCCCCCACACACACACACACAGATAGAGAGGGGGAAGGGGAAAGACAGGCAGATGGCATTCCATAGACTTAATGGTTTGTATACTGTACAAACTGTACATTCTATCCCCCTACACTACCCCTAAGCCTACATATCGCACACACACACACACACACACACCATAGCTGTCAACCCTCCCGTTTTTTCCGGGTTTCTCACGTATTTTAGCTCTTTTCCCGCTGTCTTCCCGTTTTAGTATTTTCCCGTAAAATATCCCGTATTTTTACGTCCTGATTGTGTTAACTCAGAACACGCAACTATCTGGTTTAGTGCCAGAAGACGCGAATGAGAAGTCGCGCGCACTGTGAGAAAATTTTCCATGCACTCATCCGAGAGCGCGCACACGTCTCTCAGCGCGCAAATATTGAGTTCTCTTTCAAGTCTTGCTCTTGAACGGACAAACTCACGCAAAAAGTATGTCAACATATTGATGAGTATTCTAGCAGACATAGTCTGTATATGGCTTAAGTAAGCTTTATACAGTCCAGAAAAGACGACGCATATCCGAGGTCTTAAAGGGGCAGTAGCCTTTACTGCTGTCTGTTTAATGTCAAACAAAAGACAAGGGCATCACTCACTGCTCTTGATTGAATAACTTTTGTAAGTTTAATAGGATTAATCTTTAATTTATACAGTCATATATGCAATGTTATTTTACATTTGATCAATTTCTGTACCTGAAAACTAATGTTAGACGTACCTGAAAAACCTGAAAAGCATAGTTCATTTTATTAGTATCTTTGCTCAATAGTATTTATTTGTGCTGCTGCTTGTATTTAAATGATTTGTTCTTATTATTTTCTTTTTTTTTATTTGACAGTAGTCCTTTTTTCCCTGAACATAGCAAATACTGAACCGTACCGAAACGGTGAACCTTAAACCGTGATACAAACCGAACCGTGAGCAATCTGTACCGTTACACCCCTAGCGTAACGTATGATAAAATGACTGAAAAAAGGTTGGGAAACACTGGCTTAGGCTACTATCGAAGAAGAAGAAGACAGTTGCAGCCGTGGTTGGGAGGAAGAGGGAAAAAGTAGCGGGAAGTAAACTTCAAGGAGAGTATAGTAGATGAGTGTGATGTGCAATGATGGATCAGGAGGCTGACGGCCAAAATCAAAATATTTTGTGTAGTTATAAACTCTTTAGACTCTTTTTTTTAAGTTTGTAGGTAAGAATCGTGTAAAAAAATCCCTTATTTTGTGGATGGATTCCGGGAAATCTCCCTTATTTTCAATGTTCAATGTTGACAGCTATGACACACACACACACACACACACACACACACACACACACACACACACACACACACACACACACACACACACACACACACACACACACACACACACACACACACACACACACACACACACACACACACACTCAACCCCTAAACCTACCATCACAGAAAACATTCTGCATTTTTACATTTTTATTTTATATTAATTATATTTTAATATATTTTTATACATATTATATTTTATATTATATATTATATTTTAAGTTTGTAATATTTTGATATTGTAATAATTTCAGTTACTCTCCAAATTAATTTAGAAACAATTTAAAGACAGCATATTGTAAATATGTGTTGTATTGTCATTTTTTATGAATGAAGGCCAGTATCACTGATACTAAATTCTCTATGAAACATTAATGACGTTACATTACAGTATAACTGAAAGCTCCCAATTTCAACATTTATTAGGCTTTAAAAAACAACTTTTAATTTAAGTGAACTTAAAAAAATCTTTACATAAACCCAAAATAATAAATGTTATATTTACCCATGGCCTTCCCTGTTATACAGAAATGTAATAGTTATCAAACCTTCCTTAACTGCATAAATAATAAATGAAATATAGATGAATCATCATTAAAGCTACAATTTTCTCTGTTCCCGTTGTTCTTTGATGAACATTAATGACAGGCATCATCAGTGCTCCTGTCACTTTAAGAACAACCGCGTATCTCACGCGCGGTCCCGCACATCTCATTTCCTCACAACTCTTTGAAGTTCATTTAAGACGTTATTTAACTAATTTAAGACTCTAATATGAGAATACTCAAAATCCTCTGTGTTATTGTTTGTTCAAGAGCAAAAGAGAACTCGATGTGAGCAGGAAACTGACGCGAGTCTATCTATGCATCGAGTGTGTGTGTGTGTGTGTGTGTGTGTGTGTGTGTCAGTGTCCCTTGATTAGCTGACATGAGACGCATCCACACAGACAGGACACTGACACACACACACACACACACACACACACACACACACACACACACACACACACACACACACACACACACACACACACACACACACACACACACACACACACACACACACACACACAGACAGGACACTGACACACACACACACACACACACACACACAGACAGGACACTGGCATACAGCGCGCTCTCTTGTGTCTTGTCGCGCTTGGAAGCATTTACATGAATAGGAGCGTGATCATGTAACGCTAAGCAAAAATGGATATAAAAACGGACGCTGTGTTATTTGCATTAAATATTTTTAATGCGTTAAGCTTCCGTTTCACGTTGACCGAGTTTGGTGGAGATTGAATAAAGACCCTGAATTATACAAATATTCACGTTCAAACAAAAACTTTCTGTGAAAAAAAGACACTTATAAACAGACACTTGTAGAAAATAATGTGAATTTTGTTTTAAAATAAATTTGAACTATGTCAGTAAATAATGAATTTAAAGACAAATGTGTCAAAAGTGATCTTTGCAAACACAGCACATGACCTTCTGTAAAGCACATGTATAGAAAACACACTCACACTCTGTTTTAAAAAAGAGTTCTGTCTGAATGAGTACATGAAATCACGGCTGTCAGGTGATAAGAATTATAACTCAAATGTCATTTAGAAAATTAGTCCTGTATTAGTAGTGATATAGTGTCATAGTTCATGTCCACATTAACCACTACGTTGTAATACCAGTGTATGTCATCATACACATTTGTGTCCTCATAAATCACATAAAGAAGCACAGAGAGAGAGAGAGAAAGGGAGTTTCAAAAATAATACAACACTGCCACCTTTTGGTTATAGAGGGGAGGGCACACAAACAGCCAAAAACATTATTAAACTTTGACACGTTGCCATTGCAACAGTATTGGAAATTTCAGAAATCCATTCATATGTCTATATCTGCCATGTTTTCACATTATACTGATGAAGTTTGAAGTCAATCGAGTCAAAATAAGACAGTGATTTAAAGCATTTTTTTAAAAAAGTGACACACTTCCTGCTGCCAGTTGGTGGCGCTATAACTTTGACTCACAAACGTCATATCCTTGCGATCGGCTTCCTACAACAAACACACAGCTGAAGTTTCATCCAAATCAGTCAATGTTTGCACAAGTTATAACACACTTCCTGTTTCCCTTTTCTCGCCATAAATTCGTTGCTTCGCCACGGCCAAACCGATTGAGATATCAAAAATCCGCTCGCAATTTAGCATCCTGAATATCTTGTCTTAATGCTGACCGAGTTTGGTGCCGATCGAAACAATGGCCTCGGAGGAGTATATTAAATTCCAGAGCATGCGTTTTCCGAACAACCCATAATAGCTCACTTCCTGTTGGGCTGACGCATAACTTAGAGCAAGAAAGTTGTTCAGCCTGATGAGATCTATATGTGTACCGAGTTTCATACATGTACGTGCAAGTGTGTTTGATATATGGACCAATATTTTTGTAGGGGGCGCTGTTGAGCTCCCCTACCACGCCCGGGTACCAGCTTCAGCCCGGCTCTGATGGCCACAGATTCCGATGTATCTGCAAAGTTTCAAGAGTTTTCGAGCATGGTAAGGGCCCCAAAAGTGCCCGAATAGTCGATAAGAAAAATAATAATAATTAAAGCTGCGAGCAGCGATGACGGGCCCAAGCCGGTGGCACCGCCACGCCGGTGGCATCAGCTTAACTGTGCACAGCAGGCAATAGGCATTTAAAATTGGAAAAACTAAAAGGACTATGTCAAAGTCATCTGAATTCACCACATTAACTGCAGCAGTTGGTGCTGCTATGACAACGAACCACAACAGCCACATCTGTGAGATCAATTAAATTTAAATTAATTTCATGTCAGATGATGTCAAAGGTCAAATTGGAATGAGTTCACAATACCATTCAAATGCTGATGTTGTATTATCCTAACATTTCTCTTCATGTGTTTTTGACCTACCTTAGCTACCGTTTGTGCACCAATCTTATGCACCATAAAGCGTGCTTTCATTTCAATATGGGTGGTCCAATAAATTTTTTTTTATAAAAATTTTTATAAATTGAGCCAAATCACAGTAAAATGCAAAGATGATTTTAATATCAGTGTCAGGTAAGAGTAAGATACGTGTCTACATTTTATGGAAGTTTATTATAAACAGCCACTTTTAGAAAACCATGTGAAATTTACTTTTAATACATTTAAATTATATCAGTAAATTATTCATTAAAAGACATCTGCATCATATGTGATCTTGGCAAACACAGCACATGACGTTTTTATTTCAAGTGATAGTTATTTGTGAAAGCCTAAGAGAGAGTGGCAGAAAGAAAGACATGGAATGTTTTTTATATCCTGTTTCAAAACTAACACAATGCTGCCATCTTTTGTTCATTGAGAGAAGGGCAGCACACACAGGCACAATAGATTATTCAAAGAAATATTTATAATATATATATTAGTGCTGGGCATCGTTAACAAAAAAATTTACTAATTAATCACATTTTTTTCTGTAATTAATCGCGATTAATCGCAAGTTTTTAATATTTTAAGTTTTTAATATTTTGATATTGTAATAATTTCAGTTACTCTCCAAATTAATTTAGAAACAATTTAAAGACAGCATATTGTAAATATGTGTTGTGTTGTCATTTTTTATGAATGAAGGCCAGTATCACTGATACTAAAGTCTCTATGAAACATTAATGACGTTACATTACAGTATAACTGAAAGCTCCCAATTTCAACATTTATTAGGCTTTAAAAAACAACTTTTAATTTAAGTGAACTTAAAACAATCTTTACATAAACCCAAAATAATAAATGTTATATTTACCCATGGCCTTACCTGTTATACAGAAATGTAATAGTTATCAAACCTTCCTTAACTGCATAAATAATAAATCAAATATAGATGAATCATCATTAAAGCTACAATTTTCTCTGTTCCCGTTGTTCTTTGATGAACATTAATGACAGGCATCATCAGTGCTACTGTCACTTTAAGAACAGCCGCGGGTCTCACGCGCTGTCCCGCGCATCTCATTTCCTCACAACTCTTTAAGTTCATTTAAGACGTTATTTAACTAATTTAAGACTCTAATATGAGAATACTCAAAATCCTCTGTGTTATTGGTTGTTCAAGAGCAAAAGAGAACTCGATGTGAGCAGGAAACTAACGCGTGTCTATCTATGCGTCGAGTGTGTGTGTGTGTGTGTGTGTGTCAGTGTCCCTTGATTAGCTGACATGAGACGCATCCACACAGACAGGACACTGACACACACACACACACACACACACACACACACACACACACACACACACACACACACACACACACACACACACACACACACACACACACACACACACACACACACACACACAGAGACAGGACACTGACACACACACAGACAAAAACTTTCTGTGAAAAAAAGACACTTATAAACAGACACTTGTAGAAAACAATGTGAATTTTGTTTTAAAATAAATTTGAACTATGCCAGTAAATAATGAATTTAAAGACAAATGTGTCAAAAGTGATCTTTGCAAACACAGCACATGACCTTAAAGCACATGTATAGAAAACACACTCACACTCCTCTGTTTTAAAAAAGAGTTCTGTCTGAATGAGTACATGAAATCACGGCTGTCAGGTGATAAGATAATTAGTCCAGAGATGTTTTTTCAAGAATTACTTTTTGTAATTGCAATTTTTTTTAACTATCCACTCACCTAATTTAATATATATTTTTGTTATAGCTTATGATTATATATTTTTATTTTATTGCTCAACAGTAGTTCTCATCGCCGATGAGGTCTTTAAATATTTTGAGAAGGTCTTAAAAAAGTCTTAAAAAGGTATTAAAATTTACTTCAGGATTCCTGCATATACCCTGCATATGCATCATACGTGATCTTGGCAAACACAGCACATGACGTTTTTATTTAAAATTAGAAAGTTTTAAATTAGTTAAATTAGATTAGTTAAATTAGAAAGTTGTCCGGCTCGAAGAGAACAATATATGTACGGGGACACATGAAATGTCTACAAATGTATGTCCTCAGAAATCACAGAAACACACACACACACACACACACACACACACACACACACACACACACACACACACACACACACACACACACACACACACACACACACACACACACACACACACACACACACACACACACACACACACACACACAAACCCCTTAAAGCTATTTCATTTATGGGACACAGGAAATATTCTCATAAACCATGTTTTCATTGTAATTTGTAGTATATTTTTAAAGCTACTTGGTTACATTTTAATAATACATTATTTAGTATGTTTTTAAAGATATTTTTATTATGTGGACACATGAAATGTCCTCATTAACCACTACGTTGTAATAACAGTGTAATACCCATGTCATTATACAAATTTGTGTCCCTAATAAATCACATAAACAAGCACACACACACACACACATACACACACCCACACACACACACACACACACACACACACACGGAGAGAGAGAGTTTCAAAAATAACAACACTGCTACCTTTTAGTGAGGGGAGGGCAGACAGAGAATAAATATTCAGAAGAAATATATTAAATAAAATAAATATATTGATCTGAAAAATAGTATGATTATTTTAAAGCTATTTGGTTACATTTGAATAAAACATTGTTTTAGTATGTTTTTAAACACACACACATACACATTGTAATACCAGTGTAATACCCATGTCATTATACAAATTTGTGTCCTCAAAAATCACAAACAAGAGAGAGAGAGAGAGAGAGAGAGAGAGAAACAAGTTTTTTTTTATCCTGCTTCAAAACTAATACAATGCTGCCATCTTGTGTTCATTGAGGGGAGAGCAGCAGACACAGAGAATTTCTGTTCCCCTTTTTTGTCCTTATTTAATCCCTTGCCATGGAAACACCGTTTGAGATATCCAATATCCGTTCACATTTTAGCATCTTCAGTATCTTTGTTTCATGTTGACCGAGTTTGGTGGAGATTGAATAAATCGCCTACGAGGAGAACGTAAAAACTCAGACCCTGAATTACATAAATATTCACCTTAAAACCAAAATATCTGACTTCCTGTTGGTCGGAGCTAATGACTGTAAATTAGAAAGTTGTCCGGCTCGAAGAGAACAATATATGTACCGAGTTTGGTAACTGAAGATAAAACTAACCCCCCCACTTTTGTCAAAAGGTGGCGCTAGAGAGGCCCTCATCCCCGCCCATTTCTGATGCTTTGCCAATGTGTACTGACTGACATCTCTGATGTGTGTGTTGAGTTTCAAGCAGTTTCAAGCAATTTCAAGCATGCTAAGAGCCTCAAAACAGCCAAAAGATTATTAAACTTTGACACGTTGCCATGGCAACAGTATTTGAAATTTCAGGAATCCATTTCATACGTCTCTATCTGTCATGTTTTCACATTATACTGATGAAGTTTGAAGTAAATGGGGTGAAAATAAGATGGTGATTCAAAGCATTTTTGAAAGTGACACACTTCCTGCTGCCAGTTGGTGGCGCTATAACTTTGACTCACAAAAGTCATATCCATGTGATCGGCCTCTTACAACGAACACACAGCTGAAGTTTCATCCAAATCAGTCAATGTTTGCTGACGTTATAACACACTTCCTGTTTCCCTTTTCTCGCCATAAATTCGTTGCTTCGCCACGGCCAAACCATTTGAGATATCAAAAATCCGCTCGCAATTTAGCATCCTGGATATGTTCACTTGATGCTGACCGAGTTTGGCAATGATCGAAACAATGGCCTCGGAGGAGTATATTAAATTCCAGAGCATGGGTTTTCCGAACAACCGATTATAGCTCACTTCCTGTTGGGCTGACGCATAACTATGAGCACGAAAGTTGTTTGGCCCGATGAGGTCTATATGTGTACCGAGTTTCATACATGTACGTGCAAGTGTGTTTGATATATGGACCAAGTTTTCAGACCCCACTTTAGGGGGCGCTGTCGAGCCCCCCTGCCACGCCCGGGTACCAGCTTCAGTCCGGCTCTGATGGCCGCGCATTCCGACGCCTGTGCGAAGTTTCAAGAGTTTTCGAGCATGTTAAGTGCCCCAAAAGTACCCGAGAAGTCGAAAAAAAAAAAAAAAAAAAAAAAAAAAAAAAAAAACAAAGAATTAAAGCTGCGAGCAGCGATGACGGGCCCAAGCCGGTGGCACCGCCACGCCGGTGGCATCAGCTTAACTGTGCACGGCAGGCAATAGGCATTTAAAATGGGAAAACATAAAAGGACTATGTCAAAGTCATCTGAATTCACCACATTAACTGCAGCAGTTGGTGCTGCTATGACCACAACAGCCACATCTATGAGATCAATTAAATTTATATGAATTTCATGTCAGATTATGTCAAAGGTCAAATTGGAATGAGTTCAGAATACCATTCGAATGCTGATGTTGTTTTATTCTAACACTTCTCTTCATGTGTTTTTGAGCTACCTTAGCTACCGTTTGTGCACCAATCTTATGCACCATAAAACATGCTTTCATTTCAATATGGGTGGTCCAATAAATTCTTTTTAATAAAAAATGTATAAATGGAGCCAAATCACAGAAACTGCAAAGATGATTTTAATATCAGTGTCAGGTAAGAGTAAGATGCGTGTCTACATTTTATGGAAGTTTATTATAAATAGCCACTTTTATAAAATCATGTGAAATTTATGTTTTAATACATTTATATTATATCAGTAAATAATTAATTTAAAGACATGTGCATCATACGTGATCTTGGCAAACACATCACATGACGTTTTTATTTCAAGTGATAGTTATTTGTGATAGCCTATATGAAAGGGTTAAATTATGATCAAGAGAGAAAGTCACACACACACACACACACACACACACACACACACACACACACACACACACACACACACACACACACACACACACACACACACACACACACACACACACACACACACACACACACAGACACACACAATGATAGAGTGAGAGTGAGGGGGAGGGGAAGGACTGAGAGAAAGGCACACACACAAACTCACAGGGTGAGAGAGAGACCCCCCCCCCACACACACACACACACACACACAGATAGAGAGGGGGAAGGGGAAAGACAGGCAGATGGCATTCCATAGACTTAATGGTTTGTATACTGTACAAACTGTACATTCTATCCCCCTACACTACCCCTAAGCCTACATATCGCACACACACACACACACACCATAGCTGTCAACCCTCCCGTTTTTTCCGGGTTTCTCACGTATTTTAGCTCTTTTCCCGCTGTCTTCCCGTTTTAGTATTTTCCCGTAAAATATCCCGTATTTTTACGTTCTGATTGTGTTAACTCAGAACACGCAACTATCTGGTTTAGTGCCAGAAGACGCGAATGAGAAGTCGCGCGCACTGTGAGAACATTTTCCGTGCACTCATCCGAGAGCGCGCACACGTCTCTCAGCGCGCAAATATTGAGTTCTCTTTCAAGTCTTGCTCTTGAATGGACAAACTCACGCAAAAAGTATGTCAACATATTGATGAGTATTCTAGCAGACATAGTCTGTATATGGCTTAAGTAAGCTTTATACAGTCCAGAAAAGACAACGCATATCCGAGGTCTTAAAGGGGCAGTAGCCTTTACTGCTGTCTGTTTAATGTCAAACAAAAGACAAGGGCATCACTCACTGCTCTTGATTGAATAACTTTTGTAAGTTTAATAGGATTAATCTTTAATTTATACAGTCATATATGCAATGTTATTTTACATTTGATCAATTTCTGTACCTGAAAACTAATGTTAGACGTACCTGAAAAACCTGAAAAGCATAGTTTATTTTATTAGTATCTTTGCTCAATAGTATTTATTTGTGCTGCTGCTTGTATTTAAATGATTTGTTCTTATTATTTTCTTTTGTTTTATTTGACAGTAGTCCTTTTTTCCCTGAACATAGCAAATACTGAACCGTACCGAAACGGTGAACCTTAAACCGTGATACAAACCGAACCGTGAGCAATCTGTACCGTTACACCCCTAGCGTAACGTATGATAAAATGACTGAAAAAAGGTTGGGAAACACTGGCTTAGGCTACTATCGAAGAAGAAGAAGACAGTTGCAGCCGCGCGGTTGGGAGGAAGAGGGAAAAAGTAGCGGGAAGTAAACTTCAAGGAGAGTATAGTAATAATAAATGATAATAAATGGAATAAATAAATAATAAATGAAAATAATAAATGTTATATTTACCCATGGCCTTCCCTGTTATACAGAAATGTAATAGTTATCAAACCTTCCTTAACTGTATAAATAATAAATGAAATATAGATGAATCATCATTAAAGCTACAATTTTCTCTGTTCCCGTTGTTCTTTGATGAACATTAATGACAGGCTGACTCCACAAAATGACTCTAATTTGCCTCTTTGAAAAATAATTCTCTAATTTAACCTTATTACTATACTAATTGTAATATAAATAATACAAATATTAGAAGAAAAATATTTTAAGTGGTCATTATTGACAATAAATATTGCACAACTAGTATTTAGTACCAAAAGATCTCCTCAAAATATTCAATAAATATTATTGAACTAAAATATAGAACATTTATTTAATTGAAAAATAGTTAAGGTGTATGGTCACATTTGACCATCAATTAGTATGAGTATGACCAATTAGTATGGAATACCTGAAGGCTAAGTACAATAAAAAACATTAACATTAATGTTAACATTGTTGCATTACTCTCCATTATAAAACGATCCTGTATGGTTGATGTAATAATCAATGCACACTATGCTGTACTGTTTACCAAAACTTGCTGCAAACCCCTGTAAAGTGGAGCTGTTGTGTATCAAGCCATTCAAATGTATTGACACAGCGCTAGAAGTATTGAGATTTCTGTGAAGCACGACTGCGCGCGCCGCCGGGAGATGATAGAGCATGTCGCAACTCCGAATGGTTTTTCAACACTCTGGCTTTAACTGTTATGCCATATTAGCGCCAAAACGCTATTTATTGTTTGAATTTCGCATTAAAACTTTAAAAAATGTAAAAGCTTAGACATTGTTTAATATCAAAAGCAGGTTTGGCAATTTGGCGTGAGATTAAGTTGGGCAGCGTGAGAGCGTGAGACAGAGCCTGAAAGCGTGAGTGTCACGCCAAATGCGTGAGAGTTGGCAACCCTAGGCAAAAGAGAACTCGATGTGAGCAGGAAACTGACGCGAGTCTATCTATGCATCGAGTGTGTGTGTGTGTGTGTGTGTGTGTGTGTCAGTGTCCCTTGAATAGCTGACATGAGACGCATCCACACAGACAGGACACTGACACACACACATATACATACACACACACACAGACAGGACACACACACACACACACACACACACAGACAGGACACTAACACACACACAGACAGGACACTGGCATACAGCGCGCTCTCTTGTGTCTTGTCGCGCTTGGAAGCATGTACATGAATAGGAGCGTGATCATGTAACGCTAAGCAAAAATGGATATAAAAACGGACGCTGTGTTATTTGCGTTAAATATTTTTAATGCGTTAAGCTTCCGTTTCACGTTGACCGAGTTTGGTGGAGATTGAATAAATCACCTACGAGGAGAACGTAAAAACTCAGACCCTGAATTATACAAATATTCACGTTCAAACAAAAACTTTCTGTGAAAAAAAGACACTTATAAACAGACACTTGTAGAAAATAATGTGATTTTTTTTTAAAAATAAATTTGAACTATGTCAGTAAATAATGAATTTAAAGACAAATGTGTCAAAAGTGATCTTTGCAAACACAGCACATGACCTTCTGTAAAGCACATGTATAGAAAACACACTCACACTCCTCTGTTTTAAAAAAAGAGTTCTGTCTGAATGAGTACATGAAATCACGGCTGTCAGATGATAAGAATTGTAACTCAAATGTGATTTAGAAAATGAGTTCTGTAGTGATATAGTGTCATAGTTCATGTCCACATTAACCACTACGTTGTAATACCAATAGCCATGTCATCATACACATTTGTGTCCTCATAAATCACATAAGCAAGCACAGAGAGAGAGAGAGAGAGAAAGGGAGTTTCAAAAATAATACAACACTGCCCCCTTTTGGTGATAGAGGGGAGGGCACACAAACAGTCAAAAACATTATTAAACTTTGACATGTTGCCATGGCAGCATTATTTGAAATATCAGGAATTCATTCATATGTCTCTATCTGTCATGTTTTCACATTATACTGATGAAGTTTGAAGTCAATCGTGTGAAAATAAGATGGTGATTCAAAGCATTTTTGAAAGTGACACACTTCCTGCTGCCAGTTGGTGGCGCTATAACTTTGACTCACAAAAGTCATATCCATGTGATCGGCCTCTTACAACGAACACACAGCTGAAGTTTCATCCAAATCAGTCAATGTTTGCACAAGTTATTACACACTTCCTGTTTACCTTTTCTCGCCATAAATTCGTTGCTTCGCCACGGCCAAACCGTTTAAGATATCAAAAATCCGTTCGCAATTTAGCATCCTCTGTGTCTTGACTTCATGCTGACCGAGTTTGGCACTGATTGAAACAATGGCCTCGGAGGAGTATATTAAATTCCAGAGCATGTGTTTTCAGAACAACCCATATTAGCTCACTTCCTGTTGGGCTGACACGTAACTTAGAGCACGAAAGTTGTTTGGCCCGATGAGGTCTATATGTGTACTGAGTTTCATACATGTACGTGCAAGTGTGTTTGATATATAGACCAAGTTTTCAGACCCCACTTTAGGGGGCGCTGTCGAGCCCCCCTGCCACGCCCGGGTACCAGCTTCAGCCCGGCTCTGATGGCCGCGCATTCCGATGTGTGTGCAAAGTTTCAAGAGTTTTTGAGCATGGTAAGGGCCCCAAAAGTGCCCGAGAAGTCGATAAAATAATAATAATAATAATAATTAAAGCTGCGAGCAGCGATGACGGGCCCAAGCCGGTGGCACCGCCACGCCGGTGGCATCAGCTTAACTGTGCACGGCAGGCAATATGCATTTAAACAGGAGAATATTTTAGAATCGCTCGAATATGCCACATTTACCGCAGCAACTGGTGCCACTATCACCACAAGCCACACCCATGATGTAATTTAAATCTAGATTAATTTTAATATCATAGGATAAAATAAATAAAAGTTATATTTTCCTGCTCAAAATTTTGTAAGTCCAGAAGGCCAGTATTTAATTCAAGGTGTTTGTAGTTCTTTTTTACTTATTCACACTAAAGTAGGGATGAAACGGTATGGAAATTTAACATCACGATTATAGTGACCCAAATTATCACGGTTATCAATATTATCACGGTTTTGTTCAAACAAGATGAAAGTGTTCAAAAAGAACAGATGCACACACTTAAAACATTTCAACAAGTTTTATATTTGAAATTAAACAAACAACAAATAACTAAAGCAGCTCTAAGCACTTTTTTAAGCTAGATTCTGTGGGATTTCTTTACTTAATGGCCGTCGTCAATAGCAACGCATAACGCATAAATAATAATAATTTGTCGTAAATATAATCTCTAATATTATCTCTGTAAATATATTCTCAATAAATATTCTCATCAGTGTTCAGCTACGATGCATTTAAATCAAGCATATTTTGTGTTAGAGCCCAAACAGTATCCAAGTGAAATAATGCATATCCATATTTCCATATGATTTGACAGTTTATTTTATTAAATATCAAAATGTGTGCATCATACCTGACACCTAGATGAACACTTTACAGTCAGTTTTATGACTGTCATTCTCTTTAAATGCTAGTGAAGTTTGGTAACGTTATACACGTTTCAATGTTGTATGTAACTTTGCAGACGGTCCCTAACTTCGCCAGCGTTATGCCAGTCATATCAGATGCGCTGTGGTTCTGCTGTGTTTTTTTTAAACCATTTTACCTAAATCACCAAAATAATAAATGTTATATTTACCCATGGCCTTCCCTGTTATACAGAAATGTAATAGTTATCAAACCTTCCTTAACTGCATAAATAATAAATGAAATATAGATGAATCATCATTAAAGCTACAATTTTCTCTGTTCCCGTTGTTCTTTGATGAACATTAATGACAGGCATCATCAGTGCTCCTGTCACTTTAAGAACAGCCGTGGATCTCACGCGCTGTCCCGCGCATCTCATTTCCTCACAACTCTTTAAGTTCATTTAAGACGTTATTTAACTAATTTAAGACTCGAATATGAGAATACTCACAATCCTCTGTGTTATTGTTTGTTCAAGAGCAAAAGAGAACTCGATGTGAGCAGGAAACTGACGCGAGTCTATCTATGCGTCGAGTGTGTGTGTGTGTGTGTGTGTGTGTGTGTGTGTGTGTGTGTGTGTGTGTGTGTGTGTGTCAGTGTCCCTTGATTAGCTGACATGAGACGCATCCACACAGATAGGACACTGACACACACACACACACACACACACACACACACACACACACACACACACACACACACACACACACACACACACACACACACACACACACACACACACACACACACACACACACAGCATACCAGCATAGCCATACAGTTTAAGTTCACCTACACTTTATATTAATAAAAAGGTTTACAGTGCAAATACTGTTGTTGCATATACTGTGCATAAAATTTGAAAACATTTGCAAAAAACACCACTGTATCATTAATTTTTTTTTAAACCTTTAAGTAACCATTTTTTAAACATCTATAAACATTACTTTTACATAGATAGACGGACCAGATATTCCTAACACTTTGGGAATACTTAAGGGTTACTAGTTGTTTTGTAAACTGTCTATAAACATTATCTGGATGGTTATTATAAAGTTGCAACCGATGACTATAATACCTTGTTAAATAGTTAATAAACAGTACCAGTAAAACGTGGGCAGTACCAGTAAAACATGTAAACAGTACCAGTCAAACATGTGGGTTGTCCTGATACTGTACTTCAAAATGTAACAGTGTAAAAATTGCCACAGAATAAAGTAATTGTTCAAGATCTATTGGTAACTCATAAAAATAATGTCATATTTGCATAAACTGTCACTACCGTATATATCCCGACACTAGCACATTAAGATAAGCTATGAAAAAAATCATGTTCCTCTGCCTCTTTCTGGTTAAATAATGTTTATAATAATTGTTAATATAGCATGCTATATTAACTATTCCAGGTTATTTATGCATAGCATAAATAATAGTTAGTAGAGCATGCTATGCCACTTTCATCAAAACCTATTACAAAGCTATAGCAATCTCATGTCATTCCGTCTTTTCGAAAAAAAAGTTGCACTAACTGTTCGTTACAAGCAGCATTTGCCGTCAGGCAGGTAACGATAGCTAACATAAACATATTTTTGCTAGCCTACCTGCTGCAAACTTACACTTTTTTTGTACAAGACAAGTAGAGCTATTTTATCCAGTGTAATTTATCACATACCACTATCTTGTTTTTTCTTATCCTCCTCTTCCTTTCTCTATTTTCTTTTCTGGCTTCCTGAAGCATAAAATTCCGCTTAAAATCCGAAGATTTTGTATTTTGCCGCAGCAGAGATCGCGTGGTTGGCTGGCTGCTGTCAGCGACTTCTGAGAGGGGCCCCTTAAGGGGGATCCCGATAGCAGTGTCATTGCACTTTACTGCATTGACTATCAATGGGGCGCTCACACAGTTTGTCGTTTCATTTTATTCTTAACCTGTCGCTGTCTTGGGGCCCCAGGCCAGCTCGGGGCCCCAAGCAATTGCTTGGTTTGCCTGCCTTGTCGCGACGGGCCTGCACACACACACACACACACACACACACACACACACACACACACACACACACACACACACACACACACACACACACACACACACACACACACACAGACACACACACACACACACACACACACACACACAGAAAGAGAGTTTAAAAAATAACACAACACTGCCACCCTTTAGTGAGGGGAGGGCAGACAGAGAATAAATATTCAGAAGAAATATATTAAATAAAATAAATATATTGATCTGAAAAATAGTATGATTATTTTAAAGCTATTTGGTTACATTTTAATAAAACATTGTTTTAGTATGTTTTTAAACACACACACATACACGTTGTAATACCAGTGTAATACCCATGTCATTATACAAATTTGTGTCCTCATAAATCACAAACAAGAGAGAGAGAGAGAGAGAGAGAAACAAGTTTTTTTTTTATCCTGCTTCAAAACTAATACAATGCTGCCATCTTGTGTTCATTGAGGGGAGAGCAGCAGACAGAGAATTTCTGTTCCCCTTTTTTGTCCTTATTTAATCCCTCGCCATGGAAACACAGTTTGAGATATCCAATATCCGTTCACATTTTAGCATCTTCAGTATCTTTGTTTCATGTTGACCGAGTTTGGTGGAGATTGAATAAAACGCCTACGAGGAGAACGTAAAAACTCAGACCCCGATTTAACCAAAAATTTACCTTCAAACCAAAATATCTGACTTCCTGTTGGTCGGAGCTAATGACTGTAAATTAGAAAGTTGTCCGGCTCGATGAGGTCAATATATATACTGAGTTTGGTGATTGTAGATGAAACGAAGCCCTTCACTTTTGTCAAAAGGTGGCGCTAGAGAGCCCCTCATCCCGGCCCGTTTCTGAGGCTTTGTCCATGTGTACTGACTGACATCTCTGATGTGTGTGTTGAGTTTCAAGCAGTTTCAAGCAATTTCAAGCATGCTAAGAGCCTCAGAACAGCCAAAAGATTATTAAACTTTGACACGTTGCCATGGCAACAGTATTTGAAATTTCAGGAATCCATTTCATACGTCTCTATCTCTCATGTTTTCACATTATACTGATGAAGTTTGAAGTAAATGGGGTGAAAATAAGATGGTGATTCAAAGCATTTTTGAAAGTGACACACTTCCTGCTGCCAGTTGGTGGCGCTATAACTTTGACTCACAAAAGTCATATCCATGTGATCGGCCTCTTACAACAAACACACAGCTGAAGTTTCATCCAAATCAGTCAATGTTTGCACAAGTTATAACACACTTCCTGTTTCCCTTTTCTCGCCATAAATTCGTTGCTTCGCCACGGCCACACCATTTGAGATATCAAAAATCCGCTCGCAATTTAGCATCCTGGATATGTTCTCTTCATGCTGACCGAGTTTGGCGATGATCGAAACAATGGCCTCGGAGGAGTATATTAAATTCCAGAGCATGGGTTTTCCGAACAACCGATTATAGCTCACTTCCTGTTGGGCTGACGCATAACTATGAGCACGAAAGTTGTTTGGCCCGATGAGGTCTATATGTGTACCGAGTTTCATACATGTACGTGCAAGTGTGTTTGATATATGGACCAAGTTTTCAGACCCCACTTAAGGGGGCGCTGTCGAGCCCCCCTGCCACGCCCGGGTACCAGCTTCAGCCCGGCTCTGATGGCCGCGCATTCCGACGCCTGTGCGAAGTTTCAAGAGTTTTCGAGCATGTTAAGTGCCCCAAAAGTACCCGAGAAGTCGAAAAAAAAAAAAAAAAAAAAAAAAAAAAAAAAAACAAAGAATAATCTGAGGAAGAACAATAGGGCTCTGCGCCCTTTCAGGCTTGAGCCCTAATAATAAGAAACAGAGGAAGAACAATAGGGCTCTGCGCCCTTTGGGCTTGGGCCCTAATTAAAGCTGCGAGCAGCGATGACGGGCCCAAGCCGGTGGCACCGCCACGCCGGTGGCATCAGCTTAACTGTGCACGGCAGGCAATATGCATTTAAACAGGAGAATATTTTAGAATCGCTCGAATATGCCACATTTACTGCAGCAACTGGTGCCACTATCACCACAAGCCACACCCATGATGTAATTTAAATCTAGATTAATTTTAATGTCATAGGATAAAATAGATAAAAGTTATATTTTCCTGCTCAAAATTTTGTAAGTCCAGAAGGCCAGTATTTAATTCAAGGTGTTTGTAGTTCTTTTTTACTTATTCACACTAAAGTGATAGTTTTTTGTGATAGTCTATGATACGAAAGGGGTAAATTATCATTCCGAGAGAGAAAGGCACACACACAAACTCACAGGGTGAGAGAGACACCCCCCCCCCCCACACACACACACACACACACACACCACACACACACGTGCGCGCACACAATCAAACACACACACACCCAGGGTGAGCCTGAGAGTGAGGGGGGAGGGGAAGGACTGAGAGAGCAATCTGCACATTGAACCAGGTTCACAAGATTTTAACAACAAAAAGAAATAAAATCTAAATGGTGGGAGAAAGTTTTTTTTATTTCACTCTCTGAAAAAAATATGTTGAATATATTTGAAATCAATATGTGTGGTCCAATATAAAAAATAAATAGAGAAAGTCACACACACACACACACACACACACACACACACACATACACACACACACACACACACACACACACACACACACACACACACACACACACACACACACACACACACACACACACACACACACACACACACACACACACACACACACACACACACACACACACACACACACACACACAATGATAGAGGGAGAGTGAGGGGGAGGGGAAGGACTGAGAGAAAGGCACACACACATACTCACAGGGTGAGAGAGAGAGCCCCCCCCCCCCTCCACACACACACACACACACACACACACACACACACACACACACACACACACACACACACACACACACACACACACACACACACAGAGAGAGAGTGATAGAGAGGGGGAAGGGGAAAGACAGGCGGAGGGCATTCCATAGACTTAATGGTTTTTATACTGTACAAACTGTAAATTCTATCCCCCTACACTACCCCTAAGCCTACATATCGCACACACACACACACACACACACACACACACACACACACACACACACACACACACACACACACACACACACACACACACACACACACACACACACACACACACACACACACACACACACACACACACACACACACACTACCCCTAAACCTACCATCACAGAAAACATTCTGCATTTTTACATTTTTATTAAAACATTGTTTAATTATGCTTTTAAAGCTATTTTGATTTACGGGGACACATGAAATGTCTTCATAAACCATGATTATGTTGTAATAAACACCCCTCCAACACACCCATTTCTGAGGCTTTGCCCATTTCCACTGACTGACATCTCTGATGTGTGTGTTGAGTTTCAAGCAATTTCAAGCATGCTAAGAGCCTCAAAAACAGCCAAAAGATGATTAAACTTTGACACACTGCCATGGCAACAGTATGTAAAATATCAGGAATCCATTCGTATGTCTACATCTGCCATGTTTTGTCATTATACTGATGAAGTTTGAAGTAAATCGGGTGAAAACAAGACAGTGATTTAGCATTTTTGAAAGTGACACACTTCCTGCTGCCAGTTGGTGGACACACACACACACACACACACACACACACACACACACACGTTTGTTTTTGTGAAATGTGAGGACATTCCATAGGCGTAATGGTTTTTATACCGTACAAACCGTATTTTCTATCCCCTTACACTGCCCCTAAACCTACCCATCACACACACACACACACACACACACACACACACACACACACACACACACACACACACACACACACACACACACACACACACACACACACACACACACACACACACACACACACACACACACACACACACACACACACACACACTGCCCCTGTCCCTAAACCTAACCCTCACAGGAGACTGTGCAGTTCACTTTCTGTGAAAAAAACCTTGTTCTGTGTGATTTATAAGCATTTTGAAAAGTGAGGACATGGGGAACGTCCTCATATTTCACCCTCTTTTTGTAATATGTCATACCCATGTCATTATACACATTTGTGTCCTGATATTTCACAAAAACATGCCCACACACACACACACACACACACACACACACACACACACACACACACACACACACACACACACACACACACACACACACACACACACACAGACACACAGACACACAAACCCCTTAAAGCTATTTCATTTATGGGACACAGGAAATATTCTCATAAACCATGTTTTCATTGTAATTTGTAGTATATTTTTAAAGCTACTTGGTTACATTTTAATAATACATTATTTAGTATGTTTTTAAAGATATTTTTATTATGTGGACACATGAAATGTCCTCATTAACCACTACGTTGTAATAACAGTGTAATACCCATGTCATTATACAAATTTGTGTCCCTAATAAATCACATAAACAAGCACACACACACACACACACACACACACACACACACACACACACACATACACACACACACACACGGAGAGAGAGTTTCAAAAATAACAACACTGCTACCTTTTAGTGAGGGGAGGGCAGACAGAGAATAAATATTCAGAAGAAATATATTAAATAAAATAAATATATTGATCTGAAAAATAGTATGATTATTTTAAAGCTATTTGGTTACATTTTAATAAAACATTGTTTTAGTATGTTTTTAAACACACACACATACACGTTGTAATACCAGTGTAATACCCATGTCATTATACAAATTTGTGTCCTCATAAATCACAAACAAGAGAGAGAGAGAGAGAGAGAGAGAAACAAGTTTTTTTTTTATCCTGCTTCAAAACTAATACAATGCTGCCATCTTGTGTTCATTGAGGGGAGAGCAGCAGACACAGAGAATTTCTGTTCCCCTTTTTTGTCCTTATTTAATCCCTTGCCATGGAAACACCGTTTGAGATATCCAATATCCGTTCACATTTTAGCATCTTCAGTATCTTTGTTTCATGTTGACCGAGTTTGGTGGAGATTGAATAAAACGCCTACGAGGAGAACGTAAAAACTCAGACCCCGATTTAACCAAAAATTTACCTTCAAACCAAAATATCTGACTTCCTGTTGGTCGGAGCTAATGACTGTAAATTAGAAAGTTGTCCGGCTCGATGAGGTCAATATATATACTGAGTTTGGTGATTGTAGATGAAACGAAGCCCTTCACTTTTGTCAAAAGGTGGCGCTAGAGAGCCCCTCATCCCCGCCCGTTTCTGAGGCTTTGCCCATGTGTACTGACTGACATCTCTGATGTGTGTGTTGAGTTTCAAGCAGTTTCAAGCAATTTCAAGCATGCTAAGAGCCTCAGAAAAGCCAAAAGATTATTAAACTTTGACACGTTGCCATGGCAACAGTATTTGAAATTTCAGGAATCCATTTCATACGTCTCTATCTGTCATGTTTTCACATTATACTGATGAAGTTTGAAATAAATCTGGTGAAAATAAGATGGTGATTCAAAGCATTTTTGAAAGTGACACACTTCCTGCTGCCAGTTGGTGGCGCTATAACTTTGACTCACAAAAGTCATATCCATGTGATCGGCTTCTTATAACAAACACACAGCTGAAGTTTCATCCAAACCAGTCAATGTTTGCACAAGTTATAACACACTTCCTGTTTCCCTTTTCTCGCCATAAATTTGTTGCATCGCCACGGCCAGACTTTTCGAGATATCAAAAATCCGCTCGCAATTTAGCATCCTGGATATGTTCACTTAATGCTGACCGAGTTTGGCAATGATCGAAACAATGGCCTCGGAGGAGTATATTAAATTCCAGAGCATGCGTTTTCCGAACAACCCATAATAGCTCACTTCCTGTTGGGCTGACACATAACTATGAGCACGAAAGTTGTTCGGCCCGATGAGATCTAAATGTGTACCAAGTTTCATACATGTACGTGCAAGTGTGTTTGATATATGGACCAAGTTTTCAGACCCCACTTAAGGGGGCGCTGTCGAGCCCCCCTGCCACGCCCGGGTACCAGCTTCAGCCCGGCTCTGATGGCCGCGCATTCCGACGCCTGTGCGAAGTTTCAAGAGTTTTCGAGCATGTTAAGTGCCCCAAAAGTACCCGAGAAGTCGAAAAAAATAAATAAAAATTAAAGCTGCGAGCAGCGATGACGGGCCCAAGCCGGTGGCACCGCCACCCCGGTGGCATCAGTTTAACTGTGCACGGCAGGCAATAGGCATTTAAAATGGGAAAACATAAAAGGACTATGTCAAAGTCATCTGAATTCACCACATTAACTGCAGCAGTTGGTGCTGCTATGACCACAAACCACAACAGCCACATCTATGAGATCAATTCAATTTATATGAATTTCATGTCAGATTATGTCAAAGGTCAAATTGGAATGAGTTCAGAATACCATTCGAATGCTGATGTTGTTTTATTCTAACACTTCTCTTCATGTGTTTTTGAGCTACCTTAGCTACCGTTTGTGCACCAATCTTATGCACCATAAAACATGCTTTCATTTCAATATGGGTGGTCCAATAAATTCCGCGGTTGGGAGGAAGAGGGAAAAAGTAGCGGGAAGTAAACTTCAAGGAGAGTATAGTAGATGAGTGTGATGTGCAATGATGGATCAGGACACTGACGGCCAAAATCAAAATATTTTGTGTAGTTATAAACTCTTTAGACTCTTTTTTTTAAGTTTGTAGGTAAGAATCGTGTAAAAAAATCCCTTATTTTGTGGATGGATTCCGGGAAATCTCCCTTATTTTCAATGTTCAATGTTGACAGCTATGACACACACACACACACTTTTTTTTAATATTTTAAGTTTGTAATATTTTGATATTGTAATAATTTCAGTTACTCTCCAAATTAATTTAGAAACAATTTAAAGACAGCATATTGTAAATATGTGTTGTATTGTCATTTTTTATGAATGAAGGCCAGTATCACTGATACTAAATTCTCTATGAAACATTAATGACGTTACATTACAGTATAACTGAAAGCTCCCAATTTCAACATTTATTAGGCTTTAAAAAACAACTTTTAATTTAAGTGAACTTAAAAAAATCTTTACATAAACCCAAAATAATAAATGTTATATTTACCCATGGCCTTCCCTGTTATACAGAAATGTAATAGTTATCAAACCTTCCTTAACTGCATAAATAATAAATGAAATATAGATGAATCATCCTTAAAGCTACAATTTTCTCTGTTCCCGTTGTTCTTTGATGAACATTAATGACAGGCATCATCAGTGCTACTGTCACTTTAAGAACAACTGCGTATCTCACGCGCGGTCCCGCACATCTCATTTCCTCACAACTCTTTGAAGTTCATTTAAGACGTTATTTAACTAATTTAAGACTCTAATATGAGAATACTCAAAATCCTCTGTGTTATTGTTTGTTCAAGAGCAAAAGAGAACTCGATGTGAGCAGGAAACTGACGCGAGTCTATCTATGCATCGAGTGTGTGTGTGTGTGTGTGTGTGTGTGTGTGTGTGTGTGTGTGTGTGTGTGTGTGTGTGTGTGTGTGTGTGTGTGTGTGTGTCAGTGTCCCTTGATTAGCTGACATGAGACGCATCCACACAGACAGGACACTGACACTGACACACACACACACACACACACACACACACACACACACAGACAGGACACTGACACACACACACACACACACACACACACACACACAGACAGGACACTGGCATACAGCGCGCTCTCTTGTGTCTTGTCGCGCTTGGAAGCATTTACATGAATAGGAGCGTGATCATGTAACGCTAAGCAAAAATGGATATAAAAACGGACGCTGTGTTATTTGCATTAAATATTTTTAATGCGTTAAGCTTCCGTTTCACGTTGACCGAGTTTGGTGGAGATTGAATAAATCACCTACGAGGAGAACGTAAAAACTCAGACCCTGAATTATACAAATATTCACGTTCAAACAAAAACTTTCTGTGAAAAAAAGACACTTATAAACAGACACTTGTAGAAAATAATGTGAATTTTGTTTTAAAATAAATTTGAACTATGTCAGTAAATAATGAATTTAAAGACAAATGTGTCAAAAGTGATCTTTGCAAACACAGCACATGACCTTCTGTAAAGCACATGTATAGAAAACACACTCACACTCTGTTTTAAAAAAGAGTTCTGTCTGAATGAGTACATGAAATCACGGCTGTCAGGTGATAAGAATTATAACTCAAATGTCATTTAGAAAATTAGTCCTGTATTAGTAGTGATATAGTGTCATAGTTCATGTCCACATTAACCACTACGTTGTAATACCAGTGTATGTCATCATACACATTTGTGTCCTCATAAATCACATAAAGAAGCACAGAGAGAGAGAGAAAGGGAGTTTCAAAAATAATACAACACTGCCACCTTTTGGTTATAGAGGGGAGGGCACACAAACAGCCAAAAACATTATTAAACTTTGACACGTTGCCATTGCAACAGTATTGGAAATTTCAGAAATCCATTCATATGTCTATATCTGCCATGTTTTCACATTATACTGATGAAGTTTGAAGTCAATCGAGTCAAAATAAGACAGTGATTTAAAGCATTTTTTTTAAAAAGTGACACACTTCCTGCTGCCAGTTGGTGGCGCTATAACTTTGACTCACAAACGTCATATCCTTGCGATCGGCTTCCTACAACAAACACACAGCTGAAGTTTCATCCAAATCAGTCAATGTTTGCACAAGTTATAACACACTTCCTGTTTCCCTTTTCTCGCCATAAATTTGTTGCTTCGCCACGGCCAAACCGATTGAGATATCAAAAATCCGCTCGCAATTTAGCATCCTGAATATCTTGTCTTAATGCTGACCGAGTTTGGTGCCGATCGAAACAATGGCCTCGGAGGAGTATATTAAATTCCAGAGCATGCGTTTTCCGAACAACCCATAATAGCTCACTTCCTGTTGGGCTGACGCATAACTTAGAGCACGAAAGTTGTTCAGCCTGATGAGATCTATATGTGTACCGAGTTTCATACATGTACGTGCAAGTGTGTTTGATATATGGACCAATTTTTTTGTAGGGGGCGCTGTTGAGCTCCCCTACCACGCCCGGGTACCAGCTTCAGCCCGGCTCTGATGGCCACAGATTCCGATGTATCTGCAAAGTTTCAAGAGTTTTCGAGCATGGTAAGGGCCCCAAAAGTGCCCGAATAGTCGATAAGAAAAATAATAATAATTAAAGCTGCGAGCAGCGATGACGGGCCCAAGCCGGTGGCACCGCCACCCCGGTGGCATCAGTTTAACTGTGCACGGCAGGCAATAGGCATTTAAAATGGGAAAACATAAAAGGACTATGTCAAAGTCATCTGAATTCACCACATTAACTGCAGCAGTTGGTGCTGCTATGACCACAAACCACAACAGCCACATCTATGAGATCAATTAAATTTATATGAATTTCATGTCAGATTATGTCAAAGGTCAAATTGGAATGAGTTCAGAATACCATTCGAATGCTGATGTTGTTTTATTCTAACACTTCTCTTCATGTGTTTTTGAGCTACCTTAGCTACCATTTGTGCACCAATCTTATGCACCATAAAACATGCTTTAATTTCAATATGGGTGGTCCAATAAAATTTTTTTAATAAAAAATGTATAAATGGAGCCAAATCACAGAAACTGCAAAGATGATTTTAATATCAGTGTCAGGTAAGAGTAAGATGCGTGTCTACATTTTATGGAAGTTTATTATAAATAGCCACTTTTATAAAATCATGTGAAATTTATGTTTTAATACATTTATATTATATCAGTAAATAATTAATTTAAAGACATGTGCATCATACGTGATCTTGGCAAACACATCACATGACGTTTTTATTTCAAGTGATAGTTATTTGTGATAGCCTATATGAAAGGGTTAAATTATGATCAAGAGAGAAAGTCACACACACACACACACACACACACACAATGATAGAGTGAGAGTGAGGGGGAGGGGAAGGACTGAGAGAAAGGCACACACACAAACTCACAGGGTGAGAGAGAGACCCCCCTCCCCACACACACACACAGATAGAGAGGGGGAAGGGGAAAGACAGGCAGATGGCATTCCATAGACTTAATGGTTTGTATACTGTACAAACTGTACATTCTATCCCCCTACACTACCCCTAAGCCTACATATCGCACACACACACACACACACACCATAGCTGTCAACCCTCCCGTTTTTTCCGGGTTTCTCACGTATTTTAGCTCTTTTCCCGCTGTCTTCCCGTTTTAGTATTTTCCCGTAAAATATCCCGTATTTTTACGTTCTGATTGTGTTAACTCAGAACACGCAACTATCTGGTTTAGTGCCAGAAGACGCGAATGAGAAGTCGCGCGCACTGTGAGAAAATTTTCCGTGCACTCATCCGAGAGCGCGCACACGTCTCTCAGCGCGCAAATATTGAGTTCTCTTTCAAGTCTTGCTCTTGAATGGACAAACTCACACAAAAAGTATGTCAACATATTGATGAGTATTCTAGCAGACATAGTCTGTATATGGCTTAAGTAAGCTTTATACAGTCCAGAAAAGACGACGCATATCCGAGGTCTTAAAGGGGCAGTAGCCTTTACTGCTGTCTGTTTAATGTCAAACAAAAGACAAGGGCATCACTCACTGCTCTTGATTGAATAACGTTTGTAAGTTTAATAGGATTAATCTTTAATTTATACAGTCATATATGCAATGTTATTTTACATTTGATCAATTTCTGTACCTGAAAACTAATGTTAGACGTACCTGAAAAACCTGAAAAGCATAGTTTATTTTATTAGTATCTTTGCTCAATAGTATTTATTTGTGCTGCTGCTTGTATTTAAATGATTTGTTCTTATTATTTTCTTTTGTTTTATTTGACAGTAGTCCTTTTTTCCCTGAACATAGCAAATACTGAACCGTACTGAAACGGTGAACCTTAAACCGTGATACAAACCGAACCGTGAGCAATCTGTACCGTTACACCCCTAGCGTAACGTATGATAAAATGACTGAAAAAAGGTTGGGAAACACTGGCTTAGGCTACTATCGAAGAAGAAGAAGACAGTTGCAGCCGCGGTTGGGAGGAAGAGGGAAAAAGTAGCGGGAAGTAAACTTCAAGGAGAGTATAGTAATAATAAATGATAATAAATGGAATAAATAAATAATAAATGAAAATAATAAATGTTATATTTACCCATGGCCTTCCCTGTTATACAGAAATGTAATAGTTATCAAACCTTCCTTAACTGTATAAATAATAAATGAAATATAGATGAATCATCATTAAAGCTACAATTTTCTCTGTTCCCGTTGTTCTTTGATGAACATTAATGACAGGCTGACTCCACAAAATGACTCTAATTTGCCTCTTTGAAAAATAATTCTCTAATTTAACCTTATTACTATACTAATTGTAATATAAATAATACAAATATTAGAAGAAAAATATTTTAAGTGGTCATTATTGACAATAAATATTGCACAACTAGTATTTAGTACCAAAAGATCTCC
The DNA here is from genome assembly GCF_949357685.1 of Gobio gobio. Lineage (NCBI taxonomy): Eukaryota > Metazoa > Chordata > Actinopteri > Cypriniformes > Gobionidae > Gobio > Gobio gobio. Next base: position 33,117,153 of record NC_137110.1, on the reverse strand, counting down.
TCAAAATATTCAATAAATATTATTGAACTAAAATATAGAACATTTATTTAATTGAAAAATAGTTAAGGTGTATGGTCACATTTGACCATCAATTAGTATGAGTATGACCAATTAGTATGGAATACCTGAAGGCTAAGTACAATAAAAAACATTAACATTAATGTTAACATTGTTGCATTACTCTCCATTATAAAACGATCCTGTATGGTTGATGTAATAATCAATGCACACTATGCTGTACTGTTTACCAAAACTTGCTGCAAACCCCTGTAAAGTGGAGCTGTTGTGTATCAAGCCATTCAAATGTATTGACACAGCGCTAGAAGTATTGAGATTTCTGTGAAGCACGACTGCGCGCGCCGCCGGGAGATGATAGAGCATGTCGCAACTCCGTATGGTTTTTCAACACTCTGGCTTTAACTGTTATGCCATATTAGCGCCAAAACGCTATTTATTGTTTGAATTTCGCATTAAAACTTTAAAAAATGTAAAAGCTTAGACATTGTTTAATATCAAAAGCAGGTTTGGCAATTTGGCGTGAGATTAAGTTGGGCAGCGTGAGAGCGTGAGACAGAGCCTGAAAGCGTGAGTGTCACGCCAAATGCGTGAGAGTTGGCAACCCTAGGCAAAAGAGAACTCGATGTGAGCAGGAAACTGACGCGAGTCTATCTATGCATCGAGTGTGTGTGTGTGTGTGTGTGTGTGTCAGTGTCCCTTGAATAGCTGACATGAGACGCATCCACACAGACAGGACACTGACACACACACACACACACACACACACACACACACACACACACACACACACACACACACACACACAGACAGACACACACACACACACAGACAGGACACTGGCATACAGCGCGCTCTCTTGTGTCTTGTCGCGCTTGGAAGCATGTACATGAATAGGAGCGTGATCATGTAACGCTAAGCAAAAATGGATATAAAAACGGACGCTGTGTTATTTGCGTTAAATATTTTTAATGCGTTAAGCTTCCGTTTCACGTTGACCGAGTTTGGTGGAGATTGAATAAATCACCTACGAGGAGAACGTAAAAACTCAGACCCTGAATTATACAAATATTCACGTTCAAACAAAAACTTTCTGTGAAAAAAAGACACTTATAAACAGACACTTGTAGAAAATAATGTGAATTTTTTTTTAAAATAAATTTGAACTATGTCAGTAAATAATGAATTTAAAGACAAATGTGTCAAAAGTGATCTTTGCAAACACAGCACATGACCTTCTGTAAAGCACATGTATAGAAAACACACTCACACTCCTCTGTTTTAAAAAAAGAGTTCTGTCTGAATGAGTACATGAAATCACGGCTGTCAGATGATAAGAATTGTAACTCAAATGTGATTTAGAAAATGAGTTCTGTAGTGATATAGTGTCATAGTTCATGTCCACATTAACCACTGCGTTGTAATACCAATAGCCATGTCATCATACACATTTGTGTCCTCATAAATCACATAAGCAAGCACAGAGAGAGAGAGAGAGAGAGAAAGGGAGTTTCAAAAATAATACAACACTGCCCCCTTTTGGTGATAGAGGGGAGGGCACACAAACAGTCAAAAACATTATTAGACTTTGACATGTTGCCATGGCAGCATTATTTGAAATATCAGGAATTCATTCATATGTCTCTATCTGTCATGTTTTCACATTATACTGATGAAGTTTGAAGTCAATCGTGTGAAAATAAGATGGTGATTCAAAGCATTTTTGAAAGTGACACACTTCCTGCTGCCAGTTGGTGGCGCTATAACTTTGACTCACAAAAGTCATATCCATGTGATCGGCCTCTTACAACGAACACACAGCTGAAGTTTCATCCAAATCAGTCAATGTTTGCACAAGTTATTACACACTTCCTGTTTACCTTTTCTCGCCATAAATTCGTTGCTTCGCCACGGCCAAACCGTTTAAGATATCAAAAATCCGTTCGCAATTTAGCATCCTCTGTGTCTTGACTTCATGCTGACCGAGTTTGGCACTGATTGAAACAATGGCCTCGGAGGAGTATATTAAATTCCAGAGCATGTGTTTTCAGAACAACCCATATTAGCTCACTTCCTGTTGGGCTGACACGTAACTTAGAGCACGAAAGTTGTTTGGCCCGATGAGGTCTATATGTGTACCGAGTTTCATACATGTACGTGCAAGTGTGTTTGATATATAGACCAAGTTTTCAGACCCCACTTTAGGGGGCGCTGTCGAGCCCCCCTGCCACGCCCGGGTACCAGCTTCAGCCCGGCTCTGATGGCCGCGCATTCCGATGTGTGTGCAAAGTTTCAAGAGTTTTTGAGCATGGTAAGGGCCCCAAAAGTGCCCGAGAAGTCGATAAAATAATAATAATAATAATAATTAAAGCTGCGAGCAGCGATGACGGGCCCAAGCCGGTGGCACCGCCACGCCGGTGGCATCAGCATAACTGTGCACGGCAATATGCATTTAAACAGGATAATTTTTTTAAATCGCTCGAATATGTCACATTAACCGCAGCAGCTGGTGCCACTATCACCACAAGCCACACCCATGATGTCATTTAAATGTAGATGATTTTTAATGTCATGGGATGAAATAGATCTCTTTCAAATATGTGAAAAGTTATCTTTTCCTGCTCAAAATGTTATAAGTCCAGAAGGCCAGTATTTAATTCAAGGTATTTGTATAGTTCTTTTTTTACTTATTCACAAGTGATAGTTATTTGTGATAGTCTATGATATGAAAGGGGTAAATTATCATCATCGAGAGAGAAAGGCACACACACAAACTCACAGGGTGAGAGAGAGACCCCACACACACACACACACACACACACACCCAGGGTGAGCCTGAGAGTGAGGGGGGAGGGGAAGGACTGAGAGAGAGGCAATCTGCACATTGAACAAGATTCACAAGATTTTAACAACAAAAAGAAATAAAATCTAAATGGTGGGAGAAAGTTTTTTTTACTTCAATCTCTGAAAACATTATTTTGAATATATTTGAAATCACAGATGTTGGGTGATGAGAATTGTAACTCAAATATAATTTAGAAAACTAGTCCTGTCTGAATAGTGATATGTCAGTGAGATCAGCTCGGGCGCGCACACCGTCTATGGGTGATGTCACGTATTTTGCGAAATGCGCAGTTAGGTGATGTGTCGCCCTCCACACGTTGCGAAACAGACTCCGAAATGGGGAAATGTAAATTTGCGGACTCCTGGTTGGAGTAGGATGAGTTTCAACAATGACCGCAGGGTTTTTCTATGGTTTTTCCTGCATAGCGGCCGCCTCCGTCACATTTCGTGCCACCTCCGTCTGTCGACAAAATTAGCTCAGATTTGAAAAACTTGCTCAGATTAGGCATGTCGTGGTAATTAAATAATCATCAGAAATATATATTGTCACATGATCTTTCAGCAATCTTTATTAGTATTTTATGATTTGCTAGTACAAAGTCATCTAAAGCCATTCCATAGCTGAATGTCTTTCCTCCGCTGTAGCTGTCCATCATTCTCCGTTCAGCATTCAAACTGCGCGTCGCGTTTGGTTACAGTCAGTCAGCTGCTCGGTAAAGCTCACTCCAAGATGATATATTCCCGTTATAATACTTGATATGCAGATAAAATAATTTATCTTCCTGGAGTTTATCTAGCGGTTTCTGAACGATGTTGTGCTCCCTACCCGGGTGACAACACAAGGCATCACACGCACAATAACCGGAATTTAAAACTGTGAAGAAACCGACCGATATACATAGTAGACTAGGATTTGCGCGCTCAACGCTCATCGTTTCTTTATGCCGTGAACTTTTTAATGTGCACTCGCGCTGCACTGCGCCCTCTGACTCCATGTTGCTTTAAGCGCATCATTCTGCACCCGGGATGCGCATAAGCGCATTGTGCCGCGCTTTCATATATTTTCATAGTTTTGTGCACTTAAAGATGATTAAAAAAAATCTTGTTCTCACGTATCTATCATATATTTGTTGCCCCTTTACAGAGCTGCACATTACGTTTACAATAAACTATAAATCTTGAAATGTTATATTATTTGTGTAGGCCCATATAATTATTTACATTCATATATAAATTAAATATAAATAGTTTTTTTTATAAATGTATTTAATAAGAACACAAAGTAATTTGTACCTTTTCATTAACATTTTTAGATTTTATAAAATTAGTCCAGAGATGTTTTTTCAAGAATTACTTTTTGTAATCGCAAATTTTTTTAACTATCCACTCACCTAATTTAATATATATTTTTGTTATAGCTTATGATTATATATTTTTATTTTATTGCTCAACAGTAGTTCTCATCGCCGATGAGGTCTTTAAATATTTTGAGAAGGTCTTAAAAAAGTCTTAAAAAGGTATTAAAATTTACTTCAGGATTCCTGCATATACCCTGCATATGCATCATATGTGATCTTGGCAAACACAGCACATGACATTTTTATTTAAAATTAGAAAGTTTTAAATTAGTTAAATTAGATTAGTTAAATTAGAAAGTTGTCCGGCTCGAAGAGAACAATATATGTACGGGGACACATGAAATGTCTACAAATGTATGTCCTCAGAAATCACAGAAGCACACACACACACACACACACACACACACACACACACACACCACACACAGAGAGAGAGAGAGAGAGAGAGAGAAACAAGGTTTTTTTTTATCCTGCTTCAAAACTAAGACAATGCTGCCATCGTGTGTTCATTGAGGGAAGGGCAGCACACATTCCCCTTTTTTGTCCTTATTTAATCCCTCGGCATGGCAACACCGTTTGAGATATCCAAAATCCGTTCGCATTTTAGCATCTTCCGTATCTTTGTTTCATGTTGACCGAGTTTGGTGGAGATTGAATAAATCGCCTACGAGGAGAACGTAAAAACTCAGAGCCTGAATTACACCAATATTCACGTTCAAACCAAAATATCTGACTTCCTGTTGGTCGGAGCTAATGACTGTAAATTAGAAAGTTGTCCGGCTCGATGAGGTCAATATATATACTGAGTTTGGTGATTGTAGATGAAACGAAGCCCTTCACTTTTGTCAAAAGGTGGCGCTATAGAGCCCCTCATCCCCACCCGTTTCTGAGGCTTTGCCCATGTGTACTGACTAACATCTCTGATGTGTGTGTTAAGTTTCATGCAATTTCAAGCATGCTAAGAGTCTCAAAAACAGCCAAAGACATTATTAAGCTTTGACACGTTGCCATGGCAACAGTATTGGAAATTTCAGAAATCCATTCATATGTCTATATCTGCCATGTTTTCACATTATACTGATGAAGTTTGAAGTCAATCGGGTCAAAATAAGACAGTGATTTAAAGCATTTTTAAAAAAAAGTGACACACTTCCTGCTGCCAGTTGGTGGCGCTATAACTTTGACTCACAAACGTCATATCCTTGCGATCGGCTTCCTACAACAAACACACAGCTGAAGTTTCATCCAAATCAGTCAATGTTTGCACAAGTTATAACACACTTCCTGTTTCCCTTTTCTCGCCATAAATTCGTTGCTTCGCCACGGCCAAACCGATTGAGATATCAAAAATCCGCTCGCAATTTAGCATCCTGAATATCTTGTCTTAATGCTGACCGAGTTTGGCAATGATCGATACAATTGCCTTGGAGGAGTATATTAAATTCCAGAGCATGCGTTTTCCAAACAACCCAAAATAGCTCACTTCCTGTTGGGCGAAGTTTATGACTATGAGTGCGGAAGTTGTTTGCCCCGATGAGATCTATATGTGTACCGAGTTTCATACATATACGTGCAAGTGTGTTTGATATATAGACCAAATTTTAATAGGGGGCGCTGTCGAGCCCCCCTGCCACGCCCGGGTATCAGCTTCAGCCCGGCCCTGATGGCCGCAGATTCTGACGTATCTGCAAAGTTTCAAGAGTTTTTGAGCATGGTAAGGGCCCCAAAAGTGCCCGAGAAGTCGATAAAATAATAATAATAATAATAAAGCTGCGAGCAGCGATGACGGGCCCAAGCCGGTGGCACCGCCACGCCGGTGGCATCAGCATAACTGTGCACGGCAGGCAATATGCATTTAAACAGGATAATTTTTTTAAATCGCTCGAATATGTCACATTTACCGCAGCAGCTGGTGCCACTATCACCACAAGCCACACCCATGATGTCATTTAAATGTAGATGATTTTTAATGTCATGGGATGAAATAGATCTCTTTCAAATATGTGAAAAGTTATCTTTTCCTGCTCAAAATGTTATAAGTCCAGAAGGCCAGTATTTAATTCAAGGTATTTGTATAGTTCTTTTTTTACTTATTCACAAGTGATAGTTATTTGTGATAGTCTATGATATGAAAGGGGTAAATTATCATCATCAAGAGAGAAAGGCACACACACAAACTCACAGGGTGAGAGAGAAACCCCACACACACACACCCAGGGTGAGCCTGAGAGTGAGGGGGGAGGGGAAGGACTGAGAGAGAGGCAATCTGCACATTGAACAAGATTCACAAGATTTTAACAACAAAAAGAAATAAAATCTAAAATCTAAATGGTGGGAGAAAGTTTTTTTTACTTCAATCTCTGAAAACATTATTTTGAATATATTTGAAATCACAGATGTTGGGTGATGAGAATTGTAACTCAAATATAATTTAGAAAACTAGTCCTGTCTGAATAGTGATATGTCAGTGAGATCAGCTCGGGCGCGCACACCGTCTATGGGTGATGTCACGTATTTTGCGAAATGCGCAGTTAGGTGATGTGTCGCCCTCCACACGTTGCGAAACAGACTCCGAAATGGGGAAATGTAAATTTGCGGACTCCTGGTTGGAGTAGGATGAGTTTAAACAATGACCGCAGGGTTTTTCTATGGTTTTTCCTGCATAGCGGCAGCCTCCGTCACATTTCGTGCCACCTCCGTCTGTCGACAAAACTCAAGACAGGCAGTCACTTGCTCAGATTAGGCATGTCGTGGTAATTAAATAATCATCAGAAATATATATTGTCACATGATCTTTCAGCAATCTTTATTAGTATTTTATGATTTGCTAGTACAAAGTCATCTAAAGCCATTCCATAGCTGAATGTCTTTCCTCCGCTGTAGCTGTCCATCATTCTCCGTTCAGCATTCAAACTGCGCGTCGTGTTTGGTTACAGTCAGTCAGCTGCTCGGTAAAGCTCACTCCAAGATGATATATTCCCGTTATAATACTTGATATGCAGATAAAATAATTTATCTTCCTGGAGTTTATCTAGCGGTTTCTGAACGATGTTGTGCTCCCTACCCGGGTGACAACACAAGGCATCACACGCACAATAACCGGAATTTAAAACTGTGAAGAAACCGACCGATATACATAGTAGACTAGGATTTGTGCGCTCAACGCTCATCGTTTCTTTATGCCGTGAACTTTTTAATGTGCACTCGCGGTGCACTGCGCCCTCTGACTCCATGTTGCTTTAAGCGCATCATTCTGCACCCGGGATGCGCATAAGCGCATTGTGCCACGCTTTCATATATTTTCATAGTTTTGTGCACTTAAAGATGATTAAAAAAAATCTTGTTCTCACGTATCTATCATATATTTGTTGCCCCTTTACAGAGCTGCACATTACGTTTACAATAAACTATAAATCTTGAAATGTTATATTATTTGTGTAGGCCCATATAATTATTTACATTCATATATAAATTAAATATAAATTGTTTTTTTTTATAAATGTATTTAATAAGAACACAAAGTAATGTGTACCTTTTCATTAACATTTTTAGATTTTATAAAATTAGTCCAGAGATGTTTTTTCAAGAATTACTTTTTGTAATTGCAAATTTTTTTAACTATCCACTCACCTAATTTAATATATATTTTTGTTATAGCTTATGATTATATATTTTTATTTTATTGCTCAACAGTGGTTCTCATCGCCGATGAGGTCTTTAAATATTTTGAGACGGTCTTAAAAAAGTCTAGTATAGTCATTCCGTTTCATGTTGACCGAGTTTGGTGGTACTTTAGTTGAGTATTTGTGCACATTTATGTGTGTGCGTGTGTGGTCAAACTGCAAACACAAAACAATTCACAATTATTATCTAGTAATGTTCACATCACCAAATACGTTTCTAAAACATTGTAACATCAGCTTTGTGTACTAAGCATTAAACTTTGTTTAACCAAATGCAACATATTTTACAGGCAATACAAACTGTAAATGTCTAAAACAAAACAAATATATAACATATAAGTTAGGGGTTTAGGCGCTAATCGCAAATAGCGATCTTCATAGTGATACACAAACCATCACAACACTTAAACAACATAACACTACTCACCACGCTGGGAATATAATGTAAGATAATAGTTTTAGCTGGAATTATTAAATGTTCAAATCTTCATTTGAGATCAACATGGCTTTCTCACTCAGTTCTCTAAGTTCAGTTTGTTTTTCCCTGCACTTCTTCCTGCACGATCACATCACTTGCGCTCACCGGAACAACGTCCTTAAAGGGGCAGCACCCAACATCAGGGATTACAAGTCCACACACACACACACACACACACACACACACACACACACACACACACACACACACACACACACACACACACACACACACACACACACACACACACACACACACACACACACACACACACACACACACACACACACACACACACACACACAAATCCCTGAAGAGATGGAATGTTTTTTTTATCCTGTTTCAAAACTAACACAATGCTGCCATCTTGTGTTCATTGAGGGGAGGGCACACACAGGCACAATACATTATACAAATAAATATTTATAAAATATATATATATATTCATCTGAAAAATAGTATAGTCATTTAAAATTATTCTAAGTTCAATTGCCAAACATACAATCTTAATTTAATTGAAATCAAAATATGATTTTACAAGATATGAGACAATTTCTGTTCCTCTTTTTTGTCCTTATTTAATCCCTCGCCATGGCAACACCGTTTGAGATATCCAAAATCCGTTCACATTTTAGCATCTTCAGTATCTTTGTTTCATGTTGATCGAGTTTGGTGGAGATTGAATAAATCGCCTACGAGGAGAACGTAAAAACTCAGACCCTGAATTACATAAATATTCACCTTCAAACCAAAATATCTGACTTCCTGTTGGTCGGAGCTAATGACTGTAAATTAGAAAGTTGTCCGGCTCGAAGAGAACAATATATGTACCGAGTTTGGTGACTCAAGATAAAACTAACCCCCCCACTTTTGTCAAAAGGTGGCGCTAGAGAGCCCCTCATCCCCGCCCGTTTCTGAGGCTTTGTCCATGTGTACTGACTGACATCTCTGATGTGTGTGTTGAGTTTCAAGCAGTTTCAAGCAATTTCAAGCATGCTAAGAGCCTCAGAACAACACTGCTACCTTTTAGTGAGGGGAGGGCAGACAGAGAATAAATATTCAGAAGAAATATATTAAATAAAATAAATATATTGATCTGAAAAATAGTATGATTATTTTAAAGCTATTTGGTTACATTTTAATAAAACATTGTTTTAGTATGTTTTTAAACACACACACATACACGTTGTAATACCAGTGTAATACCCATGTCATTATACAAATTTGTGTCCTCATAAATCACAAACAAGAGAGAGAGAGAGAGAGAGAGAGAGAGAGAGAGAAACAAGTTTTTTTTTTATCCTGCTTCAAAACTAATACAATGCTGCCATCTTGTGTTCATTGAGGGGAGAGCAGCTGACACAGAGAATTTCTGTTCCCCTTTTTTGTCCTTATTTAATCCCTTGCCATGGAAACACCGTTTGAGATATCCAATATCCGTTCACATTTTAGCATCTTCAGTATCTTAGTTTCATGTTGACCGAGTTTGGTGGAGATTGAATAAATCGCCTACGAGGAGAACGTAAAAACTCAGACCCCGATTTAACCAAAAATTTACCTTCAAACCAAAATATCTGACTTCCTGTTGGTCGGAGCTAATGACTGTAAATTAGAAAGTTGTCCGGCTCGATGAGGTCAATATATATACTGAGTTTGGTGATTGTAGATGAAACGAAGCCCTTCACTTTTGTCAAAAGGTGGCGCTAGAGAGCTCCTCATCCCCGCCCGTTTCTGAGGCTTTGCCCATGTGTACTGACTAACATCTCTGATGTGTGTGTTGAGTTTCAAGCAGTTTCAAGCAATTTCAAGCATGCTAAGAGCCTCAGAACAGCCAAAAGATTATTAAACTTTGACACGTTGCCATGGCAACAGTATTTGAAATTTCAGGAATCCATTTCATACGTCTCTATCTGTCATGTTTTCACATTATACTGATGAAGTTTGAAATAAATCTGGTGAAAATAAGATGGTGATTCAAAGCATTTTTGAAAGTGACACACTTCCTGCTGCCAGTTGGTGGCGCTATAACTTTGACTCACAAAAGTCATATCCATGTGATCGGCTTCTTACAACGAACACACAGCTGAAGTTTCATCCAAACCAGTCAATGTTTGCACAAGTTATAACACACTTCCTGTTTCCCTTTTCTCGCCATAAATTCGTTGCATCGCCACGGCCAGACTTTTCGAGATATCAAAAATCCGCTCGCAATTTAGCATCCTGGATATGTTCTCTTCATGCTGACCGAGTTTGGCAATGATCGAAACAATGGCCTCGGAGGAGTATATTAAATTCCAGAGCATGCGTTTTCCGAACAACCCATAATAGCTCACTTCCTGTTGGGCTGACACATAACTATGAGCACGAAAGTTGTTCGGCCCGATGAGATCTAAATGTGTACCAAGTTTCATACATGTACGTGCAAGTGTGTTTGATATATGGACCAAGTTTTCAGACCCCACTTAAGGGGGCGCTGTCGAGCCCCCCTGCCACGCCCGGGTACCAGCTTCAGCCCGGCTCTGATGGCCGCGCATTCCGACGCCTGTGCGAAGTTTCAAGAGTTTTCGAGCATGTTAAGTGCCCCAAAAGTACCCGAGAAGTCAAAAAAAAAAAAAAAAAAAAAAAAAAAAACAAAGAATTAAAGCTGCGAGCAGCGATGACGGGCCCAAGCCGGTGGCACCGCCACCCCGGTGGCATCAGCTTAACTGTGCACGGCAGGCAATAGGCATTTAAAATGGGAAAACATAAAAGGACTATGTCAAAGTCATCTGAATTCACCACATTAACTGCAGCAGTTGGTGCTGCTATGACCACAAACCACAACAGCCACATCTATGAGATCAATTAAATTTATATGAATTTCATGTCAGATTATGTCAAAGGTCAAATTGGAATGAGTTCACAATACCATTCGAATGCTGATGTTGTTTTATTCTAACACTTCTCTTCATGTGTTTTTGAGCTACCTTAGCTACCGTTTGTGCACCAATCTTATGCACCATAAAACATGCTTTCATTTCAATATGGGTGGTCCAATAAATTTCTTTTAATAAAAAATGTATAAATGGAGCCAAATCACAGAAACTGCAAAGATGATTTTAATATCAGTGTCAGGTAAGAGTAAGATGCGTGTCTACATTTTATGGAAGTTTATTATAAATAGCCACTTTTATAAAATCATGTGAAATTTATGTTTTAATACATTTATATTATATCAGTAAATAATTAATTTAAAGACATGTGCATCATACGTGATCTTGGCAAACACATCACATGACGTTTTTATTTCAAGTGATAGTTATTTGTGATAGCCTATATGAAAGGGTTAAATTATGATCAAGAGAGAAAGTCACACACACACACACACACACACACACACAAACACAATGATAGAGTGAGAGTGAGGGGGAGGGTAAGGACTGAGAGAAAGGCACACACACAAACTCACAGGGTGAGAGAGAGACCCCCCCCCCCCCCCCACACACACACACACACACACACACACACAGATAGAGAGGGGGAAGGGGAAAGACAGGCAGATGGCATTCCATAGACTTAATGGTTTGTATACTGTACAAACTGTACATTCTATCCCCCTACACTACCCCTAAGCCTACATATCACACACACACACACACATACACACACACACACACACACACACACACACACACACACACACACACACACACACACACACACACACACACACACACACACACACACACACACACACACACTACCCCTAAACCTACCATCACAGAAAACATTCTGCATTTTTACATTTTTATTAAAAAATTGTTTAATATGCTGTTAAAGCTATTTTGATTTACGGGGACACATGAAATGTCTTCATAAACCATGATTATGTTGTAATAAACACCCCTCCACCTATATATGTTATATATATATTATGTTATATATACCATGATTATATCCCAAAATAATAAATGTTATATTTACCCATGGCCTTCCCTGTTATACAGAAATGTAATAGTTATCAAACCTTCCTTAACTGCATAAATAATAAATGAAATATAGATGAATCATCATTAAAGCTACAATTTTCTCTATTCCCGTTGTTCTTTGATGAACATTAATGACAGGCATCATCAGTGCTCCTGTCACTTTAAGAACAACCGCGGATCTCACGCGCGGTCCCGCGCATCTCATTTCCTCACAACTCTTTAAAGTTCATTTAAGACGTTATTTAACTAATTTAAGACTCTAATATGAGAATACTCAAAATCCTCTGTGTTATTGTTTGTTCAAGAGCAAAAGAGAACTCGATGTGAGCAGGAAACTGACGCGAGTCTATCTATGCGTCGAGTGTGTGTGTGTGTGTGTGTGTGTGTGTGTGTGTGTCAGTGTCCCTTGATTAGCTGACATGAGACGCATCCACACAGATAGGACACTGACAGACACACACACACACACACACACACACACACACACACACACACACACACACACACACACACACACACACACACACACACACACACACACACACACACACACACACAGCATACCAGCATAGCCATACAGTTTAAGTTCACCTACACTTTATATTAATAAAAAGGTTTACAGTGCAAATACTGTTGTTGCATATACTGTGCATAAAATTTGAAAACATTTGCAAAAAACACCACTGTATCATTAATTTTTTTTTAAACCTTTAAGTAACCATTTTTTAAACATCTATAAACATTACTTTTACATAGATAGACGGACCAGATATTCCTAACACTTTGGGAATACTTAAGGGTTACTAGTTGTTTTGTAAACTGTCTATAAACATTATCTGGATGGTTATTATAAAGTTGCAACCGATGACTATAATACCTTGTTAAATAGTTAATAAACAGTACCAGTAAAACGTGGGCAGTACCAGTAAAACATGTAAACAGTACCAGTCAAACATGTGGGTTGTCCTGATACTGTACTTCAAAATGTAACAGTGTAAAAATTGCCACAGAATAAAGTAATTGTTCAAGATCTATTGGTAACTCATAAAAATAATGTCATATTTGCATAAACTGTCACTACCGTATATCCCGACACTAGCACATTAAGATAAGCTATGAAAAAAATCATGTTCCTCTGCCTCTTTCTGGTTAAATAATGTTTATAATAATTGTTAATATAGCATGCTATATTAACTATTCCAGGTTATTTATGCATAGCATAAATAATAGTTAGTAGAGCATGCTATGCCACTTTCATCAAAACCTATTACAAAGCTATAGCAATCTCATGTTATTCCGTCTTTTCGAAAAAAAAGTTGCACTAACTGTTCGTTACAAGCAGCATTTGCCGTCAGGCAGGTAACGATAGCTAACATAAACATATTTTTGCTAGCCTACCTGCTGCAAACTTACACTTTTTTTGTACAAGACAAGTAGAGCTATTTTATCCAGTGTAATTTATCACATACCACTATCTTGTTTTTTCTTATCCTCCTCTTCCTTTCTCTATTTTCTTTTCTGGCTTCCTGAAGCATAAAATTCCGCTTAAAATCCGAAGATTTTGTATTTTGCCGCAGCAGAGATCGCGTTGTTGGCTGGCTGCTGTCAGCGACTTCTGAGAGGGGCCCCTTAAGGGGGATCCCGATAACAGTGTCATTGCACTTTACTGCATTGACTATCAATGGGGCGCTCACACAGTTTGTCGTTTCATTTTATTTTTAACCTGTCGCTGTCTTGGGGCCCCAGGCCAGCTCGAGGCCCCAAGCAATTGCTTGGTTTGCCTGCCTTGTCGCGACGGGCCTGCACACACACACACACACACACACACACACACACACACACACACACACACACACACACACACACACACACACACACACACACACACACACACACACACACACACACACACACACACACACACAGAAAGAGAGTTTAAAAAATAACACAACACTGCCACCCTTTAGTGAGGGGAGGGCAGACAGAGAATAAATATTCAGAAGAAATATATTAAATAAAATAAATATATTGATCTGAAAAATAGTATGATTATTTTAAAGCTATTTGGTTACATTTTAATAAAACATTGTTTTAGTATGTTTTTAAACACACACACATACACGTTGTAATACCAGTGTAATACCCATGTCATTATACAAATTTGTGTCCTCATAAATCACAAACAAGAGAGAGAGAGAGAGAGAGAGAGAGAGAGAGAAACAAGTTTTTTTTTATCCTGCTTCAAAACTAATACAATGCTGCCATCTTGTGTTCATTGAGGGGAGAGCAGCAGACAGAGAATTTCTGTTCCCCTTTTTTGTCCTTATTTAATCCCTCGCCATGGAAACACCGTTTGAGATATCCAATATCCGTTCACATTTTAGCATCTTCAGTATCTTTGTTTCATGTTGACCGAGTTTGGTGGAGATTGAATAAAACGCCTACGAGGAGAACGTAAAAACTCAGACCCCGATTTAACCAAAAATTTACCTTCAAACCAAAATATCTGACTTCCTGTTGGTCGGAGCTAATGACTGTAAATTAGAAAGTTGTCCGGCTCGATGAGGTCAATATATATACTGAGTTTGGTGATTGTAGATGAAACGAAGCCCTTCACTTTTGTCAAAAGGTGGCGCTAGAGAGCCCCTCATCCCCGCCCGTTTCTGAGGCTTTGTCCATGTGTACTGACTGACATCTCTGATGTGTGTGTTGAGTTTCAAGCAGTTTCAAGCAATTTCAAGCATGCTAAGAGCCTCAGAACAGCCAAAAGATTATTAAACTTTGACACGTTGCCATGGCAACAGTATTTGAAATTTCAGGAATCCATTTCATACGTCTCTATCTCTCATGTTTTCACATTATACTGATGAAGTTTGAAGTAAATGGGGTGAAAATAAGATGGTGATTCAAAGCATTTTTGAAAGTGACACACTTCCTGCTGCCAGTTGGTGGCGCTATAACTTTGACTCACAAAAGTCATATCCATGTGATCGGCCTCTTACAACAAACACACAGCTGAAGTTTCATCCAAATCAGTCAATGTTTGCACAAGTTATAACACACTTCCTGTTTCCCTTTTCTCGCCATAAATTCGTTGCTTCGCCACGGCCACACCATTTGAGATATCAAAAATCCGCTCGCAATTTAGCATCCTGGATATGTTCTCTTCATGCTGACCGAGTTTGGCGATGATCGAAACAATGGCCTCGGAGGAGTATATTAAATTCCAGAGCATGGGTTTTCCGAACAACCGATTATAGCTCACTTCCTGTTGGGCTGACGCATAACTATGAGCACGAAAGTTGTTTGGCCCGATGAGGTCTATATGTGTACCGAGTTTCATACATGTACGTGCAAGTGTGTTTGATATATGGACCAAGTTTTCAGACCCCACTTAAGGGGGCGCTGTCGAGCCCCCCTGCCACGCCCGGGTACCAGCTTCAGCCCGGCTCTGATGGCCGCGCATTCCGACGCCTGTGCGAAGTTTCAAGAGTTTTCGAGCATGTTAAGTGCCCCAAAAGTACCCGAGAAGTCGAAAAAACAAAAAAAAAAAAAAAAAAAAAAAAAAACAAAGAATAATCTGAGGAAGAACAATAGGGCTCTGCGCCCTTTCAGGGCTTGGGCCCTAATAATCTGAGGAAGAACAATAGGGCTCTGCGCCCTTTCAGGGCTTGGGCCCTAATTAAAGCTGCGAGCAGCGATGACGGGCCCAAGCCGGTGGCACCACCACGCCGGTGGCATCAGCTTAACTGTGCACGGCAGGCAATATGCATTTAAACAGGAGAATATTTTAGAATCGCTCGAATATGCCACATTTACCGCAGCAACTGGTGCCACTATCACCACAAGCCACACCCATGATGTAATTTAAATCTAGATTAATTTAAATGTCATAGGATAAAATAGATAAAAGTTATATTTTCCTGCTCAAAATTTTGTAAGTCCAGAAGGCCATTATTTAATTCAAGGTGTTTGTAGTTCTTTTTTACTAATTCACACTAAAGTGATAGTTTTTTGTGATAGTCTATGATACGAAAGGGTTAAATTATCATTCCCAGAGAGAAAGGCACACACACAAACTCACAGGGTGAGAGAGACACCCCCCCCCCCCCCCACACACACACACCACACACACACGTGCACGCACACACACTCAAACACACACACAGGGTGAGCCTGAGAGTGAGGGGGGAGGGGAAGGACTGAGAGAGAGGCAATCTGCACATTGAACAAGATTCACAAGATTTTAACAACAAAAAGAAATATAATCTAAATGGTGGGAGAAAGTTTTTTTTATTTCACTCTCTGAAAAAATTATTTTGAATATATTTGAAATCAATATGTGTGGTCCAATATAAAAAATAAATTACAAAATTAATAAATGGAACCAAATCACAGAAACAGCAAAGATGATTTTAATATCAGTGTTAGGTAAGAGTAAGATGCGTGTCTACATTTTATAGAAGTTTATTATAAATAGACACTTTTATAAAATCATGTGAAATATATGTTTTAATACATTTATATTATATCAGTAAATAATTAATTTAAAGACATATGCATCATCCGTGATCTTGGCAAACACATCACATGACGTTTTTATTTCAAGTGAAAGTTATTTGTGATAGCCTATATAAAGAGGGTTAAATTATCATCATCAAGAGAGAAAGACACACACACACACACACACACACACACACACACACACACACACACACACACACACACACACACACACACACACACACACACACACACACACACACACACACACACACACACACACACACAGTGATAGAGTGAGAGTGAGGGGGAGGGGAAGGACTGAGAGAAAGGCACACAAACAAACTCACAGCGTGAGAGTGAGGGGGAAGGGGAAAGACAGGCAGAGGGCATTCCATAGACTTAATGGTTTTTATACTGTACAAACTGTACATTCTATCCCCCTACACTACCCCTAAACCTACATATCACACACACACACACACACACACACACACACACACACACACACACACACACACACACACACACACACACACACAGGGCCGTTTGAAGAAATTTGGGGGCCCCAAGCAAAATGGACATAGAGACAGTGCAAATACTGTTGTTGCATATACTGTCCATAAAATTTGAAAACATTTGCAAAAAACACCACCGTATCATTAAAAAATTTTTTGTAAACCTTTAACCATTTTTAAAACATCTATAAACATTACATAGATAGACCGACCAGATATTCCTAACACTTTGGGAATACTTAAGGGTTACTAGTTGGTTTGTAAACTGTCTATAAACATTATCTAGATGGTTATTATAAAGTTGCAACAGATGACTATAATACCTTGATAAATAGTTAATAAACAGTACCAGTAAAACATGTGGGTTGTCCTGATACTGTACTTCAAAATGTAACAGTGTAAAAATTGCCACAGAATAAAGTAATTGTTCAAGATCCATTGGTAACTTATAAAAATAATGTCATATTTGCAAACTGTCACTACCGTATATATCCCGACACTAGCACACTAAGATAAGCTATGAAAAAAATAATGTTCCTCTGCCTCTTTCTGGTTAAATAATGTTTATAATAATTGTTAATATAGCATGCTATATTAACTATTCCAGGTTATTTATGCATAGCATAAATAATAGTTAGTATAGCATGCTATGCCACTTTCATCAAAACATATTACAAAGCTATAGCAATCTCATGTAATTTCGTCTGTTCGAAAAAAAAAAGTTGCACTAACTGTTCATTACAAGCAGCATTTGCCGTCAGGCAGGTAACGATAGCTAACATAAACATATTTTTGCTAGCCTACCTGCTGCAAACTTACACCATTTTTGTACAAGACAAGTAGAGCTATTTTATCCAGTGTAATTTATCACATACCTCTATCTTGTTTTTTTCTTATCCTCCTCTTCCTTTCTCTATTTTCTTTTCTGGCTTCCTGAAGCATAAAATTCCGCTTCAAATCTGAGGTTGTTTTGTATTTTTCCGGCTGCAGAGATCGTGTGGTTGGCTGGCTGCTGTCAGCGACTTCTGAGAGGGGCCCCTTAAGGGGGATCCCGATAACAGTGTCATTGCACTTTACTGCATTGACTATCAATGGGGCGCTCACACAGTTTGTCGTTTCATTTTATTCTTAACCTGTCGCTGTCTTGGGGCCCCAGGCCAGCTCGGGGCCCCAAGCAATTGCTTGGTTTGCCTGCCTTGTCGCGACGGGCCTGGTGTGTGTGTGTGTGTGTGTGTGTGTGTGTGTGTGTGTGTGTGAGTGTCCCTTGATTAGCTGACATGAGACGCATCCACACAGACAGGACACTGACACACACACACACACACACACACACACACACACACACACACACACACACACACACACACACACATACACACACAGACAGGACACTGACACACACACACACACACACACACACACACACAGACAGGACACTGGCATACAGCGCGCGCTCTTGTGTCTTGTCGCGCTTGGAAGCATTTACATGAATAGGAGCGTGGTGATCATGTAACGCTAAGCAAAAATGGATATAAAAACGGACGCTGCGTTATTTGCGTTAAATATTTTTAATGCGTTAAGCTTCCGTTTCACGTTGACCGAGTTTGGTGGAGATTGAATAAATCGCCTACGAGGAGAACGTAAAAACTCAGACCCTGAATTATACAAATATTCACGTTCAAACAAAAACTTTCTGTGAAAAAAGACACTTATAAACAGACACTTGTAGAAAATAATGTGAATTTTGTTTTAAATAAATTTGAACTATGTCAGTAAATAATGAATTTAAAGACAAATGTGTCAAAAGTGATCTTTGCAAACACAGCACATGACCTTCTGTAAAGCACATGTATAGAAAACACACTCACACTCTGTTTTAAAAAAGAGTTCTGTCTGAATGAGTACATGAAATCACGGCTGTCAGATGATAAGAATTGGAACTCAAATGTCATTTAGAAAATTAGTCCTGTATTAGTAGTGATATAGTGTCATAGTTCATGTCCACATTAACCACTACGTTGTAATACCAGTGTATGTCATCATACACATTTGTGTCCTCATAAATCACATAAAGAAGCACAGAGAGAGAGAGAAAGGGAGTTTCAAAAATAATACAACACTGCCACCTTTTGGTGATACAGGGGAGGGCACACAAACAGCCAAAAACATTATTAAACTTTGACATGTGGCCATGGCAGCATTATTTGAAATATCAGGAATTCATTCATATGTCTCTATCTGTCATGTTTTCACATTATACTGATGAAGTTTGAAGTCAATCTGGTGAAAATAAGATGGTGATTCAAAGCATTTTTGAAAGTGACACACTTCCTGCTGCCAGTTGGTGGCGCTATAACTTTGACTCACAAAAGTCATATCCATGTGATCGGCTTCTTACAACGAACACACAGCTGAAGTTTCATCCAAATCAGTCAATGTTTGCACAAGTTATTACACACTTCCTGTTTACCTTTTCTCGCCATAAATTCGTTGCTTCGCCACGGCCAAACCGTTTAAGATATCAAAAATCCGTTCGCAATTTAGCATCCTCTGTGTCTTGACTTCATGCTGACCGAGTTTGGCACTGATTGAAACAATGGCCTCGGAGGAGTGTATTAAATTCCAGAGCATGTGTTTTCAGAACAACCCATATTAGCTCACTTCCTGTTGGGCTGACACGTAACTTAGAGCACGAAAGTTGTTTGGCCCGATGAGGTCTATATGTGTACCGAGTTTCATACATGTACGTGCAAGTGTGTTTGATATATAGACCAAGTTTTCAGACCCCACTTTAGGGGGCGCTGTCGAGTCCCCCTGCCACGCCCGGGTACCAGCTTCAGCCCGGCTCTGATGGCCGCGCATTCCGATGTGTGTGCAAAGTTTCAAGAGTTTTTGAGCATGGTAAGGGCCCCAAAAGTGCCCGAGAAGTCGATAAAATAATAATAATAATTAAAGCTGCGAGCAGCGATGACGGGCCCAAGCCGGTGGCACCGCCACGCCGGTGGCATCAGCTTAACTGTGCACGGCAGGCAATATGCATTTAAACAGGAGAATATTTTAGAATCGCTCGAATATGCCACATTTACCGCAGCAACTGGTGCCACTATCACCACAAGCCACACCCATGATGTAATTTAAATCTAGATTAATTTTAATATCATAGGATAAAATAAATAAAAGTTATATTTTCCTGCTCAAAATTTTGTAAGTCCAGAAGGCCAGTATTTAATTCAAGGTGTTTGTAGTTCTTTTTTACTTATTCACACTAAAGTAGGGATGAAACGGTATGGAAATTTAACATCACGATTATAGTGACCCAAATTATCACGGTTATCAATATTATCACGGTTTTGTTCAAACAAGATGAAAGTGTTCAAAAAGAACAGATGCACACACTTAAAACATTTCAACAAGTTTTATATTTGAAATTAAACAAACAACAAATAACTAAAGCAGCTCTAAGCACTTTTTTAAGCTAGATTCTGTGGGATTTCTTTACTTAATGGCCGTCGTCAATAGCAACGCATAACGCATAAATAATAATAATTTGTCGTAAATATAATACCTAATATTATCTCTGTAAATATATTCTCAATAAATATTCTCATCAGTGTTCAGCTACGATGCATTTAAATCAAGCATATTTTGTGTTAGAGCCCAAACAGTATCCAAGTGAAATAATGCATATCCATATTTCCATATGATTTGACAGTTTATTTTATTAAATATCAAAATGTGTGCATCATACCTGACACCTAGATGAACACTTTACAGTCAGTTTTATGACTGTCATTCTCTTTAAATGCTAGTGAAGTTTGGTAACGTTATACACGTTTCAATGTTGTATGTAACTTTGCAGACGGTCCCTAACTTCGCCAGCGTTATGCCAGTCATATCAGATGCGCTGTGGTTCTGCTGTGTTTTTTTTAAACCATTTTACCTAAATCACCAAAATAATAAATGTTATATTTACCCATGGCCTTCCCTGTTATACAGAAATGTAATAGTTATCAAACCTTCCTTAACTGCATAAATAATAAATTAAATATAGATGAATCATCATTAAAGCTACAATTTTCTCTGTTCCCGTTGTTCTTTGATGAACATTAATGACAGGCATCATCAGTGCTCCTGTCACTTTAAGAACAGCCGTGGATCTCACGCGCTGTCCCGCGCATCTCATTTCCTCACAACTCTTTAAGTTCATTTAAGACGTTATTTAACTAATTTAAGACTCGAATATGAGAATACTCACAATCCTCTGTGTTATTGTTTGTTCAAGAGCAAAAGAGAACTCGATGTGAGCAGGAAACTGACGCGAGTCTATCTATGCGTCGAGTGTGTGTGTGTGTGTGTGTGTGTGTGTGTGTGTGTGTGTGTGTGTGTCAGTGTCCCTTGATTAGCTGACATGAGACGCATCCACACAGATAGGACACTGACACACACACACACACACACACACACACACACACACACACACACACACACACACACACACACACACACACACACACACACACACACACACACACACACACACACACAGCATACCAGCATAGCCATACAGTTTAAGTTCACCTACACTTTATATTAATAAAAAGGTTTACAGTGCAAATACTGTTGTTGCATATACTGTGCATAAAATTTGAAAACATTTGCAAAAAACACCACTGTATCATTAATTTTTTTTTAAACCTTTAAGTAACCATTTTTTAAACATCTATAAACATTACTTTTACATAGATAGACGGACCAGATATTCCTAACACTTTGGGAATACTTAAGGGTTACTAGTTGTTTTGTAAACTGTCTATAAACATTATCTGGATGGTTATTATAAAGTTGCAACCGATGACTATAATACCTTGTTAAATAGTTAATAAACAGTACCAGTAAAACGTGGGCAGTACCAGTAAAACATGTAAACAGTACCAGTCAAACATGTGGGTTGTCCTGATACTGTACTTCAAAATGTAACAGTGTAAAAATTGCCACAGAATAAAGTAATTGTTCAAGATCTATTGGTAACTCATAAAAATAATGTCATATTTGCATAAACTGTCTACTACCGTATATATCCCGACACTAGCACATTAAGATAAGCTATGAAAAAAATCATGTTCCTCTGCCTCTTTCTGGTTAAATAATGTTTATAATAATTGTTAATATAGCATGCTATATTAACTATTCCAGGTTATTTATGCATAGCATAAATAATAGTTAGTAGAGCATGCTATGCCACTTTCATCAAAACCTATTACAAAGCTATAGCAATCTCATGTCATTCCGTCTTTTCGAAAAAAAAGTTGCACTAACTGTTCGTTACAAGCAGCATTTGCCGTCAGGCAGGTAACGATAGCTAACATAAACATATTTTTGCTAGCCTACCTGCTGCAAACTTACACTTTTTTTGTACAAGACAAGTAGAGCTATTTTATCCAGTGTAATTTATCACATACCACTATCTTGTTTTTTCTTATCCTCCTCTTCCTTTCTCTATTTTCTTTTCTGGCTTCCTGAAGCATAAAATTCCGCTTAAAATCCGAAGATTTTGTATTTTGCCGCAGCAGAGATCGCGTGGTTGGCTGGCTGCTGTCAGCGACTTCTGAGAGGGGCCCCTTAAGGGGGATCCCGATAGCAGTGTCATTGCACTTTACTGCATTGACTATCAATGGGGCGCTCACACAGTTTGTCGTTTCATTTTATTCTTAACCTGTCGCTGTCTTGGGGCCCCAGGCCAGCTCGAGGCCCCAAGCAATTGCTTGGTTTGCCTGCCTTGTCGCGACGGGCCTACACACACACACACACACACACACACACACACACACACACACACACACACACACACACACACACACACACACACACACACACACACACACACACACACACACACACACACACACACACACACACACACACACACACACACACACACACACACACACACAGAAAGAGAGTTTAAAAAATAACACAACACTGCCACCCTTTAGTGAGGGGAGGGCAGACAGAGAATAAATATTCAGAAGAAATATATTAAATAAAATAAATATATTGATCTGAAAAATAGTATGATTATTTTAAAGCTATTTGGTTACATTTTAATAAAACATTGTTTTAGTATGTTTTTAAACACACACACATACACGTTGTAATACCAGTGTAATACCCATGTCATTATACAAATTTGTGTCCTCATAAATCACAAACAAGAGAGAGAGAGAGAGAGAGAGAGAAACAAGTTTTTTTTTTATCCTGCTTCAAAACTAATACAATGCTGCCATCTTGTGTTCATTGAGGGGAGAGCAGCAGACAGAGAATTTCTGTTCCCCTTTTTTGTCCTTATT
This sequence comes from Gobio gobio, assembly GCF_949357685.1. NCBI lineage: Eukaryota > Metazoa > Chordata > Actinopteri > Cypriniformes > Gobionidae > Gobio > Gobio gobio. The sequence goes on along the minus strand of NC_137110.1, from coordinate 33,093,439 downwards.
TAATCCCTCGCCATGGAAACACCGTTTGAGATATCCAATATCCGTTCACATTTTAGCATCTTCAGTATCTTTGTTTCATGTTGACCGAGTTTGGTGGAGATTGAATAAAACGCCTACGAGGAGAACGTAAAAACTCAGACCCCGATTTAACCAAAAATTTACCTTCAAACCAAAATATCTGACTTCCTGTTGGTCGGAGCTAATGACTGTAAATTAGAAAGTTGTCCGGCTCGATGAGGTCAATATATATACTGAGTTTGGTGATTGTAGATGAAACGAAGCCCTTCACTTTTGTCAAAAGGTGGCGCTAGAGAGCCCCTCATCCCCGCCCGTTTCTGAGGCTTTGTCCATGTGTACTGACTGACATCTCTGATGTGTGTGTTGAGTTTCAAGCAGTTTCAAGCAATTTCAAGCATGCTAAGAGCCTCAGAACAGCCAAAAGATTATTAAACTTTGACACGTTGCCATGGCAACAGTATTTGAAATTTCAGGAATCCATTTCATACGTCTCTATCTCTCATGTTTTCACATTATACTGATGAAGTTTGAAGTAAATGGGGTGAAAATAAGATGGTGATTCAAAGCATTTTTGAAAGTGACACACTTCCTGCTGCCAGTTGGTGGCGCTATAACTTTGACTCACAAAAGTCATATCCATGTGATCGGCCTCTTACAACAAACACACAGCTGAAGTTTCATCCAAATCAGTCAATGTTTGCACAAGTTATAACACACTTCCTGTTTCCCTTTTCTCGCCATAAATTCGTTGCTTCGCCACGGCCACACCATTTGAGATATCAAAAATCCGCTCGCAATTTAGCATCCTGGATATGTTCTCTTCATGCTGACCGAGTTTGGCGATGATCGAAACAATGGCCTCGGAGGAGTATATTAAATTCCAGAGCATGGGTTTTCCGAACAACCGATTATAGCTCACTTCCTGTTGGGCTGACGCATAACTATGAGCACGAAAGTTGTTTGGCCCGATGAGGTCTATATGTGTACCGAGTTTCATACATGTACGTGCAAGTGTGTTTGATATATGGACCAAGTTTTCAGACCCCACTTAAGGGGGCGCTGTCGAGCCCCCCTGCCACGCCCGGGTACCAGCTTCAGCCCGGCTCTGATGGCCGCGCATTCCGACGCCTGTGCGAAGTTTCAAGAGTTTTCGAGCATGTTAAGTGCCCCAAAAGTACCCGAGAAGTCGAAAAAAAAAACAAAAAATAAAAAAAAAAAAAAAACAAAGAATAATCTGAGGAAGAACAATAGGGCTCTGCGCCCTTTCAGGGCTTGGGCCCTAATTAAAGCTGCGAGCAGCGATGACGGGCCCAAGCCGGTGGCACCGCCACGCCGGTGGCATCAGCTTAACTGTGCACAGCAGGCAATAGGCATTTAAATTTGGAAAAACTAAAAGGACTATGTCAAAGTCATCTGAATTCACCACATTAACTGCAGCAGTTGGTGCTGCTATGACCACAAACCACAACAGCCACATCTATGAGATCAATTAAATTTAAATTAATTTCATGTCAGATGATGTCAAAGGTCAAATTGGAATGAGTTCACAATACCATTCAAATGCTGATGTTGTATTATCCTAACATTTCTCTTCATGTGTTTTTGACCTACCTTAGCTACCGTTTGTGCACCAATCTTATGCACCATAAAGCGTGCTTTCATTTCAATATGGGTGGTCCAATAAAATTTTTTTTATAAAAAAATTTATAAATTGAGCCAAATCACAGTAAAATGCAAAGATGATTTTAATATCAGTGTCAGGTAAGACAAGATACGTGTCTACATTTTATGGAAGTTTATTATAAACAGCCACTTTTAGAAAACCATGTGAAATTTACTTTTAATACATTTAAATTATATCAGTAAATTATTCATTAAAAGACATCTGCATCATATGTGATCTTGGCAAACACAGCACATGACGTTTTTATTTCAAGTGATAGTTATTTGTGAAAGCCTAAGAGAGAGTGGCAGAAAGAAAGACATGGAATGTTTTTTATATCCTGTTTCAAAACTAACACAATGCTGCCATCTTTTGTTCATTGAGAGAAGGGCAGCACACACAGGCACAATAGATTATTCAAAGAAATATTTATAATATATATATTAGTGCTGGGCATCGTTAACAAAAAAATTAACTAATTAATCACATTTTTTTCTGTAATTAATCGCGATTAATCGCAAGTTTTTAATATTTTAAGTTTTTTATATTTTGATATTGTAATAATTTCAGTTACTCTCCAAATTAATTTAGAAACAATTTAAAGACAGCATATTGTAAATATGTGTTGTGTTGTCATTTTTTATGAATGAAGGCCAGTATCACTGATACTAAAGTCTCTATGAAACATTAATGACGTTACATTACAGTATAACTGAAAGCTCCCAATTTCAACATTTATTAGGCTTTAAAAAACAACTTTTAATTTAAGTGAACTTAAAACAATCTTTACATAAACCCAAAATAATAAATGTTATATTTACCCATGGCCTTACCTGTTATACAGAAATGTAATAGTTATCAAACCTTCCTTAACTGCATAAATAATAAATCAAATATAGATGAATCATCATTAAAGCTACAATTTTCTCTGTTCCCGTTGTTCTGTGATGAACATTAATGACAGGCATCATCAGTGCTCCTGTCACTTTAAGAACAGCCGCGGGTCTCACGCGCTGTCCCGCGCATCTCATTTCCTCACAACTCTTTAAAGTTAATTTAAGACGTTATTTAACTAATTTAAGACTCTAATATGAGAATACTCAAAATCCTCTGTGTTATTGGTTGTTCAAGAGCAAAAGAGAACTCGATGTGAGCAGGAAACTAACGCGTGTCTATCTATGCGTCGAGTGTGTGTGTGTGTGTGTGTGTGTGTGTGTGTCAGTGTCCCTTGATTAGCTGACATGAGACGCATCCACACAGACAGGACACTGACACACACACACACACACACACACACACACACACACACACACACACACACACACACACACACACACACACACACACAGACAGGACACTGGCACACACAGACAGGACACTGACACACACACACACACACACACACACACACACACAGACAGGACATTGGCATACAGCGCGCTCTCTTGTGTCTTGTCGCGCTTGGAAGCATTTACATGAATAGGAGCGTGATCATGTAACGCTAAGCAAAAATGGATATAAAAACGGACTGTGTTATTTGCGTTAAATATTTTTAATGCGTTAAGCTTCCGTTTCACATTGACCAAGTTTGGTGGAGATTGAATAAATCGCCTACGAGGAGAACGTAAAAACTCAGACCCTGAATTATAAAAATATTCACGTTCAAACAAAAACTTTCTGTGAAAAAAAGACACTTATAAACAGACACTTGTAGAAAACAATGTGAATTTTGTTTTAAAATAAATTTGAACTATGCCAGTAAATAATGAATTTAAAGACAAATGTGTCAAAAGTGATCTTTGCAAACACAGCACATGACCTTAAAGCACATGTATAGAAAACACACTCACACTCCTCTGTTTTAAAAAAGAGTTCTGTCTGAATGAGTACATGGAATCACGGCTGTCAGGTGATAAGATAATTAGTCCAGAGATGTTTTTTCAAGAATTACTTTTTGTAATTGCAATTTTTTTTTAACTATCCACTCACCTAATTTAATATATATTTTTGTTATAGCTTATGATTATATATTTTTATTTTATTGCTCAACAGTAGTTCTCATCGCCGATGAGGTCTTTAAATATTTTGAGAAGGTCTTAAAAAAGTCTTAAAAAGGTATTAAAATTTACTACAGGATTCCTGCATATACCCTGCATATGCATCATACGTGATCTTGGCAAACACAGCACATGACGTTTTTATTTAAAATTAGAAAGTTTTAAATTAGTTAAATTAGATTAGTTAAATTAGAAAGTTGTCCGGCTCGAAGAGAACAATATATGTACGGGGACACATGAAATGTCTACAAATGTATGTCCTCAGAAATCACAGACACACACACACACACACACACACACACACACACACACACACACACACACACACACACACACACACACACACACACACACACACACACACACACACACACACACACACACACACACACACACACACACACACACACACACACACACACACACACACACACACACACACAGAGAGAGAGAGAAACAAGTTTTTTTTTATCCTGCTTCAAAACTAACACAATGCTGCCATCTTGTGTTCATTGAGGGGAGGGCACACACGGGCACAATACATTATACAAATAAATATTTATAAAATATATATATATTCATCTGAAAAATAGTACAGTCATTTTAAATTAATCTAAGTTCAATTACCAAACATACAATCTTAATTTAATTTAAATCAAAATATTATTTTACAAGATATGAGACAATTTCTGTTCCCCTTTTTTTGTCCTTATTTAATCCCTCGCCATGGCAACACCGTTTGAGATATCCAATATTCGTTCGCATTTTAGCATCTTCCGTATCTTTGTTTCATGTTGACCGAGTTTGGTGGATATTGAATAAATCGCCTACGAGGAGAACGTAAAAACTCAGACCCTGAATTACATAAATATTCACCTTCAAACCAAAATATCTGACTTCCTGTTGGTCGGAGCTAATGACTGTAAATTAGAAAGTTGTCCGGCTCGAAGAGAACAATATATGTACCGAGTTTGGTGACTGAAGATAAAACTAACCCCCCCACTTTTGTCAAAAGGTGGCGCTAGAGAGCCCCTCATCCCCGCCCGTTTCTGAGGCTTTGTCCATGTGTACTGACTGACATCTCTGATGTGTGTGTTGAGTTTCAAGCAGTTTCAAGCAATTTCAAGCATGCTAAGAGCCTCAGAACAGCCAAAAGATTATTAAACTTTGACACGTTGCCATGGCAACAGTATTTGAAATTTCAGGAATCCATTTCATACATCTCTATCTGTCATGTTTTCACATTATACTGATGAAGTTTGAAATAAATCTGGTGAAAATAAGATGGTGATTCAAAGCATTTTTGAAAGTGACACACTTCCTGCTGCCAGTTGGTGGCGCTATAACTTTGACTCACAAAAGTCATATCCATGTGATCGGCCTCTTACAACGAACACACAGCTGAAGTTTCATCCAAATCAGTCAATGTTTGCACAAGTTATAACACACTTCCTGTTTCCCTTTTCTCGCCATAAATTCGTTGCTTCGCCACGGCCAAACCATTTGAGATATCAAAAATCCGCTCGCAATTTAGCATCCTGGATATGTTCTCTTCATGCTGACCGAGTTTGGCAATGATCGAAACAATGGCCTCGGAGGAGTATATTAAATTCCAGAGCATGCGTTTTCCGAACAACCCATAATAGCTCACTTCCTGTAGGGCTGACGCATAACTTAGAGCACGAAAGTTGTTCGGCCTGATGAGATCTATATGTGTACCGAGTTTCATACATGTACGTGCAAGTGTGTTTGATATATGGACCAAGTTTTCAGACCCCACTTTAGGGGGCGCTGTCGAGCCCCCCTGCCACGCCCGGGTACCAGCTTCAGCCCGGCTCTGATGGCCGCGCATTCCGACGCCCGTGCGAAGTTTCAAGAGTTTTCGAGCATGTTAAGTGCCCCAAAAGTACCCGAGAAGTCGAAAAAAAAAAAAAAAAAAAAAAAAAAAACAAAGAATAATCTGAGGAAGAACAATAGGGCTCTGCGCCCTTTCAGGGCTTGGGCCCTAATAATAATTAAAGCTGCGAGCAGCGATGACGGGCCCAAGCCGGTGGCACCACCACGCCGGTGGCATCAGCTTAACTGTGCACGGCAGGCAATATGCATTTAAACAGGAGAATATTTTAGAATCGCTCGAATATGCCACATTTACCGCAGCAACTGGTGCCACTATCACCACAAGCCACACCCATGATGTAATTTAAATCTAGATTAATTTTAATGTCATAGGATAAAATAGATAAAAGTTATCTTTTCCTGCTCAAAATTTTGTAAGTCCAGAAGGCCAGTATTTAATTCAAGGTGTTTGTAGTTCTTTTTTACTAATTCACACTAAAGTGATAGTTTTTTGTGATAGTCTATGATACGAAAGGGTTAAATTATCATTCCCAGAGAGAAAGGCACACACACAAACTCACAGGGTGAGAGAGACACCCCCCTCCCCCCCACACACACACGTGCGCGCACACACACTCAAACACACACAGGGTGAGCCTGAGAGTGAGGGGGGAGGGGAAGGACTGAGAGAGAGGCAATCTGCACATTGAACAAGATTCACAAGATTTTAACAACAAAAATAAATAAAATCTAAATGGTGGGAGAAAGTTTTTTTTTATTTCACTCTCTGAAAAAATTATTTTGAATATATTTGAAATCAATATGTGTGGTCCAATATAAAAAATAAATGACAAAATTAATAAATGGAACCAAATCACAGAAACAGCAAAGATGATTTTAATATCAGTGTTAGGTAAGAGTAAGATGCGTGTCTACATTTTATGGAAGTTTATTATAAATAGCCACTTTTATAAAATCATGTGAAATTTATGTTTTAAAACATTTATATTATATCAGTAAATAATTAATTTAAAGACATATGCATCATCCGTGATCTTGGCAAACACATCACATGACGTTTTTATTTCAAGTGAAAGTTATTTGTGATAGCCTATATAAAAAGGGTTAAATTATCATCATCAAGAGAGAAAGTCACACACACACACACACACACACACACACACACACACACACACACACACACACACACACGCACACACACACACACACACACACACACACACACACACACACACACACACGTTTGTTTTTGTGAAATGTGAGGACATTCCATAGGCGTAATGGTTTTTATACTGTACAAACCGTATTTTCTATCCCCTTACACTGCCCCTGCCCCTAAACCTAACCCTCACAGGAGACTGTGCAGTTCACTTTCTGTGAAAAAAAACTTGTTCTGTGTGATTTATAAGCATTTTGAAAAGTGAGGACATGGGGAACGTCCTCATATTTCACCCTCTTTTTGTAATACCTATGTCATACCCATGTCATTATACACATTTGTGTCCTGATATTTCACGAAAACATGCCCACACACACACACACACACACACACACACACAGTGATAGAGTGAGAGTGAGGGAGAGGGGGAAAGACAGGCAGAGGGCATTCCATAGACTTAATGGTTTTTATTAGGGGGGTAACGATTCGTTTTAACAACGATACGATTCGTATCACGATTTGAGGTTGTCGATACGATTCAAGGACGATATTGGTTAATTTAGAACGATACGATCCGAAACGATTCAGTGACTTGAAATCGATTCAGTAACTTTTTAGCCAAAAATTGTGTGACTGAAATAAATATCTGGATACTGGTCAGTGCAGATGAAATTTCCAAGATTCCTGTTGTTTCTTGTAAGGGAATCCGGTATATCAATTAATTATGGATATAAACAAACAAGTAAACAACAATTAATGGCAAATGCATTAAAATTTTATTTGAATAAAGTGCAACCAACAGTTTAGGTTGAATTAACAGGAAGATAACCTTTTCTGCTCTCATTTTCAATATTCAATACATATTCAATAAAAGCACAGTAAGTGCAACCAACATTTCAACAGTAGGTTAACCTGCTACTTCTGCTTTTGTTTTCCAACATAAAAATATTACAATATTAATATAAAAAATAAAGTGCAACTAACTTCTCTTCAGGTTTAATTAATAGTAAGTTTACCTGCTACTTTTGCTGTTGTTTTTCAACATTAAAATAATACAAATACAATATTAATATCAAAAATAAAGTGCAACCAACATTTCTTCAGATTGAATAAACTGGCCTGCTACTACTCTCAGTTTAATAAACAAACAATATTTAACAAAAGATAAAATGTAACCAACTACTCTTCAATGACTCTACAGATTTCTTTTTCAAAAATATCACCATGATCTGACCGCAGAACACTTCTCTGTGCGTTCACTATGTCGCCAGCAGTGCTAAAAACTCGCTCTGCTGGCACACTGGTGTCAGGAATGCACAGGTAACAAGCAAGGGTTGAAAGTACAGGTAGCTCTTTCTCCTGGTGGCTTGATAATTTCTCGCTCGTTGGCTTCTCCTCTGCCATGCGCCATGCTATGTTTTGTTTTCTCAAGCCCCGTTCACACCGCCAGCAACACGCAGCGACAAAGCGACACAATCCCATTCATTTCAATGAGCGCTGCTGCAGGTGCGTTGCGATGATGTCACAGATAGGCAGACTGAATCGAGTAACGTTTAACGCCTTTATCATTAAAAGTGCTAAGAAAAAACATCCATATAAAGTCTGACGTGCTTAAATCCAATGCGTTATTTCCTATGATCGATACAATCGATTGATTACCTTTTAAAACGATGTTAGATCGATATATGTCGTCCGGAAGGCCAACTTGCCGAGCACAGATCGATGTAGTTAGATCATAGGAAAATAAATCGATACATCGATGTAGTAGATGAATCGTTACACCCCTAGTTTTTATACTGTACAAACTGTACATTCTATCCCCCTACACTACCCCTAAACCTACATATCACACACACACACACACACACACACACACACACACACACACACACACACAGGGCCGTTTGAAGAAATTTGGGGGCCCCAAGCAAAATGGACATAGAGACTGTCCATAAAATTTGAAAACATTTGCAAAAAACACCACTGTATCATTAAAAAAAAAATTGTAAACCTTTAACCATTTTTAAAACATCTATAAACATTACATAGATAGACAGACCAGATATTCCTAACACTTTGGGAATACTTAAGGGTTACTAGTTGGTTTGTAAACTGTCTATAAACATTATCTAGATGGTTATTATAAAGTTGCAACAGATGACTATAATACCTTGATAAATAGTTAATAAACAGTATCAGTAAAACATGTGGGTTGTCCTGATACTGTACTTCAAAATGTAACAGTGTAAAAATTGCCACAGAATAAAGTAATTGTTCAAGATCCATTGGTAACTTATAAAAATAATGTCATATTTGCAAACTGTCACTACCGTATATATCCCGACACTAGCACACTAAGATAAGCTATGAAAAAAAATAATGTTCCTCTGCCTCTTTCTGGTTAAATAATGTTTATAATAATTGTTAATATAGCATGCTATATTAACTATTCCAGGTTATTTATGCATAGCATAAATACTAGTTAGTATAGCATGCTATGCCACTTTCATAAAAACATATTACAAAGCTATAGCAATCTCATGTAATTTCGTCTGTTCGAAAAAAAAAAAGTTGCTCTAACTGTTCGTTACAAGCAGCATTTGCCGTCAGGCAGGTAACGATAGCTAACATAAACATATTTTTGCTAGCCTACCTGCTGCAAACTTACACCATTTTTGTACAAGACAAGTAGAGCTATTTTATCCAGTGTAATTTATCACATACCGCTATCTTGTTTTTTTTCTTATCCTCCTCTTCCTTTCTCTATTTTCTTTTTCTGGCTTCCTGAAGCATAAAATTCCGCTTCAAATCCGAGGATGTTTTGTATTTTGCCGCAGCAGAGATCGCGTGGTTGGCTGGCTGCTGTCAGCGACTACTGAGAGGGGGCCTTTTAAGGGGGATCCCGATAACAGTGTCATTGCACTTTACTGCATTGACTATCAATGGGGCGCTCACACAGTTTGTCGTTTCATTTTATTCTTAACCTGTCGCTGTCTTGGGGCCCCAGGCCAGCTCGGGGCCCCAAGCAATTGCTTGGTTTGCCTGCCTTGTCGCGACGGGCCTGGTGTGTGTGTGTGTGTGTGTGTGTGTGTGTGTGTGTGTGTGTGTGTGTGTGTGTGTGTGTGTGTGTGTGTGTGTGTGTGTGTGTGTGTGTGTGTGTGTGTGTGTGTGTCAGTGTCCCTTGATTAGCGGACATGAGACGCATCCACACAGACAGGACACTGACACACACACACACACACACACACACACACACACACACACACACACACACACACACACATACACACACACACAGACAGGACACTGACACACACACACACACACACACACACACACACACACACACATACACACACACACAGACAGGACACTGACACACACACACACACACACACACACACACACACACACAGACAGGACACTGGCATACAGCGCGCTCTCTTGTGTCTTGTCGCGCTTGGAAGCATTTACATGAATAGGAGCGTGATCATGTAACGCTAAGCAAAAATGGATATAAAAACGGACGCTGTGTTATTTGCGTTAAATATTTTTAATGCGTTAAGCTTCCGTTTCACGTTGACCGAGTTTGGTGGAGATTGAATAAATCGCCTACGAGGAGAACGTAAAAACTCAGACCCTGAATTATACAAATATTCACGTTCAAACAAAAACTTTCTGTGAAAAAAAGACACTTATAAACAGACACTTGTAGAAAATAATGTGAATTTTGTTTTAAAATAAATTTGAACTATGCCAGTAAATAATGAATTTAAAGACAAATGTGTCAAAAGTGATCTTTGCAAACACAGCACATGACCTTAAAGCACATGTATAGAAAACACACTCACACTCCTCTGTTTTAAAAAAGAGTTCTGTCTGAATGAGTACATGGAATCACGGCTGTCAGGTGATAAGATAATTAGTCCAGAGATGTTTTTTCAAGAATTACTTTTTGTAATTGCAATTTTTTTTAACTATCCACTCACCTAATTTAATATATATTTTTGTTATAGCTTATGATTATATATTTTTATTTTATTGCTCAACAGTAGTTCTCATCGCCGATGAGGTCTTTAAATATTTTGAGAAGGTCTTAAAAAAGTCTTAAAAAGGTATTAAAATTTACTTCAGGATTCCTGCATATACCCTGCATATGCATCATACGTGATCTTGGCAAACACAGCACATGACGTTTTTATTTAAAATTAGAAAGTTTTAAATTAGTTAAATTAGATTAGTTAAATTAGAAAGTTGTCCGGCTCGAAGAGAACAATATATGTACGGGGACACATGAAATGTCTACAAATGTATGTCCTCAGAAATCACAGAAGCACACACACACACACACGCACACACACACACACACACAGAGAGAGAGAGAGAGAGAGAGAGAGAGAGAGAGAGAGAGAGAAACAAGGTTTTTTTTTATCCTGCTTCAAAACTAAGACAATGCTGCCATCTTGTGTTCATTGAGGGAAGGGCAGCACACATTCCCCTTTTTTGTCCTTATTTAATCCCTCGGCATGGCAACACCGTTTGAGATATCCAAAATCCGTTCGCATTTTAGCATCTTCCGTATCTTTGTTTCATGTTGACCGAGTTTGGTGGAGATTGAATAAATCGCCTACGAGGAGAACGTAAAAACTCAGAGCCTGAATTATACCAATATTCACGTTCAAACCAAAATATCTGACTTCCTGTTGGTCGGAGCTAATGACTGTAAATTAGAAAGTTGACTGACTGACATCTCTGATGTGTGTGTTGAGTTTCAAGCAGTTTCAAGCAATTTCAAGCATGCTAAGAGCCTCAGAACAACACTGCTACCTTTTAGTGAGGGGAGGGCAGACAGAGAATAAATATTCAGAAGAAATAAAATAAATATATTGATCTGAAAAATAGTATGATTATTTTAAAGCTATTTGGTTACATTTTAATAAAACATTGTTTTAGTATGTTTTTAAACACACACACATACACGTTGTAATACCAGTGTAATACCCATGTCATTATACAAATTTGTGTCCTCATAAATCACAAACAAGAGAGAGAGAGAGAGAGAGAGAGAGAGAGAAACAAGTTTTTTTTTATCCTGCTTCAAAACTAATACAATGCTGCCATCTTGTGTTCATTGAGGGGAGAGCAGCAGACACAGAGAATTTCTGTTCCCCTTTTTTGTCCTTATTTAATCCCTTGCCATGGAAACACCGTTTGAGATATCCAATATCCGTTCACATTTTAGCATCTTCAGTATCTTTGTTTCATGTTGACCGAGTTTGGTGGAGATTGAATAAATCGCCTACAAGGAGAACGTAAAAACTCAGACCCCGATTTAACCAAAAATTTACCTTCAAACCAAAATATCTGACTTCCTGTTGGTCGGAGCTAATGACTGTAAATTAGAAAGTTGTCCGGCTCGATGAGGTCAATATATATACTGAGTTTGGTGATTGTAGATGAAACGAAGCCCTTCACTTTTGTCAAAAGGTGGCGCTAGAGAGCCCCTCATCCCCGCCCGTTTCTGAGGCTTTGCCCATGTGTACTGACTGACATCTCTGATGTGTGTGTTGAGTTTCAAGCAGTTTCAAGCAATTTCAAGCATGCTAAGAGCCTCAGAACAGCCAAAAGATTATTAAACTTTGACACGTTGCCATGGCAACAGTATTTGAAATTTCAGGAATCCATTTCATACGTCTCTATCTGTCATGTTTTCACATTATACTGATGAAGTTTGAAATAAATCTGGTGAAAATAAGATGGTGATTCAAAGCATTTTTGAAAGTGACACACTTCCTGCTGCCAGTTGGTGGCGCTATAACTTTGACTCACAAAAGTCATATCCATGTGATCGGCCTCTTACAACGAACACACAGCTGAAGTTTCATCCAAACCAGTCAATGTTTGCACAAGTTATTACACACTTCCTGTTTCCCTTTTCTCGCCATAAATTCGTTGCATCGCCACGGCCAGACTTTTCGAGATATCAAAAATCCGCTCGCAATTTAGCATCCTGGATATGTTCTCTTCATGCTGACCGAGTTTGGCAATGATCGAAACAATGGCCTCGGAGGAGTATATTAAATTCCAGAGCATGCGTTTTCCGAACAACCCATAATAGCTCACTTCCTGTTGGGCTGACACATAACTATGAGCACGAAAGTTGTTCGGCCCGATGAGATCTAAATGTGTACCAAGTTTCATACATGTACGTGCAAGTGTGTTTGATATATGGACCAAGTTTTCAGACCCCACTTAAGGGGGCGCTGTCGAGCCCCCCTGCCACGCCCGGGTACCAGCTTCAGCCCGGCTCTGATGGCCGCGCATTCCGACGCCCGTGCGAAGTTTCAAGAGTTTTCGAGCATGTTAAGTGCCCCAAAAGTACCCGAGAAGTCAAAAAAAAAAAAAAAAAAAAAAAAAAAAAAACAAAGAATAATCTGAGGAAGAACAATAGGGCTCTGCGCCCTTTCAGGGCTTGGGCCCTAATTAAAGCTGCGAGCAGCGATGACGGGCCCAAGCCGGTGGCACCGCCACCCCGGTGGCATCAGTTTAACTGTGCACGGCAGGCAATAGGCATTTAAAATGGGAAAACATAAAAGGACTATGTCAAAGTCATCTGAATTCACCACATTAACTGCAGCAGTTGGTGCTGCTATGACCACAAACCACAACAGCCACATCTATGAGATCAATTAAATTTATATGAATTTCATGTCAGATTATGTCAAAGGTCAAATTGGAATGAGTTCAGAATACCATTCGAATGCTGATGTTGTTTTATTCTAACACTTCTCTTCATGTGTTTTTGAGCTACCTTAGCTACCATTTGTGCACCAATCTTATGCACCATAAAACATGCTTTAATTTCAATATGGGTGGTCCAATAAAATTTTTTTAATAAAAAATGTATAAATGGAGCCAAATCACAGAAACTGCAAAGATGATTTTAATATCAGTGTCAGGTAAGAGTAAGATGCGTGTCTACATTTTATGGAAGTTTATTATAAATAGCCACTTTTATAAAATCATGTGAAATTTATGTTTTAATACATTTATATTATATCAGTAAATAGTTAATTTAAAGACATGTGCATTATACGTGATCTTGGCAAACACATCACATGACGTTTTTATTTCAAGTGATAGTTATTTGTGATAGCCTATATGAAAGGGTTAAATTATGATCAAGAGAGAAAGTCACACACACACACACACACACACACACACACACACACACACACACACACACACACACACAATGATAGAGTGAGAGTGAGGGGGAGGGGAAGGACTGAGAGAAAGGCACACACACAAACTCACAGGGTGAGAGAGAGACCCCCCCCCCCCCACACACACACACACACACAGATAGAGAGGGGGAAGGGGAAAGACAGGCAGATGGCATTCCATAGACTTAATGGTTTGTATACTGTACAAACTGTACATTCTATCCCCCTACACTACCCCTAAGCCTACATGTCGCACACACACACACACACACACCATAGCTGTCAACCCTCCCGTTTTTTCCGGGTTTCTCACGTATTTTAGCTCTTTTCCCGCTGTCTTCCCGTTTTAGTATTTTCCCGTAAAATATCCCGTATTTTTACGTTCTGATTGTGTTAACTCAGAACACGCAACTATCTGGTTTAGTGCCAGAAGACGCGAATGAGAAGTCGCGCGCACTGTGAGAAAATTTTCCGTGCACTCATCCGAGAGCGCGCACACGTCTCTCAGCGCGCAAATATTGAGTTCTCTTTCAAGTCTTGCTCTTGAATGGACAAACTCACGCAAAAAGTATGTCAACATATTGATGAGTATTCTAGCAGACATAGTCTGTATATGGCTTAAGTAAGCTTTATACAGTCGATAAAGACGACGCATATCCGAGGTCTTAAAGGGGCAGTAGCCTTTACTGCTGTCTGTTTAATGTCAAACAAAAGACAAGGGCATCACTCACTGCTCTTGATTGAATAACTTTTGTAAGTTTAATAGGATTAATCTTTAATTTATACAGTCATATATGCAATGTTATTTTACATTTGATCAATTTCTGTAGGCCTACCTGAAAACTAATGTTAGACGTACCTGAAAAACCTGAAAAGCATAGTTTATTTTATTAGTATCTTTGCTCAATAGAATTTATTTGTGCTGCTGCTTGTATTTAAATGATTTGTTCTTATTATTTTCTTTTGTTTTATTTGACAGTAGTCCTTTTTTCCCTGAACATAGCAAATACTGAACCGTACCGAAACGGTGAACCTTAAACCGTGATACAAACCGAACCGTGAGCAATCTGTACCGTTACACCCCTAGCGTAACGTATGATAAAATGACTGATAAAAGGTTGGGAAACACTGGCTTAGGCTACTATCGAAGAAGAAGAAGACAGTTGCAGCCGCGGTTGGGAGGAAGAGGGAAAAAGTAGCGGGAAGTAAACTTCAAGGAGAGTATAGTAATAATAAATGATAATAAATGGAATAAATAAATAATAAATGAAAATAATAAATGTTATATTTACCCATGGCCTTCCCTGTTATACAGAAATGTAATAGTTATCAAACCTTCCTTAACTGTATAAATAATAAATGAAATATAGATGAATCATCATTAAAGCTACAATTTTCTCTGTTCCCGTTGTTCTTTGATGAACATTAATGACAGGCTGACTCCACAAAATGACTCTAATTTGCCTCTTTGAAAAATAATTCTCTAATTTAACCTTATTACTATACTAATTGTAATATAAATAATACAAATATTAGAAGAAAAATATTTTAAGTGGTCATTATTGACAATAAATATTGCACAACTAGTATTTAGTACCAAAAGATCTCCTCAAAATATTCAATAAATATTATTGAACTAAAATATAGAACATTTATTTAATTGAAAAATAGTTAAGGTGTATGGTCACATTTGACCATCAATTAGTATGAGTATGACCAATTAGTATGGAATACCTGAAGGCTAAGTACAATAAAAAACATTAACATTAATGTTAACATTGTTGCATTACTCTCCATTATAAAACGATCCTGTATGGTTGATGTAATAATCAATGCATACTATGCTGTACTGTTTACCAAAACTTGCTGCAAACCCCTGTAAAGTGGAGCTGTTGTGTATCAAGCCATTCAAATGTATTGACACAGCGCTAGAAGTATTGAGATTTCTGTGAAGCACGACTGCGCGCGCCGCCGGGAGATGATAGAGCATGTCGCAACTCCGTATGGTTTTTCAACACTCTGGCTTTAACTGTTATGCCATATTAGCGCCAAAACGCTATTTATTGTTTGAATTTCGCATTAAAACTTTAAAAAATGTAAAAGCTTAGACATTGTTTAATATCAAAAGCAGGTTTGGCAATTTGGCGTGAGATTAAGTTGGGCAGCGTGAGAGCGTGAGACAGAGCCTGAAAGCGTGAGTGTCACGCCAAATGCGTGAGAGTTGGCAACCCTAGGCAAAAGAGAACTCGATGTGAGCAGGAAACTGACGCAAGTCTATCTATGCATCGAGTGTGTGTGTGTGTGTGTGTGTGTGTGTGTGTGTGTGTGTGTGTGTGTGTGTGTGTGTGTGTGTGTCAGTGTCCCTTGAATAGCTGACATGAGACGCATCCACACAGACAGGACACTGACACACACACATACACATACACACACACACAGACAGGACACACACACACACACACACACACACACACACAGACAGGACACTAACACACACACAGACAGGACACTGGCATACAGCGCGCTCTCTTGTGTCTTGTCGCGCTTGGAAGCATGTACATGAATAGGAGCGTGATCATGTAACGCTAAGCAAAAATGGATATAAAAACGGACGCTGTGTTATTTGCGTTAAATATTTTTAATGCGTTAAGCTTCCGTTTCACGTTGACCGAGTTTGGTGGAGATTGAATAAATCACCTACGAGGAGAACGTAAAAACTCAGACCCTGAATTATACAAATATTCACGTTCAAACAAAAACTTTCTGTGAAAAAAAGACACTTATAAACAGACACTTGTAGAAAATAATGTGAATTTTTTTTAAAAATAAATTTGAACTATGTCAGTAAATAATGAATTTAAAGACAAATGTGTCAAAAGTGATCTTTGCAAACACAGCACATGACCTTCTGTAAAGCACATGTATAGAAAACACACTCACACTCCTCTGTTTTAAAAAAAGAGTTCTGTCTGAATGAGTACATGAAATCACGGCTGTCAGATGATAAGAATTGTAACTCAAATGTGATTTAGAAAATGAGTCCTGTAGTGATATAGTGTCATAGTTCATGTCCACATTAACCACTACGTTGTAATACCAATACCCATGTCATCATACACATTTGTGTCCTCATAAATCACATAAGCAAGCACAGAGAGAGAGAGAGAGAGAAAGGGAGTTTCAAAAATAATACAACACTGCCCCCTTTTGGTGATAGAGGGGAGGGCACACAAACAGCCAAAAACATTATTAAACTTTGACATGTTGCCATGGCAGCATTATTTGAAATATCAGGAATTCATTCATATGTCTCTATCTGTCATGTTTTCACATTATACTGATGAAGTTTGAAGTCAATCGTGTGAAAATAAGATGGTGATTCAAAGCATTTTTGAAAGTGACACACTTCCTGCTGCCAGTTGGTGGCGCTATAACTTTGACTCACAAAAATCATATCCATGTGATCGGCCTCTTACAACGAACACACAGCTGAAGTTTCATCCAAATCAGTCAATGTTTGCACAAGTTATTACACACTTCCTGTTTACCTTTTCTCGCCATAAATTCGTTGCTTCGCCACGGCCAAACCGTTTAAGATATCAAAAATCCGTTCGCAATTTAGCATCCTCTGTGTCTTGACTTCATGCTGACCGAGTTTGGCACTGATTGAAACAATGGCCTCGGAGGAGTATATTAAATTCCAGAGCATGTGTTTTCAGAACAACCCATATTAGCTCACTTCCTGTTGGGCTGACACGTAACTTAGAGCACGAAAGTTGTTTGGCCCGATGAGGTCTATATGTGTACCGAGTTTCATACATGTACGTGCAAGTGTGTTTGATATATAGACCAAGTTTTCAGACACCACTTTAGGGGGCGCTGTCGAGCCCCCCTGCCACGCCCGGGTACCAGCTTCAGCCCGGCTCTGATGGCCGCGCATTCCGATGTGTGTGCAAAGTTTCAAGAGTTTTTGAGCATGGTAAGGGCCCCAAAAGTGCCCGAGAAGTCGATAAAATAATAATAATAATAATAATTAAAGCTGCGAGCAGCGATGACGGGCCCAAGCCGGTGGCACCGCCACCCCGGTGGCATCAGTTTAACTGTGCACGGCAGGCAATAGGCATTTAAAATGGGAAAACATAAAAGGACTATGTCAAAGTCATCTGAATTCACCACATTAACTGCAGCAGTTGGTGCTGCTATGACCACAACAGCCACATCTATGAGATCAATTAAATTTATATGAATTTCATGTCAGATTATGTCAAAGGTCAAATTGGAATGAGTTCAGAATACCATTCGAATGCTGATGTTGTTTTATTCTAACACTTCTCTTCATGTGTTTTTGAGCTACCTTAGCTACCATTTGTGCACCAATCTTATGCACCATAAAACATGCTTTAATTTCAATATGGGTGGTCCAATAAATTTTTTTTAATAAAAAATGTATAAATGGAGCCAAATCACAGAAACTGCAAAGATGATTTTAATATCAGTGTCAGGTAAGAGTAAGATGCGTGTCTACATTTTATGGAAGTTTATTATAAATAGCCACTTTTATAAAATCATGTGAAATTTATGTTTTAATACATTTATATTATATCAGTAAATAATTAATTTAAAGACATGTGCATCATACGTGATCTTGGCAAACACATCACATGACGTTTTTATTTCAAGTGATAGTTATTTGTGATAGCCTATATGAAAGGGTTAAATTATGATCAAGAGAGAAAGTCACACACACACACACACACACACACACACACACACACACACACACACACACACACACACACACACACACACACACACACACACACACACACACACACACACACACACACACACACACACACACACACACACACACACACACACACACACACACACACACACACACAATGATAGAGTGAGAGTGAGGGGGAGGGGAAGGACTGAGAGAAAGGCACACACACAAACTCACAGGGTGAGAGAGAGACCCCCCCCCCCCCTCCCCACACACACACACAGATAGAGAGGGGGAAGGGGAAAGACAGGCAGATGGCATTCCATAGACTTAATGGTTTGTATACTGTACAAACTGTACATTCTATCCCCCTACACTACCCCTAAGCCTACATATCGCACACACACACACACACACACCATAGCTGTCAACCCTCCCGTTTTTTCCGGGTTTCTCACGTATTTTAGCTCTTTTCCCGCTGTCTTCCCGTTTTAGTATTTTCCCGTAAAATATCCCGTATTTTTACGTTCTGATTGTGTTAACTCAGAACACGCAACTATCTGGTTTAGTGCCAGAAGACGCGAATGAGAAGTCGCGCGCACTGTGAGAACATTTTCCGTGCACTCATCCGAGAGCGCGCACACGTCTCTCAGCGCGCAAATATTGAGTTCTCTTTCAAGTCTTGCTCTTGAACGGACAAACTCACGCAAAAAGTATGTCAACATATTGATGAGTATTCTAGCAGACATAGTCTGTATATGGCTTAAGTAAGCTTTATACAGTCCAGAAAAGACGACGCATATCCGAGGTCTTAAAGGGGCAGTAGCCTTTACTGCTGTCTGTTTAATGTCAAACAAAAGACAAGGGCATCACTCACTGCTCTTGATTGAATAACGTTTGTAAGTTTAATAGGATTAATCTTTAATTTATACAGTCATATATGCAATGTTATTTTACATTTGATCAATTTCTGTACCTGAAAACTAATGTTAGACGTACCTGAAAAACCTGAAAAGCATAGTTTATTTTATTAGTATCTTTGCTCAATAGTATTTATTTGTGCTGCTGCTTGTATTTAAATGATTTGTTCTTATTATTTTCTTTTGTTTTATTTGACAGTAGTCCTTTTTTCCCTGAACATAGCAAATACTGAACCGTACCGAAACGGTGAACCTTAAACCGTGATACAAACCGAACCGTGAGCAATCTGTACCGTTACACCCCTAGCGTAACGTATGATAAAATGACTGAAAAAAGGTTGGGAAACACTGGCTTAGGCTACTATCGAAGAAGAAGAAGACAGTTGCAGCCGCGCGGTTGGGAGGAAGAGGGAAAAAGTAGCGGGAAGTAAACTTCAAGGAGAGTATAGTAATAATAAATGATAATAAATGGAATAAATAAATAATAAATGAAAATAATAAATGTTATATTTACCCATGGCCTTCCCTGTTATACAGAAATGTAATAGTTATCAAACCTTCCTTAACTGTATAAATAATAAATGAAATATAGATGAATCATCATTAAAGCTACAATTTTCTCTGTTCCCGTTGATCTTTGATGAACATTAATGACAGGCTGACTCCACAAAATGACTCTAATTTGCCTCTTTGAAAAATAATTCTCTAATTTAACCTTATTACTATACTAATTGTAATATAAATAATACAAATATTAGAAGAAAAATATTTTAAGTGGTCATTATTGACAATAAATATTGCACAACTAGTATTTAGTACCAAAAGATCTCCTCAAAATATTCAATAAATATTATTGAACTAAAATATAGAACATTTATTTAATTGAAAAATAGTTAAGGTGTATGGTCACATTTGACCATCAATTAGTATGAGTATGACCAATTAGTATGGAATACCTGAAGGCTAAGTACAATAAAAAACATTAACATTAATGTTAACATTGTTGCATTACTCTCCATTATAAAACGATCCTGTATGGTTGATGTAATAATCAATGCACACTATGCTGTACTGTTTACCAAAACTTGCTGCAAACCCCTGTAAAGTGGAGCTGTTGTGTATCAAGCCATTCAAATGTATTGACACAGCGCTAGAAGTATTGAGAGCTCCGTGGAGCACGTGACTGCGCGCGCCGCCGGGAGATGATAGAGCATGTCGCAACTCCGTATGGTTTTTCAACACTCTGGCTTTAACTGTTATGCCATATTAGCGCCAAAACGCTATTTATTGTTTGAATTTCGCATTAAAACTTTAAAAAATGTAAAAGCTTAGACATTGTTTAATATCAAAAGCAGGTTTGGCAATTTGGCGTGAGATTAAGTTGGGCAGCGTGAGAGCGTGAGACAGAGCCTGAAAGCGTGAGTGTCACGCCAAATGCGTGAGAGTTGGCAACCCTAGGCAAAAGAGAACTCGATGTGAGCAGGAAACTGACGCGAGTCTATCTATGCATCGAGTGTGTGTGTGTGTGTGTGTGTGTGTGTGTGTGTGTGTGTCAGTGTCCCTTGAATAGCTGACATGAGACGCATCCACACAGATAGGACACTGACACACACACATACACATACACACACACACAGACAGGACACACACACACACACACACACACACAGACAGGACACTAACACACACACAGACAGGACACTGGCATACAGCGCGCTCTCTTGTGTCTTGTCGCGCTTGGAAGCATGTACATGAATAGGAGCGTGATCATGTAACGCTAAGCAAAAATGGATATAAAAACGGACGCTGTGTTATTTGCGTTAAATATTTTTAATGCGTTAAGCTTCCGTTTCACGTTGACCGAGTTTGGTGGAGATTGAATAAATCACCTACGAGGAGAACGTAAAAACTCAGACCCTGAATTATACAAATATTCACGTTCAAACAAAAACTTTCTGTGAAAAAAAGACACTTATAAACAGACACTTGTAGAAAATAATGTGAATTTTTAAAAAAAATAAATTTGAACTATGTCAGTAAATAATGAATTTAAAGACAAATGTGTCAAAAGTGATCTTTGCAAACACAGCACATGACCTTCTGTAAAGCACATGTATAGAAAACACACTCACACTCCTCTGTTTTAAAAAAAGAGTTCTGTCTGAATGAGTACATGAAATCACGGCTGTCAGGTGAAAAGAATTGCAACTCAAATGTGATTTAGAAAATGAGTTCTGTAGTGATATAGTGTCATAGTTCATGTCCACATTAACCACTACGTTGTAATACCAATAGCCATGTCATCATACACATTTGTGTCCTCATAAATCACATAAGCAAGCACAGAGAGAGAGAGAGAGAGAGAAAGGGAGTTTCAAAAATAATACAACACTGCCCCCTTTTGGTGATAGAGGGGAGGGCACACAAACAGTCAAAACATTATTAAACTTTGACATGTTGCCATGGCAGCATTATTTGAAATATCAGGAATTCATTCATATGTCTCTATCTGTCATGTTTTCACATTATACTGATGAAGTTTGAAGTCAATCGTGTGAAAATAAGATGGTGATTCAAAGCATTTTTGAAAGTGACACACTTCCTGCTGCCAGTTGGTGGCGCAATAACTTTGACTCACAAAAGTCATATCCATGTGATCGGCCTCTTACAACGAACACACAGCTGAAGTTTCATCCAAATCAGTCAATGTTTGCTGACGTTATAACACACTTCCTGTTTCCCTTTTCTCGCCATAAATTCGTTGCTTCGCCACGGCCAAACCATTTGAGATATCAAAAATCCGCTCGCAATTTAGCATCCTGGATATGTTCACTTGATGCTGACCGAGTTTGGCAATGATCGAAACAATGGCCTCGGAGGAGTATATTAAATTCCAGAGCATGGGTTTTCCGAACAACCGATTATAGCTCACTTCCTGTTGGGCTGACGCATAACTATGAGCACGAAAGTTGTTTGGCCCGATGAGATCTATATGTGTACCGAGTTTCATACATGTACGTGCAAGTGTGTTTGATATATGGACCAAGTTTTCAGACCCCACTTTAGGGGGCGCTGTCGAGCCCCCCTGCCACGCCCGGGTACCAGCTTCAGTCCGGCTCTGATGGCCGCGCATTCCGACGCCTGTGCGAAGTTTCAAGAGTTTTCGAGCATGTTAAGTGCCCCAAAAGTACCCGAGAAGTCGAAAAAAAAAAAAAAAAAAAAAAAAAAAAAAAAAAACAAAGAATAATCTGAGGAAGAACAATAGGGCTCTGCGCCCTTTCAGGGCTTGGGCCCTAATAATAATAATTAAAGCTGCGAGCAGCGATGACGGGCCCAAGCCGGTGGCACCGCCACCCCGGTGGCATCAGTTTAACTGTGCACGGCAGGCAATAGGCATTTAAAATGGGAAAACATAAAAGGACTATGTCAAAGTCATCTGAATTCACCACATTAACTGCAGCAGTTGGTGCTGCTATGACCACAAACCACAACAGCCACATCTATGAGATCAATTAAATTTATATGAATTTCATGTCAGATTATGTCAAAGGTCAAATTGGAATGAGTTCAGAATACCATTCGAATGCTGATGTTGTTTTATTCTAACACTTCTCTTCATGTGTTTTTGAGCTACCTTAGCTACCATTTGTGCACCAATCTTATGCACCATAAAACATGCTTTAATTTCAATATGGGTGGTCCAATAAATTTTTTTTAATAAAAAATGTATAAATGGAGCCAAATCACAGAAACTGCTAAGATGATTTTAATATCAGTGTCAGGTAAGAGTAAGATGCGTGTCTACATTTTATGGAAGTTTATTATAAATAGCCACTTTTATAAAATCATGTGAAATTTATGTTTTAATACATTTATATTATATCAGTAAATAATTAATTTAAAGACATGTGCATCATACGTGATCTTGGCAAACACATCACATGACGTTTTTATTTCAAGTGATAGTTATTTGTGATAGCCTATATGAAAGGGTTAAATTATGATCAAGAGAGAAAGTCACACACACACACACACACACACACAATGATAGAGTGAGAGTGAGGGGGAGGGGAAGGACTGAGAGAAAGGCACACACACAAACTCACAGGGTGAGAGAGAGACCCCCCCCACACACACACACACACACACACACACAGATAGAGAGGGGGAAGGGGAAAGACAGGCAGATGGCATTCCATAGACTTAATGGTTTGTATACTGTACAAACTGTACATTCTATCCCCCTACACTACCCCTAAGCCTACATATCGCACACACACACACACACACACACACACACACACACACACACACACACCATAGCTGTCAACCCTCCCGTTTTTTCCGGGTTTCTCACGTATTTTAGCTCTTTTCCCGCTGTCTTCCCGTTTTAGTATTTTCCCGTAAAATATCCCGTATTTTTACGTTCTGATTGTGTTAACTCAGAACACGCAACTATCTGGTTTAGTGCCAGAAGACGCGAATGAGAAGTCGCGCGCACTGTGAGAAAATTTTCCGTGCACTCATCCGAGAGCGCGCACACGTCTCTCAGCGCGCAAATATTGAGTTCTCTTTCAAGTCTTGCTCTTGAATGGACAAACTCACGCAAAAAGTATGTCAACATATTGATGAGTATTCTAGCAGACATAGTCTGTATATGGCTTAAGTAAGCTTTATACAGTCCAGAAAAGACGACGCATATCCGAGGTCTTAAAGGGGCAGTAGCCTTTACTGCTGTCTGTTTAATGTCAAACAAAAGACAAGGGCATCACTCACTGCTCTTGATTGAATAACGTTTGTAAGTTTAATAGGATTAATCTTTAATTTATACAGTCATATATGCAATGTTATTTTACATTTGATCAATTTCTGTACCTGAAAACTAATGTTAGACGTACCTGAAAAACCTGAAAAGCATAGTTTATTTTATTAGTATCTTTGCTCAATAGTATTTATTTGTGCTGCTGCTTGTATTTAAATGATTTGTTCTTATTATTTTCTTTTGTTTTATTTGACAGTAGTCCTTTTTTCCCTGAACATAGCAAATACTGAACCGTACCGAAACGGTGAACCTTAAACCGTGATACAAACCGAACCGTGAGCAATCTGTACCGTTACACCCCTAGCGTAACGTATGATAAAATGACTGAAAAAAGGTTGGGAAACACTGGCTTAGGCTACTATCGAAGAAGAAGAAGACAGTTGCAGCCGCGGTTGGGAGGAAGAGGGAAAAAGTAGCGGGAAGTAAACTTCAAGGAGAGTATAGTAATAATAAATGATAATAAATGGAATAAATAAATAATAAATGAAAATAATAAATGTTATATTTACCCATGGCCTTCCCTGTTATACAGAAATGTAATAGTTATCAAACCTTCCTTAACTGTATAAATAATAAATGAAATATAGATGAATCATCATTAAAGCTACAATTTTCTCTGTTCCCGTTGATCTTTGATGAACATTAATGACAGGCTGACTCCACAAAATGACTCTAATTTGCCTCTTTGAAAAATAATTCTCTAATTTAACCTTATTACTATACTAATTGTAATATAAATAATACAAATATTAGAAGAAAAATATTTTAAGTGGTCATTATTGACAATAAATATTGCACAACTAGTATTTAGTACCAAAAGATCTCCTCAAAATATTCAATAAATATTATTGAACTAAAATATAGAACATTTATTTAATTGAAAAATAGTTAAGGTGTATGGTCACATTTGACCATCAATTAGTATGAGTATGACCAATTAGTATGGAATACCTGAAGGCTAAGTACAATAAAAAACATTAACATTAATGTTAACATTGTTGCATTACTCTCCATTATAAAACGATCCTGTATGGTTGATGTAATAATCAATGCACACTATGCTGTACTGTTTACCAAAACTTGCTGCAAACCCCTGTAAAGTGGAGCTGTTGTGTATCAAGCCATTCAAATGTATTGACACAGCGCTAGAAGTATTGAGATTTCTGTGAAGCACGACTGCGCGCGCCGCCGGGAGATGATAGAGCATGTCGCAACTCCGTATGGTTTTTCAACACTCTGGCTTTAACTGTTATGCCATATTAGCGCCAAAACGCTATTTATTGTTTGAATTTCGCATTAAAACTTTAAAAAATGTAAAAGCTTAGACATTGTTTAATATCAAAAGCAGGTTTGGCAATTTGGCGTGAGATTAAGTTGGGCAGCGTGAGAGCGTGAGACAGAGCCTGAAAGCGTGAGTGTCACGCCAAATGCGTGAGAGTTGGCAACCCTAGGCAAAAGAGAACTCGATGTGAGCAGGAAACTGACGCGAGTCTATCTATGCATCGAGTGTGTGTGTGTGTGTGTGTGTGTGTGTGTGTGTGTGTGTGTCAGTGTCCCTTGAATAGCTGACATGAGACGCATCCACAGACAGGACACTGACACACACACATACACATACACATACACACACACACAGACAGGACACACACACACACACACACACACACACACACACACACACATACACGTTTATATTACCAACAGGGGACCATCACTCCACACTGACCAAGAGGGGACCTGTGTTTCTAGTCATTTTGAAGAAACAAAACTTAGATACAAAATTTTGTTTTAAGGTCTTTTTTCATAATATAACTTCAAATAAGCATTTATTTTTTTTATTTTTAAACATGCCAAGAGGGGACCTGACCGATGTCTACCTATCCAACAGGGGACCTCCATAGCCTGCAATGGAGCTGTGTGTGTGAAAGGGAAGAGAGCTGGCAGTCAAGTCTGTCTTCATTATTTAATATATATATATATAATTATAATTATATAATGTTCACACAGGCATCAGGGAACACAATGAGTACACAACGGAGAAAAAGCCATGTTGTGGACATTACAGAAAAGAATTTAAGAAATAAAAAAATTCTTAAAATTAAGAGTTATCTTTAAGAAATTCATTCTCTGTCGTGTCTTCATACTTACAGTATATGATCCGTCCACATCTCTCATTTAAGCTTATTTTCAAGAACACCAACACTGTAAAAAAAAATCAGGTCTCCAATTGAAAATTTTCTAGTGACCGATCACATCTAAATTTTTTAGTTGGCCAAATTGAATTTCTTGAATTTTAATTGAATTAAAGTGCATCAATTTACAGAAAATTTTCAATTGGAGACCCACATTTTTTTTACAGTAAAGGTATTTCAATGTGTGACTTATTTTTGAATAAAACATAGTTTCTGCTCTCTAAAATCCCAAATAATGTCCTTTGTTTTTGAGATTTTTAGAGTGAGATTTGATTTCTTGCACCAATAAAAAAAATATATATATATAGGACTGGACAAGCAGAAATTGTTCTTTAAGGTAATAATCACAGGTCATCACTTTATATAGTAAATAATGATTATGTTAAACACAATGACTCGGTCCCCTGTTAGATAGTAAATCACGACACCAGTGTGTTTAATTTTTCATTTCTTGCCATAAACACACTGTAGATATTTAGAGTTTTTATAGCAATAACTGAGTTTTAAGAGTTAAATCAAGCAGAAATATTTCTCTAATGTATTAATTGCAGATCATCTTTGAATAATGATTATGTTAAACACAATGACTCGGTCCCCTGTTAGATAGTAAATCACGACACCAGTGTGTTTAATTTGTCATTTCTTGCCATAAACACACTGTAGAGATTTAGAGTTTTTATAGCAATAACTGAGTTTTAAGAGTTAAATCAAGCAGAAATATTTCTATAATGTATAAATTGCAGATCATCTTTGAATAATGATTATGTTAAACACAATGACTCGGTCCCCTGTTAGATAGTAAATCACGACACCAGTGTGTTTGCGTTGTCATTTCTTCATCTCAAACACACTGTGGAGATTTAGAGTTTTCATAGCAATAACTGAGTTTTAAGAGTTAAATCAAGCAGAAATAGTTCTCTAATGTATTAATTGCAGATCATCTTTGAAAAATGATTATGTTAAACACAATGACTCTGTCCCCTGTTAGATAGTAAATCACGACACCAGTGTGTTTGCTTTGTCATTTCTTGCCATCATAAACACACTGTGGAGATTTAGAGTTTTTATAGCAATAACTGAGTTTTAAGAGTTAAATCAAGCAGAAATATTTCTATAATGTATTAATTGCAGATCATCTTTGAATTGAGAATGAGGAGATACGTCATGGTCGTGGGCGGAGTCTGGCCCGTACACCATTCCGGGATCCGACGCTATCGGTTGCCAGGGGTAACATTGTAAGAGCGAAACAGAGATCAGAGCAGGAAAGACGGCTCGAGGAATTATCATCGCGGCGTTTAAGCGGAGAAATTACGAGAAAACTTGAAATGGAGAAGAAGAGGTCTCGTACAGGGAGAAACTTACTACCAGCGCCAAGCTGAGGTATTTAGAGAAGCTGATATCAAAAACGTTGACCCATACGAGCTGCCACGGCAGAACTCTTTACCACCTTGCACTGAAATGTTTCTATAAATATATTTCCTGTGCATTCTGAATAATAAATATATCTCCCCACTATCCTGCAGCAGTCCAGTGCTCGTCATCCTTAGCAGTGTTTTTCTCTTACTGATCATATTTTGTACCTGTTGAGTTTATATTTTTAAATTAATTTGACTAAAAATTTAAATGATCGTTTGTGTGCGCTGGTGCTTTTATTCCAGCCTTCTTGAGTAGAATGAATGCTCGGTAAGTGCTTTAAATGGATGTAATGTTAACCATGTTAAATATTGAATTAATCTTAAACAGTGATGCACAGTAGAGGAAAATGACAGTCAACTAGGCCTACCTTGAATATTAATTAAGCGTTTTGGGCATAAACATGTTTATAGCATACAGTAAAATGACCGACAATGAAAAATGACAGAATAGTGATCAACATGTTTAATACAAATAAATAAAGGTTCGTATTGATCAAGTGTCTCACACTTCAGCATCGCGCTCACTAGTTAAGACCATGACTGACACCCTGTGGTGAAATAATGGCGTACGTTTACCAGCCGCTGCTTTCTCAGATCGGCTTGGGTGGATTAAAACTTAATGTTCAGTTGAGTTTGGAAAACTATGTACATAGTAATCATCAGAATATCTCTTCTCCAGTCTCTGTCCGAATTCATTACCTGGCGGGCAGACCCCCAAAATGGCGGAAGGGGGGCGGGGCGCTGTGTCGTGACGACATCTCCTCATTCTCAATAATGATTATGTTAAACACAATGACTCGGTCCACTGTTAGATAGTAAATCACGACACCAGTGTGTTTGCGTTGTCATTTCTTCATCTCAAACACACTGTAGAGATTTAGAGTTTTTATAGCAATAACTGAGTTTTAAGAGTTAAATCAAGCAGAAATATTCCTCTAATGTATTAATTGCAGATCATCTTTGAATAATGATTATGTTAAACACAATGACTCGGTCCCCTGTTAGATAGTAAATCACGACACCAGTGTGTTTAATTTGTCATTTCTTGCCATCATAAACACACTATAGAGATTTAGAGTTTTTATAGCAATAACTGAGTTTTAAGAGTTAAATCAAGCAGAAATATTCCTCTAATGTATTAATTGCAGATCATCTTTGAATAATGATTATGTTAAACACAATGACTCGGTCCCCTGTTAGATAGTAAATCACGACACCAGTGTGTTTAATTTGTCATTTCTTGCCATCATAAACACACTATAGAGATTTAGAGTTTTTATAGCAATAACTGAGTTTTAAGAGTTAAATCAAGCAGAAATAGTTCTCTAATGTATAAATTTCAGATCCTCTTTGAATAATGATTATGTTAAACACAATGACTCGGTCCCCTGTTAGATAGTAAATCACGACACCAGTGTGTTTGCGTTGTCATTTCTTGCCATAAACACACTGTAGAGATTTAGAGTTTTTATAGCAATAACTGAGTTTTAAGAGTTAAATCAAGCAGAAATATTTCTATAATGTATTAATTGCAGATCCTCTTTGAATAATGATTATGTTAAACACAATGACTCGGTCCCCTGTTAGATAGTAATTCACGACACCAGTGTGTTTGCGTTGTCATTTCTTCATCTCAAACACACTGTGGAGATTTAGAGTTTTCATAGCAATAACTGAGTTTTAAGAGTTAAATCAAGCAGAAATAGTTCTCTAATGTATTAATTGCAGATCATCTTTGAATAATGATTATGTTAAACACAATGACTCTGTCCCCTGTTAGATAGTAAATCACGACACCAGTGTGTTTGCTTTGTCATTTCTTGCCATCATAAACACACTGTGGAGATTTAGAGTTTTCATAGCAATAACTGAGTTTTAAGAGTTAAATCAAGCAGAAATATTTCTCTAATGTATTAATTGCAGATCCTCTTTGAATAATGATTATGTTAAACACAATGACTCGGTCCACTGTTAGATAGTAAATCACGACACCAGTGTGTTTGCGTTGTCATTTCTTCATCTCAAACACACTGTGGAGATTTAGAGTTTTTATAGCAATAACTGAGTTTTAAGAGTTAAATCAAGCAGAAATATTTCTCTAATGTATTAATTGCAGATCATCTTTGAATAATGATTATGTTAAACACAATGACTCGGTCCCCTGTTAGATAGTAAATCACGACACCAGTGTGTTTAATTTGTCATTTCTTGCCATCATAAACACACTGTAGAGATTTAGAGTTTTTATAGCAATAACTGAGTTTTAAGAGTTAAATCAAGCAGAAATATTTCTCTAATGTATTAATTGCAGATCATCTTTGAATAATGATTATGTTAAACACAATGACTCGGTCCCCTGTTAGATAGTAAATCACGACACCAGTGTGTTTAATTTGTCATTTCTTCATCTCAAACACACTGTAGATATTCACTGTATATATTGAGATAACTCAATTTTATGGTGACTTGCATTAAAATGTTTATCCGTCTCAATTAAATTATGTGAACTGAATGACTTTTAACATTGACACTTTAGTTATTTAACCAACTGATGATTTTCAAGTCAGCAATCAACACACAACTGAGTTTTGACCTCCAAAATCTTATTATAGTGTATTTTTATGGTAAGTATTGGTGTTTTATGTTTTAAATCAAGCAGAAATCACTCTTTAAGGAAACAATTGCAGGTCACACTTTATACAGTGAACATGATTTCCTTAAATTGACTTAAGTTCCCTGTTGGATGGTAAAACACGACACCTGTTTGATTGCTTTGCCATTTCTTGCCATCACAAACACACTGTAGAGATTTTGAAGGTCAGAACTAAATTTTTTGGTGACTTGCATGAAAATCTTCATCCGTCTCAATTAAATTATGTGAACTGAATGTCTTTTAACATTGACACTTTAGTCGAAGATTTTCAACTCAACAATCAACACACAACTGAGTTTTGACCTCCAAAATCATTATACAGTGTATATTAAATTTAAATAAAAAATAAAAATTTCCTTACAAAACAGTTTGACTCAAGTTTGACTCTCTACTGCTTATTCATTATTGTTTATGTTACATGGTCCATGTTTACATTACAGTATAAAATTGTTCCTAAGTTTTCCCCTTTTATATAGATGGTAATGACTAAATATCCTCGCACACCGAAATTTTCACACGTTAAAAAAAGATCAAGCACGTTTACACACAGCCTCTGAAACTTTCCTTCCTTCATCATAAAAAAAAATCTGATCAGGTTCAGTTTTCTGCATTTTTCGCATCCATAGCAAGCATTTAAAGAGGGGTTTCAAATTTCTGTGTTATTCATTTTTGTGTTAAAATTTTGAACATAAGTTGAACAGTTTAAAAAAGAAAGTGTGAACCTTCAAATTAGCCATTATAGTTCATAAAGTTTTGCTGGCGTTTGTATCTAATTGAGAAAAGAATGAATGTAAATTGAAAGATGTCGTCATTGAACGCATTTTGTGCCAAAGCAAATAAATGATCCACAGTTTAGCCACATAGGCTGATGTGATCCCTGAGTGAAGAGTTTTGAAAAAGTGATGAGTATTCAGAAATGTGTCCTAGCAGATGTTTAAAAAACCCTGTAATATCACTATTAGTAAGGGATCACTGTATAATATCAGTCTTTAAATGTGAGATATTTAAAGTGAACCTAAAGTATACTTGCAATAGTGTGATTTTAGCACAATTAAATATACTTAATGGATGTTTCGCAAAAGCGTTGTTTAGTGATATTGCGTCCTTGTGTTTCTGCTGTACGTCATCAGCAACTGTCTAAGTTCAATTACAATACTCAAGAACACATGTACAGAGGATGCACAAAAGTACCCGGATGTTATAAGATATATGAGTATAAATAACTCCATACAGATCTATTGTTTTACAAAAATAATCTATTGTTTACAAAAGGAGAAAACGTGTGTACTTTAATGAAAACTTGGACCATGTGACATAAACTGAAGTTAACAGCAAAAAAATATACTATAATGCTGACTGTTGTTAGTGTTTTTTGTTGTATGAGTTAAAAGTGTATATGTTGGGTGAATCCTCATTGGGTTCTGGAAGAACGAGTTGATTTAAGACATCAATGAAGTGTTTTGGTAGTTTTAGCACATTTTGAACGTGAAATTAACTGCTTTGCTTTGAAAGGTGTCCTAGCGATTGTAGCTGAGAGATAGACGTCAAACAGACTCAAACAAAGACCCAGAATTCTGTGGTGTTACAGCACTGTGGCTGCTGTAAATGGCTGCTGTACGGTTTCTTTATGAAATAACAGGCACAATGGCAAAGATATTTCTGCAAAAACTCCAAAGTAATGTTCGGTTGCAGTGAGAAAGTCACAAGAGTCAACTAAAAAAACTCATGCGTGTATTTAGCCTAGTGTAGATCTGTTTGCTTACACATCCCCCAAACTCCATTTACATATGAATACAGGAAAGGCCAAAGCCATTGTCTCACAGGTGAGGAACAGGCCTAACAGAGCTGTTACACCCATGTCACAGACACAAACTTCTCATCCAAACTAGAGAAAACGCTGGGATTTACCTGGGAAAATTAAATCAATGTACACTTTTTCCAATCCCTACGACACATTTTTCAATACTTGGGTCACTTTTTTAAAACTCTTCACACACTTTTTCACACAAATTCACACAACTGAATTTCAGCTTGGCACAGCAGTTATTTTAGTGTTCAAAATGCACTAAAACTACCAAAAAGGACCCAACAAACACACTTTTTCAATCATAAAACACAGACCTAAAACACATGATCATTACACAATGTTTTCTTCTGTAAAATTTTCTTTTCAAAAAAAGACTTACACTATAATTCACTGCAGTTTATGTTACATGGTCCTCGGTCCAGTACAGTATAACATTATTCCTAAATATTTCCCTTTTGAATGGATGGCAATGCAATTTAAAAACTAACACCAGCTAAATCTATTTGTTTTGATAGTATTTTAGATTCAAAATATATTTCAATATGGTATTACTGTCGAAATGTAGCAAATGTCTATTTTTTTTTAACATAAGTTTAACAGTTTTGAAAAGAGAATGTAAAAATGTTCAAATTGGCCTGTATAGTACATAATGTTTTGGTGGTGTTTGTGTCAAAGTCAGAAAAGAATGAATGTAAATTGAAAGATGTCGTCATTGAACACATTTTGTGCCCAAAGCAATGAAAAATGATCCAGAGTTTAGCCACATAGACTGATGTGATCACTGAGTGAAGACAAAAAGTGAACAGTGAAAAAGTGATGAGGATTGAGAAATGTGTCCCAGCAAATGTAAAAAAAATAAATAAAAATAAAACTGTTGACATGTTTTAAATTGTTTTAAAAATTAAATTAAATATATTTTCATCTTATTAGAAGTGATATTTTCTTGGTGTTTAGCCCCACAGCTTTCTGCATATCGCTTTACGTTTTTTTTTTTTTATTGCATTGGCCAATACTAAATTGATATGTTAAAAACTGTGAATCATTTTTCATTGCTTTCACACAAAATGCATTCAATGACCACATTTTCCAAAATCCACGAACACTTTTGTTATTCGTACCTAACTATCTGCAAAACTATATATTTTTAGCACATTCTTTGAATGCTAACACACTGCTTTCAGAACTGATCAAACACATTCAAGTCAGAACGATGATCAACTCATTTCTGCAGGAATTATACTGAAATATAAAATCTTAAAATCCAAAGGTACCCACTTTATATTAGGTGGCCTTAACTACTATGTACTAACATTTTAATTATCCATTTGATACAATGCACTTATTGTGTACATACATGTCTTTACATTGTACTTACATTTTTAAATATACCTGCATGTAATTACATCTGTAATTAATTTCTGTAGTTACATTTGTAATTACACTGTTGACACTTCCCTTACATCTAACCCTACCTTTAAACTTACCAATACAACCACACCTGACCCTACCCGTATCCCACCTCAATATCAGCAAAAGTGTTTTGCAATACAATATGGACATAATAAGTACATTGTACCTATTTAAGTACATAGTAGTTAAGGCCCCCTAATATAAAGTGGGGCCATCTAAAGTCATAATTTATCATTGATTTGGCATAAAATACATTCAATGGTGACATCTTTCGATTTATAAGAATTATTTTCTTACTTCAACACAAACACCACCAAAACATTATGAACTGTATAGGCCAATTTGAAAATTTTTTGATTCTCTTTTCAAAACTCCCTAACTTATGTTCAAAACTTAACTAAAATTAATTAAAAAAAACAAAACAATTTGCTACATTTCGGCAGTATTACCATATTGAAATATTGGGTGATTCTTTTGAATCCTCAGAATCCTTTTTGGTAGTTTTAGTGCATTTTGAACACTAAAATAACTGCTGTGCCAAGCTGAAATTCAGTTGTGTGAATTTGTGTGAAAAAGTGTGAGAAGAGTTTTAAAAAAGTGACCCAAGTATTGAAAAATGTGTCGTAGGGATTGGAAAAAGTGTACATTGATTTAATTTTCCCAGGTAAATCCCAGCGTTTTCTCTAGTTTGGATGAGAAGTTTGTGTCTGTGACATGGGTGTAACAGCTCTGTTAGGCCTGTTCCTCACCTGTGAGACAATGGCTTTGGCCTTTCCTGTATTCATATGTAAATGGAGTTTGGGGGATGTGTAAGCAAACAGATCTACACTAGGCTAAATACACGCATGAGTTTTTTTAGTTGTCTCTTGTGACTTTCTCACTGCAACCGAACATTACTTTGGAGTTTTTGCAGAAATATCTTTGCCATTGTGCCTGTTATTTCATAAAGAAACCGTACAGCAGCCATTTACAGCAGCCACAGTGCTGTAACACCACAGAATTCTGGGTCTTTGTTTGAGTCTGTTTGACGTCTATCTCTCAGCTACAATCGCTAGGACACCTTTCAAAGCAAAGCAGTTAATTTCACGTTCAAAATGTGCTAAAACTACCAAAACACTTTATTGATGTCTTAAATCAACTCATTCTTCCAGAACCCAATGAGGATTCACCCAACATATACACTTTTAACTCATACAACAAAAAACACTAACAACAGTCAGCATTATAGTATATTTTTTTGCTGTTAACTTCAGTTTATGTCACATGGTCCAAGTTTTCATTAAAGTACACACGTTTTCTCCTTTTGTAAACAATAGATTATTTTTGTAAAACAATAGATCTGTATGGAGTTATTTATACTCATATATCTTATAACATCCGGGTACTTTTGTGCATCCTCTGTACATGTGTTCTTGAGTATTGTAATTGAACTTAGACAGTTGCTGATGACGTACAGCAGAAACACAAGGACGCAATATCACTAAACAACGCTTTTGCGAAACATCCATTAAGTATATTTAATTGTGCTAAAATCACACTATTGCAAGTATACTTTAGGTTCACTTTAAATATCTCACATTTAAAGACTGATATTATACAGTGATCCCTTACTAATAGTGATATTACAGGGTTTTTTAAACATCTGCTAGGACACATTTCTGAATACTCATCACTTTTTCAAAACTCTTCACTCAGGGATCACATCAGCCTATGTGGCTAAACTGTGGATCATTTATTTGCTTTGGCACAAAATGCGTTCAATGACGACATCTTTCAATTTACATTCATTCTTTTCTCAATTAGATACAAACGCCAGCAAAACTTTATGAACTATAATGGCTAATTTGAAGGTTCACACTTTCTTTTTTAAACTGTTCAACTTATGTTCAAAATTTTAACACAAAAATGAATAACACAGAAATTTGAAACCCCTCTTTAAATGCTTGCTATGGATGCGAAAAATGCAGAAAACTGAACCTGATCAGATTTTTTTTTATGATGAAGGAAGGAAAGTTTCAGAGGCTGTGTGTAAACGTGCTTGATCTTTTTTTTAACGTGTGAAAATTTCGGTGTGCGAGGATATTTAGTCATTACCATCTATATAAAAGGGGAAAACTTAGGAACAATTTTATACTGTAATGTAAACATGGACCATGTAACATAAACAATAATGAATAAGCAGTAGAGAGTCAAACTTGAGTCAAACTGTTTTGTAAGGAAATTTTTATTTTTTATTTAAATTTAATATACACTGTATAATGATTTTGGAGGTCAAAACTCAGTTGTGTGTTGATTGTTGAGTTGAAAATCTTCGACTAAAGTGTCAATGTTAAAAGACATTCAGTTCACATAATTTAATTGAGACGGATGAAGATTTTCATGCAAGTCACCAAAAAAATTTTTTCTGACCTTCAAAATCTCTACAGTGTGTTTGTGATGGCAAGAAATGGCAAAGCAATCAAACAGGTGTCGTGTTTTACCATCCAACAGGGGACTTAAGTCAATTTAAGGAAATCATGTTCACTGTATAAAGTGTGACCTGCAATTGTTTCCTTAAAGAGTGATTTCTGCTTGATTTAAAACATAAAACACCAATACTTACCATAAAAATACACTATAATAAGATTTTGGAGGTCAAAACTCAGTTGTGTGTTGATTGCTGACTTGAAAATCATCAGTTGGTTAAATAACTAAAGTGTCAATGTTAAAAGTCATTCAGTTCACATAATTTAATTGAGACGGATAAACATTTTAATGCAAGTCACCATAAAATTGAGTTATCTCAATATATACAGTGAATATCTACAGTGTGTTTGAGATGAAGAAATGACAAATTAAACACACTGGTGTCGTGATTTACTATCTAACAGGGGACCGAGTCATTGTGTTTAACATAATCATTATTCAAAGAGGATCTGCAATTAATACATTAGAGAAATATTTCTGCTTGATTTAACTCTTAAAACTCAGTTATTGCTATAAAAACTCTAAATCTCCACAGTGTGTTTATGATGGCAAGAAATGACAAAGCAAACACACTGGTGTCGTGATTTACTATCTAACAGGGGACAGAGTCATTGTGTTTAACATAATCATTATTCAAAGATGATCTGCAATTAATACATTAGAGAACTATTTCTGCTTGATTTAACTCTTAAAACTCAGTTATTGCTATAAAAACTCTAAATCTCCACAGTGTGTTTGAGATGAAGAAATGACAAC
Organism: Gobio gobio; assembly: GCF_949357685.1. Classification (NCBI taxonomy): domain Eukaryota; kingdom Metazoa; phylum Chordata; class Actinopteri; order Cypriniformes; family Gobionidae; genus Gobio; species Gobio gobio. The sequence goes on along the minus strand of NC_137110.1, from coordinate 33,056,289 downwards.
GCAAACACACTGGTGTCGTGATTTACTATCTAACAGGGGACCGAGTCATTGTGTTTAACATAATCATTATTCAAAGAGGATCTGCAATTAATACATTATAGAAATATTTCTGCTTGATTTAACTCTTAAAACTCAGTTATTGCTATAAAAACTCTAAATCTCTACAGTGTGTTTATGGCAAGAAATGACAACGCAAACACACTGGTGTCGTGATTTACTATCTAACAGGGGACCGAGTCATTGTGTTTAACATAATCATTATTCAAAGAGGATCTGAAATTTATACATTAGAGAACTATTTCTGCTTGATTTAACTCTTAAAACTCAGTTATTGCTATAAAAACTCTAAATCTCCACAGTGTGTTTATGGCAAGAAATGACAACGCAAACACACTGGTGTCGTGATTTACTATCTAACAGGGGACCGAGTCATTGTGTTTAACATAATCATTATTCAAAGATGATCTGCAATTAATACATTAGAGAAATATTTCTGCTTGATTTAACTCTTAAAACTCAGTTATTGCTATAAAAACTCTAAATCTCTACAGTGTGTTTATGGCAAGAAATGACAACGCAAACACACTGGTGTCGTGATTTACTATCTAACAGGGGACCGAGTCATTGTGTTTAACATAATCATTATTCAAAGAGGATCTGAAATTTATACATTAGAGAACTATTTCTGCTTGATTTAACTCTTAAAACTCAGTTATTGCTATAAAAACTCTAAATCTCCACAGTGTGTTTATGGCAAGAAATGACAACGCAAACACACTGGTGTCGTGATTTACTATCTAACAGGGGACCGAGTCATTGTGTTTAACATAATCATTATTCAAAGATGATCTGCAATTAATACATTAGAGAAATATTTCTGCTTGATTTAACTCTTAAAACTCAGTTATTGCTATAAAAACTCTAAATCTCTACAGTGTGTTTATGGCAAGAAATGACAACGCAAACACACTGGTGTCGTGATTTACTATCTAACAGGGGACCGAGTCATTGTGTAAATCATAAATAAATCAAAAGTGGTTTGTTTAAAAAAACTCATAAATGTATTAGGTGGTAAGGTGGGCCTTTTACACCCCATTTTACATGGGGCAAAAGTCACACATTATTTATACAAATACTTGAGCTAAAATGTTTTTTTTTTAAATAATGTCTTAACACTTGTTTAAAAGAATAGTAAAGTTTGTACTATTTTCTGTTTATTTTGATAAATACAATAATATTCAATGAATATAGGCTACTGTCATTAAAATATGTTAAAATAAAAAATACAAAAACAAAACTTCTAATTACATTCTGGTTGTTTAGATTTTTAAATCCTTTTTTCTTGGATTCTGTGTAGAATTTAATTGTAATGTAATGCAAAGTTTGAAACTAGTCAGGGTATCTAGTAAAGAGATGTAATGCTTGTTCCTTTAGTAAGCAGCCTGTTAAACAGCAGAGTCTCTCTGGGACAGCAGGCCATTCAAACAATAGAGGAGTGTGTGAACGACGTGTGTTTAAGAGCCCTTACAGTTCCTGCTCCAGCCTACAGGGGAGCTGCTGAGTATGACCTTAAACACACACACACACACTTAGGTCCCCACTTGGTCATAAGTTTTAAAAAAATTACCAGAGTGTTTTTACTTAATTTTCACATGATTTAAACACACACACTTGTAGGTCCCCACTTGGTCAAAAGTAAAAAAAATCACCAGAGTGTTTTTTTAGTGTTTTTACTTGATTTTAACATGATTTAAAGCATGACCAACAGGGGACCTGAAAAATGTCCCCTCTTGGCTCAGAGGTCCCCTGTTAGTGAGTGTGTTACGACACCAAGGTCCCCTGTTAGATAGGTAGACAAGTACACACACACAGACAGGACACTAACACACACACAGACAGGACACTGGCATACAGCGCGCTCTCTTGTGTCTTGTCGCGCTTGGAAGCATGTACATGAATAGGAGCGTGATCATGTAACGCTAAGCAAAAATGGATATAAAAACGGACGCTGTGTTATTTGCGTTAAATATTTTTAATGCGTTAAGCTTCCGTTTCACGTTGACCGAGTTTGGTGGAGATTGAATAAATCACCTACGAGGAGAACGTAAAAACTCAGACCCTGAATTATACAAATATTCACGTTCAAACAAAAACTTTCTGTGAAAAAAAGACACTTATAAACAGACACTTGTAGAAAATAATGTGAATTTTTTTTAAAAATAAATTTGAACTATGTCAGTAAATAATGAATTTAAAGACAAATGTGTCAAAAGTGATCTTTGCAAACACAGCACATGACCTTCTGTAAAGCACATGTATAGAAAACACACTCACACTCCTCTGTTTTAAAAAAAGAGTTCTGTCTGAATGAGTACATGAAATCACGGCTGTCAGATGATAAGAATTGTAACTCAAATGTGATTTAGAAAATGAGTCCTGTAGTGATATAGTGTCATAGTTCATGTCCACATTAACCACTACGTTGTAATACCAATACCCATGTCATCATACACATTTGTGTCCTCATAAATCACATAAGCAAGCACAGAGAGAGAGAGAGAGAGAAAGGGAGTTTCAAAAATAATACAACACTGCCCCCTTTTGGTGATAGAGGGGAGGGCACACAAACAGCCAAAAACATTATTAAACTTTGACATGTTGCCATGGCAGCATTATTTGAAATATCAGGAATTCATTCATATGTCTCTATCTGTCATGTTTTCACATTATACTGATGAAGTTTGAAGTCAATCGTGTGAAAATAAGATGGTGATTCAAAGCATTTTTGAAAGTGACACACTTCCTGCTGCCAGTTGGTGGCGCTATAACTTTGACTCACAAAAATCATATCCATGTGATCGGCCTCTTACAACGAACACACAGCTGAAGTTTCATCCAAATCAGTCAATGTTTGCACAAGTTATTACACACTTCCTGTTTACCTTTTCTCGCCATAAATTCGTTGCTTCGCCACGGCCAAACCGTTTAAGATATCAAAAATCCGTTCGCAATTTAGCATCCTCTGTGTCTTGACTTCATGCTGACCGAGTTTGGCACTGATTGAAACAATGGCCTCGGAGGAGTATATTAAATTCCAGAGCATGTGTTTTCAGAACAACCCATATTAGCTCACTTCCTGTTGGGCTGACACGTAACTTAGAGCACGAAAGTTGTTTGGCCCGATGAGGTCTATATGTGTACCGAGTTTCATACATGTACGTGCAAGTGTGTTTGATATATAGACCAAGTTTTCAGACACCACTTTAGGGGGCGCTGTCGAGCCCCCCTGCCACGCCCGGGTACCAGCTTCAGCCCGGCTCTGATGGCCGCGCATTCCGATGTGTGTGCAAAGTTTCAAGAGTTTTTGAGCATGGTAAGGGCCCCAAAAGTGCCCGAGAAGTCGATAAAATAATAATAATAATAATAATTAAAGCTGCGAGCAGCGATGACGGGCCCAAGCCGGTGGCACCGCCACGCCGGTGGCATCAGCATAACTGTGCACGGCAGGCAATATGCATTTAAACAGGATAATTTTTTTAAATCGCTCGAATATGTCACATTAACCGCAGCAGCTGGTGCCACTATCACCACAAGCCACACCCATGATGTCATTTAAATGTAGATGATTTTTAATGTCATGGGATGAAATAGATCTCTTTCAAATATGTGAAAAGTTATCTTTTCCTGCTCAAAATGTTATAAGTCCAGAAGGCCAGTATTTAATTCAAGGTATTTGTATAGTTCTTTTTTTACTTATTCACAAGTGATAGTTATCTGTGATAGTCTATGATATGAAAGGGGTAAATTATCATCATCAAGAGAGAAAGGCACACACACAAACTCACAGGGTGAGAGAGAGACCCCACACACACACACACACACACACCCCCAGGGTGAGCCTGAGAGTGAGGGGGGAGGGGAAGGACTGAGAGAGAGGCAATCTGCACATTGAACAAGATTCACAAGATTTTAACAACAAAAAGAAATAAAATCGAAATGGTGGGAGAAAGTTTTTTTTACTTCAATCTCTGAAAACATTATTTTGAATATATTTGAAATCACAGATGTTGGGTGATGAGAATTGTAACTCAAATATAATTTAGAAAACTAGTCCTGTCTGAATAGTGATATGTCAGTGAGATCAGCTCGGGCGCGCACACCGTCTATGGGTGATGTCACGTATTTTGCGAAATGCGCAGTTAGGTGATGTGTCGCCTTCCACACGTTGCGAAACAGACTCCGAAATGGGGAAATGTAAATTTGCGGACTCCTGGTTGGAGTAGGATGAGTTTAAACAATGACCGCAGGGTTTTTCTATGGTTTTTCCTGCATAGCGGCCGCCTCCGTCACATTTCGTGCCACCTCCGTCTGTCGACAAAACTCAAGACAGGCAGTCACTTGCTCAGATTAGGCATGTCGTGGTAATTAAATAATCATCAGAAATATATATTGTCACATGATCTTTCAGCAATCATTATTAGTATTTTATGATTTGCTAGTACAAAGTCATCTAAAGCCATTCCATAGCTGAATGTCTTTCCTCCGCTGTAGCTGTCCATCATTCTCCGTTCAGCATTCAAACTGCGCGTCGTGTTTGGTTACAGTCAGTCAGCTGCTCGGTAAAGCTCACTCCAAGATGATATATTCCCGTTATAATACTTGATATGCAGATAAAATAATTTATCTTCCTGGAGTTTATCTAGCGGTTTCTGAACGATGTTGTGCTCCCTACCCGGGTGACAACACAAGGCATCACACGCACAATAACCGGAATTTAAAACTGTGAAGAAACCGACCGATATACATAGTAGACTAGGATTTGTGCGCTCAACGCTCATCGTCTCTTTATGCCGTGAACTTTTTAATGTGCACTCGCGCTGCACTGCGCCCTCTGACTCCATGTTGCTTTAAGCGCATCATTCTGCACCCGGGATGCGCATAAGCGCATTGTGCCGCGCTTTCATATATTTTCATAGTTTTGTGCACTTAAAGATGATTAAAAAAAATCTTGTTCTCACGTATCTATCATATATTTGTTGCCCCTTTACAGAGCTGCACATTACGTTTACAATAAACTATAAATCTTGAAATGTTATATTATTTGTGTAGGCCCATATAATTATTTACATTCATATATAAATTAAATATAAATAGTTTTTTTTATAAATGTATTTAATAAGAACACAAAGTAATTTGTACCTTTTCATTAACATTTTTAGATTTTATAAAATTAGTCCAGAGATGTTTTTTCAAGAATTACTTTTTGTAATTGCAAATTTTTTTAACTATCCACTCACCTAATTTAATATATATTTTTGTTATAGCTTATGATTATATATTTTTATTTTATTGCTCAACAGTAGTTCTCATCGCCGATGAGGTCTTTAAATATTTTGAGAAGGTCTTAAAAAAGTCTTAAAAAGGTATTACAATTTACTTCAGGATTCCTGCATATACCCTGCATATGCATCATATGTGATCTTGGCAAACACAGCACATGACATTTTTATCTAAAATTAGAAAGTTTTAAATTAGTTAAATTAGATTAGTTAAATTAGAAAGTTGTCCGGCTCGAAGAGAACAATATATGTACGGGGACACATGAAATGTCTACAAATGTATGTCCTCAGAAATCACAGAAGCACACACACACACACACACACACACACACACACACACACACACACACACACACACACACACACACACACACACACACACACACACACACACACACACACCACACACAGAGAGAGAGAGAGAGAGAGAGAGAGAGAGAGAGAGAGAGAGAGAGAGAAACAAGGTTTTTTTTTATCCTGCTTCAAAACTAAGACAATGCTGCCATCGTGTGTTCATTGAGGGAAGGGCAGCACACATTCCCCTTTTTTGTCCTTATTTAATCCCTCGGCATGGCAACACCGTTTGAGATATCCAAAATCCGTTCGCATTTTAGCATCTTCCGTATCTTTGTTTCATGTTGACCGAGTTTGGTGGAGATTGAATAAATCGCCTACGAGGAGAACGTAAAAACTCAGAGCCTGAATTACACCAATATTCACGTTCAAACCAAAATATCTGACTTCCTGTTGGTCGGAGCTAATGACTGTAAATTAGAAAGTTGTCCGGCTCGATGAAGTCAATATATATACTGAGTTTGGTGATTGTAGATGAAACGAAGCCCTTCACTTTTGTCAAAAGGTGGCGCTATAGAGCCCCTCATCCCCACCCGTTTCTGAGGCTTTGCCCATGTGTACTGACTAACATCTCTGATGTGTGTGTTAAGTTTCATGCAATTTCAAGCATGCTAAGAGTCTCAAAAACAGCCAAAGACATTATTAAGCTTTGACACGTTGCCATGGCAACAGTATTGGAAATTTCAGAAATCCATTCATATGTCTATATCTGCCATGTTTTCACATTATACTGATGAAGTTTGAAGTCAATCGGGTCAAAATAAGACAGTGATTTAAAGCATTTTTAAAAAAAAGTGACACACTTCCTGCTGCCAGTTGGTGGCGCTATAACTTTGACTCACAAACGTCATATCCTTGCGATCGGCTTCCTACAACAAACACACAGCTGAAGTTTCATCCAAATCAGTCAATGTTTGCTCAAGTTATAACACACTTCCTGTTTCCCTTTTCTCGCCATAAATTCGTTGCTTCGCCACGGCCAAACCGATTGAGATATCAAAAATCTGCTCGCAATTTAGCATCCTGAATATCTTGTCTTAATGCTGACCGAGTTTGGCAATGATCGAAACAATTGCCTCGGAGGAGTATATTAAATTCCAGAGCATGCGTTTTCCAAACAACCCAAAATAGCTCACTTCCTGTTGGGCGAAGTTTATGACTATGAGTGCGGAAGTTGTTTGCCCCGATGAGATCTATATGTGTACCGAGTTTCATACATATACGTGCAAGTGTGTTTGATATATAGACCAAATTTTAATAGGGGGCGCTGTCGAGCCCCCCTGCCACGCCCGGGTATCAGCTTCAGCCCGGCCCTGATGGCCGCAGATTCTGACGTATCTGCAAAGTTTCAAGAGTTTTTGAGCATGGTAAGGGCCCCAAAAGTGCCCGAGAAGTCGATAAAATAATAATAATAATTAAAGCTGCGAGCAGCGATGACGGGCCCAAGCCGGTGGCACCGCCACGCTGGTGGCATCAGCATAACTGTGCACGGCAGGCAATATGCATTTAAACAGGATAATTTTTTTAAATCGCTCGAATATGTCACATTTACCGCAGCAGCTGGTGCCACTATCACCACAAGCCACACCCATGATGTCATTTAAATGTAGATGATTTTTAATGTCATGGGATGAAATAGATCTCTTTCAAATATGTGAAAAGTTATCTTTTCCTGCTCAAAATGTTATAAGTCCAGAAGGCCAGTATTTAATTCAAGGTATTTGTATAGTTCTTTTTTTACTTATTCACAAGTGATAGTTATTTGTGATAGTCTATGATATGAAAGGGGTAAATTATCATCATCAAGAGAGAAAGGCACACACACAAACTCACAGGGTGAGAGAGAGACCCCACACACACACACACCCAGGGTGAGCCTGAGAGTGAGGGGGGAGGGGAAGGACTGAGAGAGAGGCAATCTGCACATTGAACAAGATTCACAAGATTTTAACAACAAAAAGAAATAAAATCTAAATGGTGGGAGAAAGTTTTTTTTACTTCAATCTCTGAAAACATTATTTTGAATATATTTGAAATCACAGATGTTGGGTGATGAGAATTGTAACTCAAATATAATTTAGAAAACTAGTCCTGTCTGAATAGTGATATGTCAGTGAGATCAGCTCGGGCGCGCGCACCGTCTATGGGTGATGTCACGTATTTTGCGAAATGCGCAGTTAGGTGATGTGTCGCCCTCCACACGTTGCGAAACAGACTCCGAAATGGGGAAATGTAAATTTGCGGACTCCTGGTTGGAGTAGGATGAGTTTAAACAATGACCGCAGGGTTTTTCTATGGTTTTTCCTGCATAGCGGCCGCCTCCGTCACATTTCGTGCCACCTCCGTCTGTCGACAAAACTCAAGACAGGCAGTCACTTGCTCAGATTAGGCATGTCGTGGTAATTAAATAATCATCAGAAATATATATTGTCACATGATCTTTCAGCAATCTTTATTAGTATTTTATGATTTGCTAGTACAAAGTCATCTAAAGCCATTCCATAGCTGAATGTCTTTCCTCCGCTGTAGCTGTCCATCATTCTCCGTTCAGCAAACTGCGCGTCGTGTTTGGTTACAGTCAGTCAGCTGCTCGGTAAAGCTCACTCCAAGATGATATATTCCCGTTATAATACTTGATATGCAGATAAAATAATTTATCTTCCTGGAGTTTATCTAGCAGTTTCTGAACGATGTTGTGCTCCCTACCCGGGTGACAACACAAGGCATCGCACGCACAATAACCGGAATTTAAAACTGTGAAGAAACCGACCGATATACATAGTAGACTAGGATTTGTGCGCTCAACGCTCATCGTTTCTTTATGCCGTGAACTTTTTAATGTGCACTCGCGCTGCACTGCACCCTCTGACTCCATGTTGCTTTAATCGCATCATTCTGCACCCGGGATGCGCATAAGCGCATTGTGCCACGCTTTCATATTTTTTCATAGTTTTGTGCACTTAAAGATGATTAAAAAAAATCTTGTTGTCACGTATCTATCATATATTTGTTGCCCCTTTACAGAGCTGCACATTACGTTTACAATAAACTATAAATCTTGAAATGTTATATTATTTGTGTAGGCCCATATAATTATTTACATTCATATATAAATTAAATATAAATTGTTTTTTTTTATAAATGTATTTAATAAGAACACAAAGTAATTTGTACCTTTTCATTAACATTTTTAGATTTTATAAAATTAGTCCAGAGATGTTTTTTCAAGAATTACTTTTTGTAATTGCAAATTTTTTTAACTATCCACTCACCTAATTTAATATATATTTTTGTTATAGCTTATGATTATATATTTTTATTTTATTGCTCAACAGTAGTTCTCATCGCCGATGAGGTCTTTAAATATTTTGAGAAGGTCTTAAAAAAGTCTTAAAAGGTATTAAAATTTACTTCAGGATTCCTGCATATACCCTGCATATGCATCATACATGATCTTGGCAAACACAGCACATGACATTTTTATTTAAAATTAGAAAGTTTTAAATTAGTTAAATTAGATTAGTTAAATTAGAAAGTTGTCCGGCTCGAAGAGAACAATATATGTACGGGGACACATGAAATGTCTACAAATGTATGTCCTCAGAAATCACACACACACACACACACACACACACACACACACACACACACACACACACACACACACACACACACACACACACACACACACACACACACACACACACACACACACACACACACACACACACACACACACACACACACACACACACACACACACACACACACACACACAGAGAGAGAGAGAGAGAGAGAGAGAGAGAGAGAGAGAGAGAGAAACAAGGTTTTTTTTTATCCTGCTTCAAAACTAAGACAATGCTGCCATCGTGTGTTCATTGAGGGAAGGGCAGCACACATTCCCCTTTTTTGTCCTTATTTAATCCCTCGGCATGGCAACACCGTTTGAGATATCCAAAATCCGTTCGCATTTTAGCATCTTCCGTATCTTTGTTTCATGTTGACCGAGTTTGGTGGAGATTGAATAAATCGCCTACGAGGAGAACGTAAAAACTCAGAGCCTGAATTATACCAATATTCACGTTCAAACCAAAATATCTGACTTCCTGTTGGTCGGAGCTAATGACTGTAAATTAGAAAGTTGTCCGGCTCGATGAGGTCAATATATATACTGAGTTTGGTGATTGTAGATGAAACGAAGCCCTTCACTTTTGTCAAAAGGTGGCGCTATAGAGCCCCTCATCCCCACCCGTTTCTGAGGCTTTGTCCATGTGTACTGACTGACATCTCTGATGTGTGTGTTGAGTTTCAAGCAGTTTCAAGCAATTTCAAGCATGCTAAGAGCCTCAGAACAACACTGCTACCTTTTAGTGAGGGGAGGGCAGACAGAGAATAAATATTCAGAAGAAATATATTAAATAAAATAAATATATTGATCTGAAAAATAGTATGATTATTTTAAAGCTATTTGGTTACATTTTAATAAAACATTGTTTTAGTATGTTTTTAAACACACACACATACACGTTGTAATACCAGTGTAATACCCATGTCATTATACAAATTTGTGTCCTCATAAATCACAAACAAGAGAGAGAGAGAGAGAGAGAGAGAAACAAGTTTTTTTTTATCCTGCTTCAAAACTAATACAATGCTGCCATCTTGTGTTCATTGAGGGGAGAGCAGCAGACACAGAGAATTTCTGTTCCCCTTTTTTGTCCTTATTTAATTCCTTGCCATGGAAACACCGTTTGAGATATCCAATATCCGTTCACATTTTAGCATCTTCAGTATCTTTGTTTCATGTTGACCGAGTTTGGTGGAGATTGAATAAATCGCCTACGAGGAGAACGTAAAAACTCAGACCCCGATTTAACCAAAAGTTCACCTTCAAACCAAAATATCTGACTTCCTGTTGGTCGGAGCTAATGACTGTAAATTAGAAAGTTGTCCAGCTCGATGAGGTCAATATATATACTGAGTTTGGTGATTGTAGATGAAACGAAGCCCTTCACTTTTGTCAAAAGGTGGCGCTAGAGAGCCCCTCATCCCCGCCCGTTTCTGAGGCTTTGCCCATGTGTACTGACTGACATCTCTGATGTGTGTGTTGAGTTTCAAGCAGTTTCAAGCAATTTCAAGCATGCTAAGAGCCTCAGAACAGCCAAAAGATTATTAAACTTTGACACGTTGCCATGGCAACAGTATTTGACATTTCAGGAATCCATTTCATACGTCTCTATCTGTCATGTTTTCACATTATACTGATGAAGTTTGAAATAAATCTGGTGAAAATAAGATGGTGATTCAAAGCATTTTTGAAAGTGACACACTTCCTGCTGCCAGTTGGTGGCGCTATAACTTTGACTCACAAAAGTCATATCCATGTGATCGGCCTCTTACAACGAACACACAGCTGAAGTTTCATCCAAACCAGTCAATGTTTGCACAAGTTAAAACACACTTCCTGTTTCCCTTTTCTCGCCATAAATTCGTTGCTTCGCCACGGCCAGACTTTTCGAGATATCAAAAATCCGCTCGCAATTTAGCATCCTGGATATGTTCACTTAATGCTGACCGAGTTTGGCAATGATCGAAACAATGGCCTCGGAGGAGTATATTAAATTCCAGAGCATGCGTTTTCCGAACAACCCATAATAGCTCACTTCCTGTAGGGCTGACGCATAACTTAGAGCACGAAAGTTGTTCGGCCCGATGAGGTCTATATGTGTACCAAGTTTCAAACATGTACGTGCAAGTGTGTTTGATATATGGACCAAGTTTTCAGACCCCACTTTAGGGGGCGCTGTCGAGCCCCCCTGCCACGCCCGGGTACCAGCTTCAGCCCGGCTCTGATGGCCGCGCATTCTGACGCCTGTGCGAAGTTTCAAGAGTTTTCGAGCATGTTAAGTGCCCCAAAAGTACCCGAGAAGTCGAAAAAAAAAAAAAAAAAAAAAAAAAAAACAAAGAATAAAGCTGCGAGCAGCGATGACGGGCCCAAGCCGGTGGCACCGCCACGCCGGTGGCATCAGTTTAACTGTGCACGGCAGGCAATAGGCATTTAAAATGGGAAAACATTAAAGGTCTATGTCAAAGTCATCGGAATTCACCACATTAACTGCAGCTGTTGGTGCTGCTATGACCACAAACCACAACAGCCACATCTATGAGATCAATTAAATTTATATGAATTTCATGTCAGATTATGTCAAAGGTCAAATTGGAATGAGTTCAGAATACCATTCGAATGCTGATGTTGTTTTATTCTAACACTTCTCTTCATGTGTTTTTGAGCTACCTTAGCTACCGTTTGTGCACCAATCTTATGCACCATAAAACATGCTTTCATTTCAATATGGGTGGTCCAATAAATTTTTTTTTAATAAAAAATGTATAAATGGAGCCAAATCACAGAAACTGCAAAGATGATTTTAATATCAGTGTCAGGTAAGAGTAAGATGCGTGTCTACATTTTATGGAAGTTTATTATAAATAGCCACTTTTATAAAATCATGTGAAATTTATGTTTTAATACATTTATATTATATCAGTAAATAATTAATTTAAAGACATGTGCATCATACGTGATCTTGGCAAACACATCACATGACGTTTTTATTTCAAGTGATAGTTATTTGTGATAGCCTATATGAAAGGGTTAAATTATGATCATCAAGAGAGAAAGTCACACACACACACACACACACACACACACACACACACACACACACACACACACACACACACACACACACACACACACACACACACACACACACACACACACACACACACACACACACACACACACACACACACACACACACACAATGATAGAGTGAGAGTGAGGGGGAGGGGAAGGACTGAGATAAAGACACACACACACAAACTCACAGGGTGAGAGAGAGACCCCCCCACACACACACACAGATAGAGAGGGGGAAGGGGAAAGACAGGCAGATGGCATTCCATAGACTTAATGGTTTGTATACTGTACAAACTGTACATTCTATCCCCCTACACTACCCCTAAGCCTACATATCGCACACACACACACACTACCCCTAAACCTACCATCACAGAAAACATTCTGCATTTTTACATTTTTATTAAAAAATTGTTTAGTATGCTGTTAAAGCTATTTTGATTTACGGGGACACATGAAATGTCTTCATAAACCATGATTATGTTGTAATAAACACCCCTCCAACACACCCATTTCTGAGGCTTTGCCCATTTCCACTGACGGACATCTCTGATGTGTGTGTTGAGTTTCAAGCAATTTCAAGCATGCTAAGAGGAATTATACAAATATTCACGTTCAAACCAAAATATCTGACTTCCTGTTGGTCAGAGCTAATGACTGTAAAGTAGAAAGTATTTAAAATATCAGGAATCCATTCGTATGTCTATATCTGCCATATTTTGTCATTATACTGATGAAGTTTGAAGTAAATCGGGGGAAAACAAGACAGTGATTTAACATTTTTGAAAGTTACACACTTCCTGCTGCCAGTTGGTGGCCACACACACACACACACACACACACACACACACAGTGAGAAAGTGAGAGTGAGGGGGGGGGGGGGAAGGCAGAGGACATTGCATAGACTTAATGGTTTTTATACTGTACAAACTGTACATGCTATCCCCCTACACTACACTAAATATACATGATAATGACATGACGGAATATACACAGTTAAGAACTGTATAACTATACTTATAAGTTACATTTGTATAATGTAACCGTAAACCAGAGCTTATTGTACCATATATAGGCGCTAAATCTGCCATCTGGTAAGCGCTTCCGTAGCCTGATGGCAAAGACTGAAAGACTCAGGAGGAGTTTCTTCCCCCAGGCCATCAGACTCCTGAACTCAGTCACGTGACTTCACTTCACCCCGCACACGCATAAACATACAGTTTAAACATTAACATCCACATACTGCCATTGCACTGCACTTTACGTTCCTATTGTTACTGTGTAACAACCTGTAATAACCTGTTTGCACATCATACTCCTGTTTGCACATTATACTCCGATTTGCAATTATACCTATTGCATGCACATCATACTTCTCTATATATAAATATATATATATATTTTATGTTAACCACTTATTTTTAAGTCTACAGTTTCTCACTTATCATATCCACTTATTTTATATTTTATATTTTTATTTTATTTTTTTATTTTTATCTTATTTCCTATTTTTATCTTACTTGATTTATTTATAACTCTACTTATGTTAATACTTTTTAGTCTAATTTTATTCTATTTCTATTTTAATTTCCCCTTGTGTTCTTGTAACTGTTATTTGCACTGTCCATGGAGCGGACCTGTTTACATTTCACTGCCAGTTGTATATTGTGTATATAACTGTGTATGTGACAAATAAAACTCTTGAATCTTGAATCTTAATGCAGCTGCATTAAAAGGAGCGGAGCTGCCGCTGCTAACAAGCGGTGTCCGGTTACAAAAGTGTGTGCCCAGGTTTAGCTCTATATAACAAGTGTTAATATGCCGATCAGACATGATACATTTTTCCATCAACATACATTACAAGCAAATATTTTCTATAAACGAATAAACATTGTTAATAACTGAATGATTATTCAAATAGGTGAGCATTACGCTATTGTATGTTGACACAAAAATACTTCTGAGGTGACATCAACTGAATTACGCGATGACACACTCTGAAACACATCCACAATGACAATAACTATTATTACTTACGGAGTTATTAACGCACAGAAATACCACACAAGGAAAAACAGACTTTTGAGGAATAAACAAGCCAGGAAAACTCCGTATAACTCTGTTACTGGAGCTGCTGAGATGAAAACTCTCTGCGCATGCACCAGACAAGTCTGAACAAGTTGACGCGCACAGTGTTAAAACCGGTTAAAACGCGAAAGGCGAAGCTTGAATTTACGGGTATGTCCCTCTTTGGCTAATGTACTTTCGAGATGGAGGGGCAACATGGCGACCATTGTTAGATCCCATTACCTTATGTATTTTCAATGGCATATTATAAACTTACGAGAATACTTTATTACTTGAAAGAAGTAAATATACATTAATGAGCACATATATTTTTGAAAGAACTAAGTGTTTTTAGCTAAGAATAGACTAAAAAAGTTACACAGTGTAGCTTTAAAAAAATCTTTACATAAACCCAAAATAATAAATGTTATATTTACCGCTGGCCTTCCCTGTTATACAGAAATGTAATAGTTATCAAACCTTCCTTAACTGCATAAATAATAAATGAAATATAGATGAATCATCATTAAAGCTACAATTTTCTCTGTTCCCGTTGTTCTTTGATGAACATTAATGACAGGCATCATCAGTGCTCCTGTCACTTTAAGAACAACCGCGGATCTCACGAGCGGTCCCGCGCATCTCATTTCCTCACAACTCTTTAAAGTTCATTTAAGACGTTATTTAACTAATTTAAGACTCTAATATGAGAATACTCAAAATCCTCTGTGTTATTGTTTGTTCAAGAGCAAAAGAGAACTCGATGTGAGCAGGAAACTGACGCGAGTCTATCTATGCGTCGAGTGTGTGTGTGTGTGTGTGTGTGTGTGTGTGTCAGTGTCCCTTGATTAGCTGACATGAGACGCATCCACACAGATAGGACACTGACAGACACACACACACACACACACACACACACACATGTTTGTTTTTGTGAAATGTGAGGACATTCCATAGGCGTAATGGTTTTTATACCGTACAAACCGTATTTTCTATCCCCTTACACTGCCCCTGCCCCTAAACCTAGCCCTCACAGGAGACTGTGCAGTTCACTTTCTGTGAAAAAAAACTCATTCTGTGTGATTTATAAGCATTTTGAAAAGTGAGGACATGGGGAACGTCCTCATATTTCACCCTCTTTTTGTAATACCTGTGTCATACCCATGTCATTATACACATTTGTGTCCTGATATTTCACGAAAACATGCCCACACACACACACACACACACACACACACACACACACACACACACACACACACACACACACACACACACACACACACACACACACACACACACACACACACACACACACACACACACACACACACACAGCATACCGCAGCATAGCCATACAGTTTAAGTTCACCCACACTTTATATTAATAAAAAGGTTTACAGTGCAAATACTGTTGTTGCATATACTGTGCATAAAATTTGAAAACATTTGCAAAAAACACCACTGTATCATAATTTTTTTTTTAAAACCTTTAAGTAACCATTTTTCAAACATCTATAAACATTACATTTACATAGATAGACGGACCAGATATTCCTAACACTTTGGGAATACTTAAGGGTTACTAGTTGTTTTGTAAACTGTCTATAAACATTATCTGGATGGTTATTGTAAAGTTGCAACCGATGACTATAATACCTTGTTAAATAGTTTAATAAACAGTACCAGTAAAACATGTGGGTTGTCCTGATACTGTACTTCAAAATGTAATAGTGTAAAAATTGCCACAGAATAAAGTAATTGTTCAAGATCTATTGGTAACTCATAAAAATAATGTCATATTTGCATAAACTGTCACTACCGTATATATCCCGACACTAGCACATTAAGATAAGCTATGAAAAAAATCATGTTCCTCTGCCTCTTTCTGGTTAAATAATGTTTATAATAATTGTTAATATAGCATGCTATATTAACTATTCCAGGTTATTTATGCATAGCATAAATAATAGTTAGTATAGCATGCTATGCCACTTTCATCAAAACATATTACAAAGCTATAGCAATCTCATGTCATTCCGTCTGTTCGGAAAAAAAGTTGCACTAACTGTTCGTTACAAGCAGCATTTGCCGTCAGGCAGGTAACGATAGCTAACATAAACATATTTTTGCTAGCCTACCTGCTGCAAACTTACACTTTTTTCGTACAAGACAAGTAGAGCTATTTTATCCAGTGTAATTTATCACATACCACTATCTTGTTTTTTCTTATCCTCCTCTTCCTTTCTCTTTTTTCTTTTCTGGCTTCCTGAAGCATAAAATTCCGCTTCAAATCCGAAGATTTTGTATTTTGCCGCAGCAGAGATCGCGTGGTTGGCTGGCTGCTGTCAGCGACTACTGAGAGGGGCCCCTTAAGGGGGATCCCGATAACAGTGTCATTGCACTTTACTGCATTGACTATCAATGGGGCGCTCACACAGTTTGTCGTTTCATTTTATTCTTAACCTGTCGCTGTCTTGGGGCCCCAGGCCAGCTTGAGGCCCCAAGCAATTGCTTGGTTTGCCTGCCTTGTCGCGACGGGCCCGCACACACACACACACACACACACACACACACACACACACACACACACACACACACACACACACACACACACACACACACACACACAGACAGGACACTGACACACACACACACACACACACACACACACACACACACACACACACACACACACACACATAGGACATTGGCATACAGCGTGTTCTCTTGTGTCTTGTCGCGCTTGGAAGCATTTACATGAATAGGAGCGTGATCATGTAACGCTAAGCAAAAATGGATATAAAAACGGACGCTGCGTTATTTGCGTTAAATATTTTTAATGCGTTAAGCTTCCGTTTCACGTTGACCGAGTTTGGTGGAGATTGAATAAATCGCCTACGAGGAGAACGTAAAAACTCAGACCCTGAATTATACAAATATTCACGTTCAAACAAACTTTCTGTGAAAAAAGACACTTATAAACAGACACTTGTAGAAAATAATGTGAATTTTTTTTTTTATATAAATTTGAACTATGTCAGTAAATAATGAATTTAAAGACAAATGTGTCAAAAGTGATCTTTGCAAACACAGCACATGACCTTCTGTAAAGCACATGTATAGAAAACACACTCTCTCTCCTCTGTTTTAAAAAAAGAGTTCTGTCTGAATGAGTACATGAAATCACGGCTGTCAGGTGAAAAGAATTGTAACTCAAATGTCATTTAGAAAATTAGTCCTGTATGAGTAGTGATATAGTGTCATAGTTCATGTCCACATTAACCACTACGTTGTAATACCAGTGTAATACCCATGTCATCATACACATTTGTGTCCTCATGAATCACATTAACAAGCACACATACAGAGAAAGGGAGTTTCAAAAATAATACAACACTGCCCCCTTTTGGTGATAGAGGGGAGGGCACACACACAGCCAAAAACATTATTAAACTTTGACATGTGGCCATGGCAACATTATTTGAAATATCAGGAATTCATTCATATGTCTCTATCTGTCATGTTTTCACATTATACTGATGAAGTTTGAAGTCAATCGTGTGAAAATAAGATGGTGATTCAAAGCATTTTTGAAAGTGACACACTTCCTGCTGCCAGTTGGTGGCGCTATAACTTTGACTCACAAAAGTCATATCCATGCGATCGGCTTCTTACAACGAACACACAGCTGAAGTTTCATCCAAATCAGTCAATGTTTGCACAAGTTATTACACACTTCCTGTTTCCCTTTTCTCGCCATAAATTCGTTGCTTCGCCACGGCCAAACCATTTGAGATATCAAAAATCCGTTCGCAATTTAGCATCCTGGATATGTTCTCTTCATGCTGACCGAGTTTGGCAATGATTGAAACAATGGCCTCGGAGGAGTATATTAAATTCCAGAGCATGCGTTTTCCGAACAACCCATAATAGCTCACTTCCTGTTGGGCTGACGCATAACTATGAGCACGAAAGTTGTTCGGCCCGATGAGGTCTATATGTGTACCGAGTTTCATACATGTACGTGCAAGTGTGTTTGATATATAGACCAAGTTTTCAGACCCCACTTTAGGTGGCGCTGTCGAGCCCCCCTGCCACGCCCGGGTACCAGCTTCAGCCCGGCTCTGATGGCCGCGGATTCCGACGTGTGTGCAAAGTTTCAAGAGTTTTCGAGCATGTTAAGTGCCCCAAAAGTACCCGAGAAGTCGGAAAAAAAAATAAAAAAAAAAACAAAGAATAATCCTTAGGGGAACAATAGGGCTCTGCGCCCTTTGGGCTTGGGCCCTAATAATAAGAAACAGAGGAAGAACAATAGGGCTCTGCGCCCTTTCAGGGCTTGGGCCCTAATAATAATAATTAAAGCTGCGAGCAGCGATGACGGGCCCAAGCCGGTGGCACCGCCACCCCGGTGGCATCAGTTTAACTGTGCACAGCAGGCAATAGGCATTTAAAATGGGAAAACATAAAAGGACTATGTCAAAGTCATCTGAATTCACCACATTAACTGCAGCAGTTGGTGCTGCTATGACCACAAACCACAACAGCCACATCTATGAGATCAATTAAATTTATATGAATTTCATGTCAGATTATGTCAAAGGTCAAATTGGAATGAGTTCAGAATACCATTCGAATGCTGATGTTGTTTTATTCTAACACTTCTCTTCATGTGTTTTTGAGCTACCTTAGCTACCATTTGTGCACCAATCTTATGCACCATAAAACATGCTTTAATTTCAATATGGGTGGTCCAATAATTTTTTTTTAATAAAAAATGTATAAATGGAGCCAAATCACAGAAACTGCAAAGATGATTTTAATATCAGTGTCAGGTAAGAGTAAGATGTGTGTCTACATTTTATGGAAGTTTATTATAAATAGCCACTTTTATAAAATCATGTGAAATTTATGTTTTAATACATTTATATTATATCAGTAAATAATTAATTTAAAGACATGTGCATCATACGTGATCTTGGCAAACACATCACATGACGTTTTTATTTCAACAGGGTTTTTCCTACATTGAAAATTTTTTGGCGGCCGCCAAAACAAATTGTTGTCCCGCCAAAGCCTTATTTGATGAGTTATTGTGATTTATGAGTGATGTAGAATAGATGACCGCTGCCCTTGCGTTAACTGAGTGTCAGAGAGAACGACCAGAGAGCTCCTCCCCCGCTCGCACGCTCTCTGTCTTCAAAATAGGCATTCTTAGCTTTCTAATATTTCACATATTACGTTAATCAAAATCAAAAGGTCGGAAGACCGAATCCATGTTGCACGTGGCGCTATCAGACGATGTTTTCCTTTAATTACCGCTGGGTGTGAAATGCGCTCAAAAAACATTGACTGATTCTCTGACCAGCTGACATAAAGCATACTTTCAATAAACTTGAAACAAATCCTATCCGGTTATGAAGTGTTTTCTGTGTGTTGACAAATCTTTCGCGATGTTCTAACAGAAGGGATTCACACACAGCGCGTCAGCCAATGTCCGATTCGCCACATTATGACTCCTTTGAACCGAATCATTTTAACGACTGGTTAGAACGGATCAGTCCAACACTGAACTCATGAATCAGTTGAATCATTTACTCAGAACACTTGAAATGAGAACACAAGTGTGCTTACCCACTTTAGCAAGAGTGGATAGTAAGAATTAGCTTTAATCATCCACAGTCTTTCAGCTTATTTATTTGGACAATGTGTAGTAAAATAAATAGCCTAAAATCATTTAGTTTAGACTGGAGTGAACCCAGAACAAAGTTGTGGTTAGCTAGCTGATAATTTTATGAAATTGTATATAGCAGAAAATTAGGCTATTTGTTCATTTTTTAATACTACTTTTTAATATTGATATGATTATATACCAAAACAACTATCAGTAAATAGTGTAAAAATGAGGAACAAAAACAAACATCAAGGTATCAAAATAAGATAAGCAAAAATTACAAATTTTCTTTGAATTTATTTAAAATGTTTTGTCAGTATTACACTTGCAGATCACGTGGGTAGGGAACTTTTTTACTGTGCGTGCGTGCGTGCGTGCGTGTAAGTGTGTGTATGGATGACCATGTCTGTCAGCCACCACCGAAGACCAGTTTTGACCCAGGAAAAACCCTGTTCAAGTGATAGTTATTTGTGATAGCCTATATGAAAGGGTTAAATTATGATCAAGAGAGAAAGTCACACACACACACACACACACACACAATGATAGAGTGAGAGTGAGGGGGAGGGGAAGGACTGAGAGAAAGGCACACACACAAACTCACAGGGTGAGAGAGAGACCCCCCCCCCTCCCCACACACACACACAGATAGAGAGGGGGAAGGGGAAAGACAGGCAGATGGCATTCCATAGACTTAATGGTTTGTATACTGTACAAACTGTACATTCTATCCCCCTACACTACCCCTAAGCCTACATATCGCACACACACACACACACACACACACACCATAGCTGTCAACCCTCCCGTTTTTTCCGGGTTTCTCACGTATTTTAGCTCTTTTCCCGCTGTCTTCCCGTTTTAGTATTTTCCCGTAAAATATCCCGTATTTTTACGTTCTGATTGTGTTAACTCAGAACACGCAACTATCTGGTTTAGTGCCAGAAGACGCGAATGAGAAGTCGCGCGCACTGTGAGAAAATTTTCCGTGCACTCATCCGAGAGCGCGCACACGTCTCTCAGCGCGCAAATATTGAGTTCTCTTTCAAGTCTTGCTCTTGAATGGACAAACTCACGCAAAAAGTATGTCAACATATTGATGAGTATTCTAGCAGACATAGTCTGTATATGGCTTAAGTAAGCTTTATACAGTCCAGAAAAGACGACGCATATCCGAGGTCTTAAAGGGGCAGTAGCCTTTACTGCTGTCTGTTTA
Source organism: Gobio gobio (assembly GCF_949357685.1). NCBI lineage: Eukaryota > Metazoa > Chordata > Actinopteri > Cypriniformes > Gobionidae > Gobio > Gobio gobio. The sequence goes on along the minus strand of NC_137110.1, from coordinate 33,034,936 downwards.
ATGTCAAACAAAAGACAAGGGCATCACTCACTGCTCTTGATTGAATAACTTTTGTAAGTTTAATAGGATTAATCTTTAATTTATACAGTCATATATGCAATGTTATTTTACATTTGATCAATTTCTGTACCTGAAAACTAATGTTAGACGTACCTGAAAAACCTGAAAAGCATAGTTTATTTTATTAGTATCTTTGCTCAATAGTATTTATTTGTGCTGCTGCTTGTATTTAAATGATTTGTTCTTATTATTTTCTTTTGTTTTATTTGACAGTAGTCCTTTTTTCCCTGAACATAGCAAATACTGAACCGTACCGAAACGGGGAACCTTAAACCGTGATACAAACCGAACCGTGAGCAATCTGTACCGTTACACCCCTAGCGTAACGTATGATAAAATGACTGAAAAAAGGTTGGGAAACACTGGCTTAGGCTACTATCGAAGAAGAAGAAGACAGTTGCAGCCGCGCGGTTGGGAGGAAGAGGGAAAAAGTAGCGGGAAGTAAACTTCAAGGAGAGTATAGTAATAATAAATAAATGATAATAAATGGAATAAATAAATAATAAATGAAAATAATAAATGTTATATTTACCCATGGCCTTCCCTGTTATACAGAAATGTAATAGTTATCAAACCTTCCTTAACTGTATAAATAATAAATGAAATATAGATGAATCATCATTAAAGCTACAATTTTCTCTGTTCCCGTTGTTCTTTGATGAACATTAATGACAGGCTGACTCCACAAAATGACTCTAATTTGCCTCTTTGAAAAATAATTCTCTAATTTAACCTTATTACTATACTAATTGTAATATAAATAATACAAATATTAGAAGAAAAATATTTTAAGTGGTCATTATTGACAATAAATATTGCACAACTAGTATTTAGTACCAAAAGATCTCCTCAAAATATTCAATAAATATTATTGAACTAAAATATAGAACATTTATTTAATTGAAAAATAGTTAAGGTGTATGGTCACATTTGACCATCAATTAGTATGAGTATGACCAATTAGTATGGAATACCTGAAGGCTAAGTACAATAAAAAACATTAACATTAATGTTAACATTGTTGCATTACTCTCCATTATAAAACGATCCTGTATGGTTGATGTAATAATCAATGCACACTATGCTGTACTGTTTACCAAAACTTGCTGCAAACCCCTGTAAAGTGGAGCTGTTGTGTATCAAGCCATTCAAATGTATTGACACAGCGCTAGAAGTATTGAGATTTCTGTGAAGCACGACTGCGCGCGCCGCCGGGAGATGATAGAGCATGTCGCAACTCCGTATGGTTTTTCAACACTCTGGCTTTAACTGTTATGCCATATTAGCGCCAAAACGCTATTTATTGTTTGAATTTCGCATTAAAACTTTAAAAAATGTAAAAGCTTAGACATTGTTTAATATCAAAAGCAGGTTTGGCAATTTGGCGTGAGATTAAGTTGGGCAGCGTGAGAGCGTGAGACAGAGCCTGAAAGCGTGAGTGTCACGCCAAATGCGTGAGAGTTGGCAACCCTAGGCAAAAGAGAACTCGATGTGAGCAGGAAACTGACGCGAGTCTATCTATGCATCGAGTGTGTGTGTGTGTGTGTCAGTGTCCCTTGAATAGCTGACATGAGACGCATCCACACAGACAGGACACTGACACACACACATACACATACACACACACACACACAGACAGGACACACACACACACACACACACACACACACACACACAGACAGGACACTAACACACACACAGACAGGACACTGGCATACAGCGCGCTCTCTTGTGTCTTGTCGCGCTTGGAAGCATTTACATGAATAGGAGCGTGATCATGTAACGCTAAGCAAAAATGGATATAAAAACGGACGCTGTGTTATTTGCGTTAAATATTTTTAATGCGTTAAGCTTCCGTTTCACGTTGACCGAGTTTGGTGGAGATTGAATAAAATCACCTACGAGGAGAACGTAAAAACTCAGACCCTGAATTATACAAATATTCACGTTCAAACTAAAAATTTTCTGTGAAAAAAAGACACTTATAAACAGACACTTGTAGAAAATAATGTGAATTTTTTTTAAAAATAAATTTGAACTATGTCAGTAAATAATGAATTTAAAGACAAATGTGTCAAAAGTGATCTTTGCAAACACAGCACATGACCTTCTGTAAAGCACATGTATAGAAAACACACTCACACTCTGTTTTAAAAAAGAGTTCTGTCTGAATGAGTACATGAAATCACGGCTGTCAGGTGAAAAGAATTGGAACTCAAATGTCATTTAGAAAATGAGTCCTGTAGTGATATAGTGTCATAGTTCATGTCCACATTAACCACTACGTTGTAATACCAAAACCCATGTCATCATACACATTTGTGTCCTCATAAATCACATAAGCAAGCACAGAGAGAGAGAGAGAGAGAAAGGGAGTTTCAAAAATAATACAACACTGCCCCCTTTTGGTGATAGAGGGGAGGGCACACAAACAGCCAAAAACATTATTAAACTTTGACATGTTGCCATGGCAGCATTATTTGAAATATCAGGAATTCATTCATATGTCTCTATCTGTCATGTTTTCACATTATACTGATGAAGTTTGAAGTCAATCGTGTGAAAATAAGATGGTGATTCAAAGCATTTTTGAAAGTGACACACTTCCTGCTGCCAGTTGGTGGCGCTATAACTTTGACTCACAAAAGTCATATCCATGTGATCGGCCTCTTACAACGAACACACAGCTGAAGTTTCATCCAAATCAGTCAATGTTTGCACAAGTTATTACACACTTCCTGTTTACCTTTTCTCGCCATAAATTCGTTGCTTCGCCACGGCCAAACCGTTTAAGATATCAAAAATCCGTTCGCAATTTAGCATCCTCTGTGTCTTGACTTCATGCTGACCGAGTTTGGCACTGATTGAAACAATGGCCTCGGAGGAGTATATTAAATTCCAGAGCATGTGTTTTCAGAACAACCCATATTAGCTCACTTCCTGTTGGGCTGACACGTAACTTAGAGCACGAAAGTTGTTTGGCCCGATGAGGTCTATATGTGTACCGAGTTTCATACATGTACGTGCAAGTGTGTTTGATATATAGACAAAGTTTTCAGACACCACTTTAGGGGGCGCTGTCGAGCCCCCCTGCCACGCCCGGGTACCAGCTTCAGCCCGGCTCTGATGGCCGCGCATTCCGATGTGTGTGCAAAGTTTCAAGAGTTTTTGAGCATGGTAAGGGCCCCAAAAGTGCCCGAGAAGTCGATAAAATAATAATAATTAAAGCTGCGAGCAGCGATGACGGGCCCAAGCCGGTGGCACCGCCACGCCGGTGGCATCAGCTTAACTGTGCACGGCAGGCAATAGGCATTTAAAATGGGAAAACATAAAAGGACTATGTCAAAGTCATCTGAATTCACCACATTAACTGCAGCAGTTGGTGCTGCTATGACCACAAACCACAACAGCCACATCTATGAGATCAATTAAATTTATATGAATTTCATGTCAGATTATGTCAAAGGTCAAATTGGAATGAGTTCAGAATACCATTCGAATGCTGATGTTGTTTTATTCTAACACTTCTCTTCATGTGTTTTTGAGCTACCTTAGCTACCGTTTGTGCACCAATCTTATGCACCATAAAACATGCTTTCATTTCAATATGGGTGGTCCAATAAATTCTTTTTAATAAAAAATGTATAAATGGAGCCAAATCACAGAAACTGCAAAGATGATTTTAATATCAGTGTCAGGTAAGAGTAAGATGCGTGTCTACATTTTATGGAAGTTTATTATAAATAGCCACTTTTATAAAATCATGTGAAATTTATGTTTTAATACATTTATATTATATCAGTAAATAATTAATTTAAAGACATGTGCATCATACGTGATCTTGGCAAACACATCACATGACGTTTTTATTTTAAGTGATAGTTATTTGTGATAGCCTATATGAAAGGGTTGAATTATGATCAAAAGAGAAAGGCACACACACACACACACACAATGATAGAGTGAGAGTGAGGGGGAGGGGAAGGACTGAGAGAAAGGCACACACACAAACTCACAGGGTGAGAGAGAGACCCCCCACACACACACACACACAGATAGAGAGGGGGAAGGGGAAAGACAGGCAGATGGCATTCCATAGACTTAATGGTTTGTATACTGTAAAAACTGTACATTCTATCCCCCTACACTACCCCTAAGCCTACATATCACACACACACACACACACACACACACACACACACACACACACACACACACACACACACACACACACACACACACACACACACACACACACACACACACACACACACACACAATGATAGAGTGAGAGTGAGGGGGAGGGGAAGGACTGAGAGAAAGGCACACACACAAACTCACAGGGTGAGAGAGAGACCCCCCCCACACACACACACACAGATAGAGAGGGGGAAGGGGAAAGACAGGCAGATGGCATTCCATAGACTTAATGGTTTGTATACTGTAAAAACTGTACATTCTATCCCCCTACACTACCCCTAAGCCTACATATCACACACACACACACACACACACACACACACACACACACACACACACACACACACACACACACACACACACACACACACACACACACACACACACACACACACACACACACACACACACACACACACACACACACACACACTACCCCTAAACCTACCATCACAGAAAACATTCTGCATTTTTACATTTTTATTAAAAAATTGTTTAGTATGCTGTTAAAGCTATTTTTATTTACGGGGACACATGAAATGTCTTCATAAACCATGATTATGTTGTAATAAACACCCCTCCAACACACGCATTTCTGAGGCTTTGCCCATTTCCACTGACTGACATCTCTGATGTGTGTGTTGAGTTTCAAGCAATTTCAAGCATGCTAAGAGAAATTATACAAATATTCACGTTCAAACCAAAATATCTGACTTCCTGTTGGTCAGAGCTAATGACTGTAAAGTAAAAAATTAACTAATTAATCACATTTTTTTCTGTAATTAATCACGATTAATCGCAAGTTTTTAATATTTTAAGTTTGTAATATTTTGATATTGTAATAATTTCAGTTACTCTCCAAATTAATTTAGAAACAATTTAAAGACAGCATATTGTAAATATGTGTTGTATTGTCATTTTTTATGAATGAAGGCCAGTATCACTGATACTAAATTCTCTATGAAACATTAATGACGTTACATTACAGTATAACTGAAAGCTCCCAATTTCAACATTTATTAGTCTTTAAAAAACAACTTTTAATTTAAGTGAACTTAAAAAAATCTTTACATAAACCCAAAATAATAAATGTTATATTTACCCATGGCCTTCCCTGTTATACAGAAATGTAATAGTTATCAAACCTTCCTTAACTGCATAAATAATAAATGAAATATAGATGAATCATCATTAAAGCTACAATTTTCTCTGTTCCCGTTGTTCTTTGATGAACATTAATGACAGGCATCATCAGTGCTCCTGTCACTTTAAGAACAACCGCGGATCTCACGCGCGGTCCCGCGCATCTCATTTCCTCACAACTCTTTAAAGTTCATTTAAGACGTTATTTAACTAATTTAAGACTCTAATATGAGAATACTCAAAATCCTCTGTGTTATTGTTTGTTCAACAGCAAAAGAGAACTCGATGTGAGCAGGAAACTGACGCGAGTCTATCTATGCGTCGAGTGTGTGTGTGTTTGTGTGTGTGTGTGTGTGTGTCAGTGTCCCTTGATTAGCTGACATGAGACGCATCCACACAGACAGGACACTGACACACACACACACACACACACACACACACACACACACAGGACACACACACACACACACACACACACAGACAGGACACTGACACACACACACACACACACACACACACACACAGACAGGACACTGGCATACAGCGCGCGCTCTTGTGTCTTGTCGCGCTTGGAAGCATGTACATGAATAGGAGCGTGATCATGTAACGCTAAGCAAAAATGGATATAAAAACGGACGCTGTGTTATTTGCGTTAAATATTTTTAATGCGTTAAGCTTCCGTTTCACGTTGAACGAGTTTGGTGGAGATTGAATAAATCACCTACGAGGAGAACGTAAAAACTCAGACCCTGAATTATACAAATATTCACGTTTAAACAAAAACTTTCTGTGAAAAAAGACACTTATAAACAGACACTTGTAGAAAATAATGTGATTTTTTTTTTAAAATAAATTTGAACTATGTCAGTATGAATTTAAAGACAAATGTGTCAAAAGTGATCTTTGCAAACACAGCACATGACCTTCTGTAAAGCACATGTATAGAAAACACACTCACACTCCTGTTTTAAAAAAAGAGTTCTGTCTGAATGAGTACATGAAATCACGGCTGTCAGGTGAAAAGAATTGTAACTCAAATGTCATTTAGAAAATGAGTCCTGTAGTGATATAGTGTCATAGTTCATGTCCACATTAACCACTACGTTGTAATACAATACCCATGTCATCATACACATTTGTGTCCTCATAAATCACATAAGCAAGCACAGAGAGAGAGAGAGAGAGAGAGAAAGGGAGTTTCAAAAATAATACAACACTGCCCCCTTTTGGTGATAGAGGGGAGGGCACACAAACAGCCAAAAACATTATTAAACTTTGACATGTTGCCATGGCAGCATTATTTGAAATATCAGGAATTCATTCATATGTCTCTATCTGTCATGTTTTCACATTATACTGATGAAGTTTGAAGTCAATCTGGTGAAAATAAGATGGTGATTCAAAGCATTTTTGAAAGTGACACACTTCCTGCTGCCAGTTGGTGGCGCTATAACTTTGACTCACAAAAGTCATATCCATGTGATCGGCCTCTTACAACGAACACACAGCTGAAGTTTCATCCAAATCAGTCAATGTTTGCACAAGTTATTACACACTTCCTGTTTACCTTTTCTCGCCATAAATTCGTTGCTTCGCCACGGCCAAACCGTATAAGATATCAAAAATCCGTTCGCAATTTAGCATCCTCTGTGTCTTGACTTCATGCTGACCGAGTTTGGCACTGATTGAAACAATGGCCTCGGAGGAGTATATTAAATTCCAGAGCATGTGTTTTCAGAACAACCCATATTAGCTCACTTCCTGTTGGGCTGACACGTAACTTAGAGGACGAAAGTTGTTTGGCCCGATGAGGTCTATATGTGTACCGAGTTTCATACATGTACGTGCAAGTGTGTTTGATATATAGACCAAGTTTTCAGACACCACTTTAGGGGGCGCTGTCGAGCCCCCCTGCCACGCCCGGGTACCAGCTTCAGCCCGGCCCTGATGGCCGCGCATTCCGATGTGTGTGCAAAGTTTCAAGAGTTTTTGAGCATGGTAAGGGCCCCAAAAGTGCCCGAGAAGTCGATAAAATAATAATAATAATAATAATTAAAGCTGCGAGCAGCGATGACGGGCCCAAGCCGGTGGCACCGCCACGCCGGTGGCATCAGCTTAACTGTGCACGGCAGGCAATATGCATTTAAACAGGAGAATATTTTAGAATCGCTCGAATATGCCACATTTACCGCAGCAACTGGTGCCACTATCACCACAAGCCACACCCATGATGTAATTTAAATCTAGATTAATTTTAATGTCATAGGATAAAATAAATAAAAGTTATATTTTCCTGCTCAAAATTTTGTAAGTCCAGAAGGCCAGTATTTAATTCAAGGTGTTTGTAGTTCTTTTTTACTTATTCACACTAAAGTGATAGTTTTTTGTGATAGTCTATGATACGAAAGGGGTAAATTATCATTCCGAGAGAGAAAGGCACACACACAAACTCACAGGGTGAGAGAGACAACCCCCCCCCCCCACACACACACACACACACCACACACACACCACACACACACATGCGCGCACACACTCAAACACACACACACCCAGGGTGAGCCTGAGAGTGAGGGGGGAGGGGAAGGACTGAGAGAGAGGCACTCTGCACATTGAACAAGGTTCACAAGATTTTAACAACAAAAAGAAATAAAATCTAAATGGTGGGAGAAAGTTTTTTTTATTTCACTCTCTGAAAAAAATATGTTGAATATATTTGAAATCAATATGTGTGGTCCAATATAAAAAATAAATAGAGAAAGTCACACACACACACACACACACACACACACACACACACACACACACACACACACACACACACACACACACACACACACACACACACACACACACACACACACACACACACACACACACACACAATGATAGAGGGAGAGTGAGGGGGGAGGGGGGAGGGGAAGGACTGAGAGAAAGGCACACACACATACTCACAGGGTGAGAGAGAGACCACCCCCCCCTCCACACACACACACACACACACACACACACACACACACACACACACACACACACACACACACGTTTGTTTTTGTGAAATGTGAGGACATTCCATAGGCGTAATGGTTTTTATACCGTACAAACCGTATTTTCTATCCCCTTACACTGCCCCTGCCCCTGCCCCTAAACCTAGCCCTCACAGGAGACTGTGCAGTTCACTTTCTGTGAAAAAAAAACTTGTTCTGTATGATTTATAAGCATTTTGAAAAGTGAGGACATGGGGAACGTCCTCATATTTCACCCTCTTTTTGTAATACCTATGTCATACCCATGTCATTATACACATTTGTGTCCCTAATAAATCACATAAACAAGCACACACACACACACACACACACATACACACACACACACACACACACACACACGGAGAGAGAGAGTTTCAAAAATAACAACACTGCTACCTTTTAGTGAGGGGAGGACAGACAGAGAATAAATATTCAGAAGAAATATATTAAATAAAATAAAATATATTGATCTGAAAAATAGTATGATTATTTTAAAGCTATTTGGTTACATATGAATAAAACATTGTTTTAGTATGTTTTTAAACACACACACATACACGTTGTAATACAAGTGTAATACCCATGTCATTATACAAATTTGTGTCCTCATAAATCACAAACAAGAGAGAGAGAGAGAAACAAGTTTTTTTTTTTATCCTGCTTCAAAACTAATACAATGCTGCCATCTTGTGTTCATTGACGGGAGAGCAGCAGACACAGAGAATTTCTGTTCCCCTTTTTTGTCCTTATTTAATCCCTTGCCATGGAAACACCGTTTGAGATATCCAATATCCGTTCACATTTTGGCATCTTCAGTATCTTTGTTTCATGTTGACCGAGTTTGGTGGAGATTGAATAAATCGCCTACGAGGAGAACGTAAAAACTCAGACCCCGATTTAACCAAAAATTCACCTTCAAACCAAAATATCTGACTTCCTGTTGGTCGGAGCTAATGACTGTAAATTAGAAAGTTGTCCGGCTCGATGAGGTCAATATATATACTGAGTTTGGTGATTGTAGATGAAACAAAGCCCTTCACTTTTGTCAAAAGGTGGCGCTAGAGAGCGCCTCATCCCCACCCGTTTCTGAGGCTTTGCCCATGTGTACTGACTGACATCTCTGATGTGTGTGTTGAGTTTCAAGCAGTTTCAAGCAATTTCAAGCATGCTAAGAGCCTCAGAACAGCCAAAAGATTATTAAACTTTGACACGTTGCCATGGCAACAGTATTTGAAATTTCAGGAATCCATTTCATACGTCTCTATCTGTCATGTTTTCACATTATACTGATGAAGTTTGAAATAAATCGAATGAAAATAAGATGGTGATTCAAAGCATTTTTGAAAGTGACACACTTCCTACTGCCAGTTGGTGGCGCTATAACTTTTACTCACAAATGTCATATCCATGTGATCGGCCTCTTACAACGAACACACAGCTGAAGTTTCATCCAAATCAGTCAATGTTTGCACAAGTTATAACACACTTCCTGTTTCCCTTTTCTCGCCATAAATTCGTTGCTTCGCCACGGCCAAACCATTCGAGATATCAAAAAGCCGCTCGCAATTTAGCATCCTCAATATCTTTTCTTAATGCTGACCGAGTTTGGTGCTGATTGAAACAATGGCCTAGGAGGAGTATATCAAATAGCAGAGCATGCGTTGTCCGAACAACCCATAGTAGCTCACTTCCTGTTGGGCTGACACGTAACTTAGAGCACGAAAGTTGTTTGGCCCGATGAGGTCTATATGTGTACCGAGTTTCATACATGTACGTGCAAGTGTGTTTGATATATAGACCAAGTTTTCAGACACCACTTTAGGGGGCGCTGTCGAGCCCCCCTGCCACGCCCGGGTACCAGCTTCAGCCCGGCTCTGATGGCCGCGCATTCCGATGTGTGTGCAAAGTTTCAAGAGTTTTTGAGCATGGTAAGGGCCCCAAAAGTGCCCGAGAAGTCGATAAAATAATAATAATAATTAAAGCTGCGAGCAGCGATGACGGGCCCAAGCCGGTGGCACCGCCACCCCGGTGGCATCAGTTTAACTGTGCACGGCAGGCAATAGGCATTTAAAATGGGAAAACATAAAAGGACTATGTCAAAGTCATCTGAATTCACCACATTAACTGCAGCAGTTGGTGCTGCTATGACCACAAACCACAACAGCCACATCTATGAGATCAATTAAATTTATATGAATTTCATGTCAGATTATGTCAAAGGTCAAATTGGAATGAGTTCAGAATACCATTCGAATGCTGATGTTGTTTTATTCTAACACTTCTCTTCATGTGTTTTTGAGCTACCTTAGCTACCATTTGTGCACCAATCTTATGCACCATAAAACATGCTTTAATTTCAATATGGGTGGTCCAATAAATTTTTTTTAATAAAAAATGTATAAATGGAGCCAAATCACAGAAACTGCAAAGATGATTTTAATATCAGTGTCAGGTAAGAGTAAGATGCGTGTCTACATTTTATGGAAGTTTATTATAAATAGCCACTTTTATAAAATCATGTGAAATTTATGTTTTAATACATTTATATTATATCAGTAAATAATTAATTTAAAGACATGTGCATCATACGTGATCTTGGCAAACACATCACATGACGTTTTTATTTCAAGTGATAGTTATTTGTGATAGCCTATATGAAAGGGTTAAATTATGATCAAGAGAGAAAGTCACACACACACACACACACACACACACACAATGATAGAGTGAGAGTGAGGGGGAGGGGAAGGACTGAGAGAAAGGCAAACACACAAACTCACAGGGTGAGAGAGAGACCCCCCCACACACACACACACACACACACACACACACACACACACAGATAGAGAGGGGGAAGGAGAAAGACAGGCAGATGGCATTCCATAGACTTAATGGTTTGTATACTGTACAAACTGTACATTCTATCCCCCTACACTACCCCTAAGCCTACATATCGCACATACACACACACACACACACACACACACACACACACACACACACACACACACACACACCATAGCTGTCAACCCTCCCGTTTTTTCCGGGTTTCTCACGTATTTTAGCTCTTTTCCCGCTGTCTTCCCGTTTTAGTATTTTCCCGTAAAATATCCCGTATTTTTACGTTCTGATTGTGTTAACTCAGAACACGCAACTATCTGGTTTAGTGCCAGAAGACGCGAATGAGAAGTCGCGCGCACTGTGAGAAAATTTTCCGCGCACTCATCCGAGAGCGCGCACACGTCTCTCAGCGCGCAAATATTGAGTTCTCTTTCAAGTCTTGCTCTTGAATGGACAAACTCACGCAAAAAGTATGTCAACATATTGATGAGTATTCTAGCAGACATAGTCTGTATATGGCTTAAGTAAGCTTTATACAGTCCAGAAAAGACGACGCATATCCGAGGTCTTAAAGGGGCAGTAGCCTTTACTGCTGTCTGTTTAATGTCAAACAAAAGACAAGGGCATCACTCACTGCTCTTGATTGAATAACGTTTGTAAGTTTAATAGGATTAATCTTTAATTTATACAGTCATATATGCAATGTTATTTTACATTTGATCAATTTCTGTACCTGAAAACTAATGTTAGACGTACCTGAAAAACCTGAAAAGCATAGTTTATTTTATTAGTATCTTTGCTCAATAGTATTTATTTGTGCTGCTGCTTGTATTTAAATGATTTGTTCTTATTATTTTCTTTTGTTTTATTTGACAGTAGTCCTTTTTTCCCTGAACATAGCAAATACTGAACCGTACCGAAACGGTGAACCTTAAACCGTGATACAAACCGAACCGTGAGCAATCTGTACCGTTACACCCCTAGCGTAACGTATGATAAAATGACTGAAAAAAGGTTGGGAAACACTGGCTTAGGCTACTATCGAAGAAGAAGAAGACAGTTGCAGCCGCGGTTGGGAGGAAGAGGGAAAAAGTAGCGGGAAGTAAACTTCAAGGAGAGTATAGTAATAATAAATGATAATAAATGGAATAAATAAATAATAAATGAAAATAATAAATGTTATATTTACCCATGGCCTTCCCTGTTATACAGAAATGTAATAGTTATCAAACCTTCCTTAACTGTATAAATAATAAATGAAATATAGATGAATCATCATTAAAGCTACAATTTTCTCTGTTCCCGTTGTTCTTTGATGAACATTAATGACAGGCTGACTCCACAAAATGACTCTAATTTGCCTCTTTGAAAAATAATTCTCTAATTTAACCTTATTACTATACTAATTGTAATATAAATAATACAAATATTAGAAGAAAAATATTTTAAGTGGTCATTATTGACAATAAATATTGCACAACTAGTATTTAGTACCAAAAGATCTCCTCAAAATATTCAATAAATATTATTGAACTAAAATATAGAACATTTATTTAATTGAAAAATAGTTAAGGTGTATGGTCACATTTGACCATCAATTAGTATGAGTATGACCAATTAGTATGGAATACCTGAAGGCTAAGTACAATAAAAAACATTAACATTAATGTTAACATTGTTGCATTACTCTCCATTATAAAACGATCCTGTATGGTTGATGTAATAATCAATGCACACTATGCTGTACTGTTTACCAAAACTTGCTGCAAACCCCTGTAAAGTGGAGCTGTTGTGTATCAAGCCATTCAAATGTATTGACACAGCGCTAGAAGTATTGAGATTTCTGTGAAGCACGACTGCGCGCGCCGCCGGGAGATGATAGAGCATGTCGCAACTCCGAATGGTTTTTCAACACTCTGGCTTTAACTGTTATGCCATATTAGCGCCAAAACGCTATTTATTGTTTGAATTTCGCATTAAAACTTTATAAAATGTAAAAGCTTAGACATTGTTTAATATCAAAAGCAGGTTTGGCAATTTGGCGTGAGATTAAGTTGGGCAGCGTGAGAGCGTGAGACAGAGCCTGAAAGCGTGAGTGTCACGCCAAATGCGTGAGAGTTGGCAACCCTAGGCAAAAGAGAACTCGATGTGAGCAGGAAACTGACGCGAGTCTATCTATGCATCGAGTGTGTGTGTGTGTGTGTGTGTGTGTGTGTGTGTGTGTGTGTCAGTGTCCCTTGAATAGCTGACATGAGACGCATCCACACAGATAGGACACTGACACACACACATACACATACATACACACACAGACAGGACACACACACACACACACACACACACACACACACACACACAGACAGGACACTAACACACACACAGACAGGACACTGGCATACAGCGCGCTCTCTTGTGTCTTGTCGCGCTTGGAAGCATGTACATGAATAGGAGCGTGATCATGTAACGCTAAGCAAAAATGGATATAAAAACGGACGCTGTGTTATTTGCGTTAAATATTTTTAATGCGTTAAGCTTCCGTTTCACGTTGACCGAGTTTGGTGGAGATTGAATAAATCACCTACGAGGAGAACGTAAAAACTCAGACCCTGAATTATACAAATATTCACGTTCAAACAAAAACTTTCTGTGAAAAAAAGACACTTATAAACAGACACTTGTAGAAATTAATGTGAATTTTTTTTTTTAATAAATTTGAACTATGTCAGTAAATAATGAATTTAAAGACAAATGTGTCAAAAGTGATCTTTGCAAACACAGCACATGACCTTCTGTAAAGCACATGTATAGAAAACACACTCACACTCCTCTGTTTTAAAAAAAGAGTTCTGTCTGAATGAGTACATGAAATCACGGCTGTCAGATGATAAGAATTGCAACTCAAATGTGATTTAGAAAATGAGTTCTGTAGTGATATAGTGTCATAGTTCATGTCCACATTAACCACTACGTTGTAATACCAATAGCCATGTCATCATACACATTTGTGTCCTCATAAATCACATAAGCAAGCACAGAGAGAGAGAGAGAGAGAGAAAGGGAGTTTCAAAAATAATACAACACTGCCCCCTTTTGGTGATAGAGGGGAGGGCACACAAACAGTCAAAACATTATTAAACTTTGACATGTTGCCATGGCAGCATTATTTGAAATATCAGGAATTCATTCATATGTCTCTATCTGTCATGTTTTCACATTATACTGATGAAGTTTGAAGTCAATCGTGTGAAAATAAGATGGTGATTCAAAGCATTTTTGAAAGTGACACACTTCCTGCTGCCAGTTGGTGGCGCAATAACTTTGACTCACAAAAGTCATATCCATGTGATCGGCCTCTTACAACGAACACACAGCTGAAGTTTCATCCAAATCAGTCAATGTTTGCTGACGTTATAACACACTTCCTGTTTCCCTTTTCTCGCCATAAATTCGTTGCTTCGCCACGGCCAAACCATTTGAGATATCAAAAATCCGCTCGCAATTTAGCATCCTGGATATGTTCACTTGATGCTGACCGAGTTTGGCAATGATCGAAACAATGGCCTCGGAGGAGTATATTAAATTCCAGAGCATGGGTTTTCCGAACAACCGATTATAGCTCACTTCCTGTTGGGCTGACGCATAACTATGAGCACGAAAGTTGTTTGGCCCGATGAGATCTATATGTGTACCGAGTTTCATACATGTACGTGCAAGTGTGTTTGATATATGGACCAAGTTTTCAGACCCCACTTTAGGGGGCGCTGTCGAGCCCCCCTGCCACGCCCGGGTACCAGCTTCAGTCCGGCTCTGATGGCCGCGCATTCCGACGCCCGTGCGAAGTTTCAAGAGTTTTCGAGCATGTTAAGTGCCCCAAAAGTACCCGAGAAGTCGAAAAAAAAAAAAAAAAAAAAAAAAAAAAAAAAAACAAAGAATAATCTGAGGAAGAACAATAGGGCTCTGCGCCCTTTCAGGGCTTGGGCCCTAATAATAAGAAACAGAGGAAGAACAATAGGGCTCTGCGCCCTTTCAGGGCTTGGGCCCTAATAAGAAACAGAGGAAGAACAATAGGGCTCTGCGCCCTTTCAGGGCTTGGGCCCTAATAAGAAACAGAGGAAGAACAATAGGGCTCTGCGCCCTTTCAGGGCTTGGGCCCTAATTAAAGCTGCGAGCAGCGATGACGGGCCCAAGCCGGTGGCACCGCCACCCCGGTGGCATCAGTTTAACTGTGCACGGCAGGCAATAGGCATTTAAAATGGGAAAACATAAAAGGACTATGTCAAAGTCATCTGAATTCACCACATTAACTGCAGCAGTTGGTGCTGCTATGACATCAAACCACAACAGCCACATCTATGAGATCAATTAAATTTATATGAATTTCATGTCAGATTATGTCAAAGGTCAAATTGGAATGAGTTCAGAATACCATTCGAATGCTGATGTTGTTTTATTCTAACACTTCTCTTCATGTGTTTTTGAGCTACCTTAGCTACCGTTTGTGCACCAATCTTATGCACCATAAAACATGCTTTCACTTCAATATGGGTGGTCCAATAAATTTCTTTTAATAAAAAATGTATAAATGGAGCCAAATCACAGAAACTGCAAAGATGATTTTAATATCAGTGTCAGGTAAGAGTAAGATGCGTGTCTACATTTTATGGAAGTTTATTATAAATAGCCACTTTTATAAAATCATGTGAAATTTATGTTTTAATACATTTATATTATATCAGTAAATAATTAATTTAAAGACATGTGCATCATACGTGATCTTGGCAAACACATCACATGACGTTTTTATTTCAAGTGATAGTTATTTGTGATAGCCTATATGAAAGGGTTAAATTATGATCAAGAGAGAAAGTCACACACACACACACACACACACACACACACACACACACACACACACACACACACACACACACACACACACACACACACACACACACACACACACACACACACACACACACACACACACAAACACAATGATAGAGTGAGAGTGAGGGGGAGGGTAAGGACTGAGAGAAAGGCACACACACAAACTCACAGGGTGAGAGAGAGACCCCCCCCCCCCCCCCCCACACACACACACACACACAGATAGAGAGGGGGAAGGGGAAAGACAGGCAGATGGCATTCCATAGACTTAATGGTTTGTATACTGTACAAACTGTACATTCTATCCCCCTACACTACCCCTAAGCCTACATATCGCACACACACACACACATACACATACACACACACACACACACACACACACACACTACCCCTAAACCTACCATCACAGAAAACATTCTGCATTTTTACATTTTTATAAAAAAATTGTTTAATATGCTGTTAAAGCTATTTTGATTTACGGGGACACATGAAATGTCTTCATAAACCATGATTATGTTGTAATAAACACCCCTCCACCTATATATGTTATATATATATTATGTTATATATACCATGATTATATCCCAAAATAATAAATGTTACCCATGGCCTTCCCTGTTATACAGAAATGTAATAGTTATCAAACCTTCCTTAACTGCATAAATAATAAATGAAATATAGATGAATCATCATTAAAGCTACAATTTTCTCTATTCCCGTTGTTCTTTGATGAACATTAATGACAGGCATCATCAGTGCTCCTGTCACTTTAAGAACAACCGCGGATCTCACGCGCGGTCCCGCGCATCTCATTTCCTCACAACTCTTTAAAGTTCATTTAAGACGTTATTTAACTAATTTAAGACTCTAATATGAGAATACTCAAAATCCTCTGTGTTATTGTTTGTTCAAGAGCAAAAGAGAACTCGATGTGAGCAGGAAACTGACGCGAGTCTATGCGTCGAGTGTGTGTGTGTGTGTGTGTGTGTGTGTGTGTGTCAGTGTCCCTTGATTAGCTGACATGAGACGCATCCACACAGATAGGACACTGACAGACACACACACACACACACACACACACACACACACACACACACACACACACACCGCAGCATAGCCATACAGTTTAAGTTCACCCACACTATATATTAATAAAAAGGTTTACAGTGCAAATACTGTTGTTGCAAATACTGTGCATAAAATTTGAAAACATTTGCAAAAAACACCACTGTATCATTACATTTTTTTTTAAAACCTTTAAGTAACCATTTTTTAAACATCTATAAACATTACATTTACATAGATAGACGGACCAGATATTCCTAACACTTTGGGAATACTTTAGGGTTACTAGTTGTTTTGTAAACTGTCTATAAACATTATCTGGATGGTTATTGTAAAGTTGCAACCGATGACTATAATACCTTGTTAAATAGTTTAATAAACAGTACCAGTAAAACGTGGGCAGTACCAGTAAAACATGTAAACAGTACCAGTCAAACATGTGGGTTGTCCTGATACTGTACTTCAAAATGTAATAGTGTAAAAATTGCCACAGAATAAAGTAATTGTTCAAGATCTATTGGTAACTCATAAAAATAATGTCATATTTGCATAAACTGTCACTACCGTATATCCCGACACTAGCACATTAAGATAAGCTATGAAAAAAATCATGTTCCTCTGCCTCTTTCTGGTTAAATAATGTTTATAATAATTGTTAATAGCATGCTATATTAACTATTCCAGGTTATTTATGCATAGCATAAATAATAGTTAGTATAGCATGCTATGCCACTTTCATCAAAACATATTACAAAGCTATAGCAATCTCATGTCATTCCGTCTGTTCGAAAAAAAAGTTGCACTAACTGTTCGTTACAAGCAGCATTTGCCGTCAGGCAGGTAACGATAGCTAACATAAACATATTTTTGCTAGCCTACCTGCTGCAAACTTACACTTTTTTTGTACAAGACAAGTAGAGCTATTTTATCCAGTGTAATTTATCACATACCACTATCTTGTTTTTTCTTATCCTCCTCTTCCTTTCTCTTTTTTCTTTTCTGGCTTCCTGAAGCATAAAATTCCGCTTCAAATCCGAAGATTTTGTATTTTGCCGCAGCAGAGATCGCGTTGTTGGCTGGCTGCTGTCAGCGACTTCTGAGAGGGGCCCCTTAAGGGGGATCCCGATAACAGTGTCATTGCACTTTACTGCATTGACTATCAATGGGGCGCTCACACAGTTTGTCGTTTCATTTTATTCTTAACCTGTCGCTGTCTTGGTGCCCCAGGCCAGCTCGAGGCCCCAAGCAATTGCTTGGTTTGCCTGCCTTGTCGCGACGGGCCTGCACACACACACACACACACACACACACACACACACACACACACACACACACACACACACACACAGACAGGACACTGACACACACACACACACACACACACACACACACACACACACACACACACACACACACACACACACACAGGACATTGGCATACAGCGTGTTCTCTTGTGTCTTGTCGCGCTTGGAAGCATTTACATGAATAGGAGCGTGATCATGTAACGCTAAGCAAAAATGGATATAAAAACGGACGCTGCGTTATTTGCGTTAAATATTTTTAATGCGTTATGTGGCGTTCACACCGGACGCGATTCGCGCGAATAATTCGCGCTAATCGCGCGAAGGTGGACGCGTGTACATTTTGAGTTTACTCGCGCGAATCGCGCGTGACATTCACTGCACAACAGATGCGAATTCGCGTCATGGGCGGGGCTTCCGCCAGCAGCTCGTCTCGTTGAGAAATGGCTGACATGGGCTGTGTTTACATGTCTTTTTTTTTGTTCATATCTACTGTTAATGTGTGACAAAACGTAGTTTTAAGACTTTTTCAGTCGATAATGTAGTTGTTTAAAGCTCAAATCTGTGGTTTATTTACATAAACAGTGCCTATTTGAACATTTTATCTGCCGTTGTCGGAGCTGTGAGCTCCAGCAGACAGCGCGCTCAGCGCACGTGAAAGCCGGCGAGGGCAACCTTTCCTCGGCCAGTCCTTCTGCCGTCTCCCGCTGGCTCTGATGTCTCTGTGGTGTGTCTCGAGCTATAATTCGTCTTGTAACGGCCGATCTTTGGTCTCATGGATCTATAATTTGTTCCCTGGCAAATCGTTTAGGCTGAGGGCAAAGATAAGTTTCATTACTTTATATTTTTAGGCTATAACTGTACGTTGCAGTTGTAACGTTAGCCTACTAGCACTGACTTTGAATGTTTGACTGCATTGTTGCTTTGTTTCATGTATAGCTTGTTATACATTACTGATACTTTTGTATTATTGATCATACATAAACTTGCATTTAACAAAAAGAGACTGGGTTGTGTTTCATGTAATTTAATGTTATCACAGTGATAATCATATTGTCTGAACCAGATATCAATATACAGATTTTCTCTTCATTGTTGTCACTACTAGAGCAAGCTCCTGATTGGTTAACGCGGCGCGAAATATCCGCCAAAGTTCAGATTTTTCAACTTGAGCGTTTCGCGCGATTCACGCGATTCGCGCGAATCGCGCGTTCAAAACGCTCAAGTCGCGTCCTTCTCGCCGCCTCAATCGCGCGAATCGCGCGAATCTCGCCGCCTCATTCGCGCGAATCGCGCCGCAGAATGCCATTTCGCGTCTCTGCATTGACTTAACATGTAAATCACTCGCGCAAATCGCGCGAATCGCGTCCGGTGTGAACGCACCATTAAGCTTCCGTTTCACGTTGACCGAGTTTGGTGGAGATTGAATAAATCGCCTACGAGGAGAACGTAAAAACTCAGAAACTGAATTATACAAATATTCACGTTCAAACAAACTTTCTGTGAAAAAAGACACTTATAAACAGACACTTGTAGAAAATAATGTGAATTTTTTTTTTTTTTATAAATTTGAACTATGTCAGTAAATAATGAATTTAAAGACAAATGTGTCAAAAGTGATCTTTGCAAACACAGCACATGACCTTCTGTAAAGCACATGTATAGAAAACACACTCACACTCCTCTGTTTTAAAAAAAGAGTTCTGTCTGAATGAGTACATGAAATCACGGCTGTCAGGTGAAAAGAATTGTAACTCAAATGTCATTTAGAAAATTAGTCCTGTAGTGATATAGTGTCATAGTTCATGTCCACATTAACCACTACGTTGTAATATCAGTGTAATACCCATGTCATCATACACATTTGTGTCCTCATGAATCACATTAACAAGCACACATACAGAGAAAGGGAGTTTCAAAAATAATACAACACTGCCACCTTGTGGTGATAGAGGGGAGGGCACACAAACAGCCAAAAACATTATTAAACTTTGACATGTTGCCATGGCAACATTTTTTGAAATATTAGGAATCCATTCATATGTCTCTATCTGTCATGTTTTCACATTATACTGATGAAGTTTGAAGTCAATCAGGTGAATATAAGATGGGGATTCAAAGCATTTTTGAAAGTGACACACTTCCTGCTGCCAGTTGGTGGCGCTTTAACTTTGACTCACAAAAGTCATATCCATGTGATCGGCCTCTTACAACGAACACACAGCTGAAGTTTCATCCAAATCATTCAATGTTTGCACAAGTTATTACACACTTCCTGTTTACCTTTTCTCGCCATAAATTCGTTGCTTCGCCACGGCCAAACCGTTTGAGTTATCAAAAATCCGCTCGCAATTTAGCATCCTCTGTGTCTTGACTTCATGCTGACCGAGTTTGGCACTGATTGAAACAATGGCCTCGGAGGAGTATATTAAATTCCAGAGCATGCGTTTTCCGAACAACCCATAATAGCTCACTTCCTGTAGGGCTGACGCATAACTTAGAGCACGAAAGTTGTTCGGCCTGATGAGGTCTATATGTGTACCGAGTTTCATACATGTACGTGCAAGTGTGTTTGCTATATGGACCAAGTTTTCAGACCCCACTTTAGGGGGCGCTGTCGAGCCCCCCTGCCACGCCCGGGTACCAGCTTCAGCCCGGCTCTGATGGCCGCGCATTCCGACGCCCGTGCGAAGTTTCAAGAGTTTTCGAGCATGTTAAGTGCCCCAAAAGTACCCGAGAAGTCGAAAAAAAAAATAAAAAAAAAAACAAAGAATAATCCTTAGGGGAACAATAGGGCTCTGCGCCCTTTCAGGGCTTGGGCCCTAATAATCTGAGGAAGAACAATAGGGCTCTGCGCCCTTTCAGGGCTTGGGCCCTAATTAAAGCTGCGAGCAGCGATGACGGGCCCAAGCCGGTGGCACCGCCACGCCGGTGGCATCAGCTTAACTGTGCACAGCAGGCAATAGGCATTTAAAATTGGAAAAACTAAAAGGACTATGTCAAAGTCATCTGAATTCACCACATTAACTGCAGCAGTTGGTGCTGCTATGACAACGAACCACAACAGCCACATCTATGAGATCAATTAAATTTAAATTAATTTCATGTCAGATGATGTCAAAGGTCAAATTGGAATGAGTTCAGAATACCATTCAAATGCTGATGTTGTTTTATTCTAACACTTCTCTTCATGTGTTTTTGAGCTACCTTAGCTACCGTTTGTGCACCAATCTTATGCACCATAAAGCGTGCTTTCATTTCAATATGGGTGGTCCAATACATTTTTTTTTATAAAAAAATTTATAAATTGAGCCAAATCACAGTAAAATGCAAAGATGATTTTAATATCAGTGTCAGGTAAGAGTAAGATACGTGTCTACATTTTATGGAAGTTTATTATAAACAGCCACTTTTAGAAAACCATGTAAAATTTACTTTTAATACATTTAAATTATATCAGTAAATTATTCATTAAAAGACATCTGCATCATATGTGATCTTGGCAAACACAGCACATGACGTTTTTATTTCAAGTGATAGTTATTTGTGAAAGCCTAAGAGAGAGTGGCAGAAAGAAAGATATGGAATGTTTTTTATATCCTGTTTCAAAACTAACACAATGCTGCCATCTTTTGTTCATTGAGAGAAGGGCAGCACACACAGGCACAATAGATTATTCGAAGAAATATTTATAATATATATATTAGTGCTGGGCATCGTTAACAAAAAAATTAACTAATTAATCACATTTTTTTCTGTAATTAATCGCGATTAATCGCAAGTTTTTAATATTTTAAGTTTTTAATATTTTGATATTGTAATAATTTCAGTTACTCTCCAAATTAATTTAGAAACAATTTAAAGACAGCATATTGTAAATATGTGTTGTGTTGTCATTTTTTATGAATGAAGGCCAGTATCACTGATACTAAAGTCTCTATGAAACATTAATGACGTTACATTACAGTATAACTGAAAGCTCCCAATTTCAACATTTATTAGGCTTTAAAAAACAACTTTTAATTTAAGTGAACTTAAAACAATCTTTACATAAACCCAAAATAATAAATGTTATATTTACCCATGGCCTTACCTGTTATACAGAAATGTAATAGTTATCAAACCTTCCTTAACTGCATAAATAATAAATCAAATATAGATGAATCATCATTAAAGCTACAATTTTCTCTGTTCACGTTGTTCTTTGATGAACATTAATGACAGGCATCATCAGTGCTACTGTCACTTTAAGAACAGCCGCGGGTCTCACGCGCTGTCCCGCGCGTCTAACTAACGCGTGTCTATCTATGCGTCGAGTGTGTGTGTGTGTGTGTGTGTGTGTGTGTGTGTGTGTGTGTGTGTCAGTGTCCCTTGATTAGCTGACATGAGACGCATCCACACAGACAGGACACTGACACACACAGACACACACACACACACACACACACACACACACACACACACACACACACACACAGACAGGACACTGACACACACACAGACAGGACACTGGCACACACACACACACACACACACACACACACACACACACAGACAGGACACTGACACACACACAGACAGGACACTGGCACACACACACACACACACACACACACACACACACACAGGACACTGACACACACACACACACACACACACACACACACACACACACACACACACACACACACACACACACACACACACACAGACAGGACACTGGCATACAGCGCGCTCTCTTGTGTCTTGTCGCGCTTGGAAGCATTTACATGAATAGGAGCGTGGTGATCATGTAACGCTAAGCAAAAATGGATATAAAAACGGACGCTGCGTTATTTGCGTTAAATATTTTTATTGCGTTAAGCTTCCGTTTCACGTTGACCGAGTTTGGTGGAGATTGAATAAATCGCCTACGAGGAGAACGTAAAAACTCAGACCCTGAATTATACAAATATTCACGTTCAAACAAAAACTTTCTGTGAAAAAAAGACACTTATAAACAGACACTTGTAGAAAACAATGTGAATTTTGTTTTAAAATAAATTTGAACTATGCCAGTAAATAATGAATTTAAAGACAAATGTGTCAAAAGTGATCTTTGCAAACACAGCACATGACCTTCTGTAAAGCACATGTATAGAAAACACACTCACACTCCTCTGTTTTAAAAAAAGAGTTCTGTCTGAATGAGTACATGGAATCACGGCTGTCAGGTGATAAGATAATTAGTCCAGAGATGTTTTTTCAAGAATTACTTTTTGTAATTGCAATTTTTTTTAACTATCCACTCACCTAATTTAATATATATTTTTGTTATAGCTTATGATTATATATTTTTATTTTATTGCTCAACAGTAGTTCTCATCGCCGATGAGGTCTTTAAATATTTTGAGAAGGTCTTAAAAAAGTCTTAAAAAGGTATTAAAATTTACTTCAGGATTCCTGCATATACCCTGCATATGCATCATACGTGATCTTGGCAAACACAGCACATGACGTTTTTATTTAAAATTAGAAAGTTTTAAATTAGTTAAATTAGATTAGTTAAATTAGAAAGTTGTCCGGCTCGAAGAGAACAATATATGTACGGGGACACATGAAATGTCTACAAATGTATGTCCTCAGAAATCACAGACACACACACACACACACACACACACACACACACACACACACACACACACACACACACACACACACACACACACACACACACACACACACACACACACACACACACACACACACACACACACACACACACACACACACACACACACACACAGAGAGAGAGAAACAAGTTTTTTTTTTATCCTGCTTCAAAACTAACACAATGCTGCCATCTTGTGTTCATTGAGGGAAGGGCAGCACACGGGCACAATACATTATACAAATAAATATTTATAAAATATATATATATTCATCTGAAAAATAGTACAGTCATTTTAAATTAATCTAAGTTCAATTACCAAACATACAATCTTAATTTAATTTGAATCAAAATATTATTTTACAAGATATGAGACAATTTCTGTTCCCCTTTTTTTGTCCTTATTTAATCCCTCGCCATGGCAACACCGTTTGAGATATCCAATATTCGTTCGCATTTTAGCATCTTCCGTATCTTTGTTTCATGTTGACCGAGTTTGGTGGAGATTGAATAAATCGCCTACGAGGAGAACGTAAAAACTCAGACCCTGAATTACATAAATATTCACCTTCAAACCAAAATATCTGACTTCCTGTTGGTCGGAGCTAATGACTGTAAATTAGAAAGTTGTCCGGCTCGAAGAGAACAATATATGTACCGAGTTTGGTGATTCAAGATAAAACTAACCCCCCCACTTTTGTCAAAAGGTGGCGCTAGAGAGCCCCTCATCCCCGCCCGTTTCTGAGGCTTTGCCCATGTGTACTGACTGACATCTCTGATGTGTGTGTTGAGTTTCAAGCAGTTTCAAGCAATTTCAAGCATGCTAAGAGCCTCAGAACAACACTGCTACCTTTTAGTGAGGGGAGGGCAGACAGAGAAGAAATATTCAGAAGAAATATATTAAATAAAATAAATATATTGATCTGAAAAATAGTATGATTATTTTAAAGCTATTTGGTTACATTTTAATAAAACATTGTTTTAGTATGTTTTTAAACACACACACATACACGTTGTAATACCAGTGTAATACCCATGTCATTATACAAATTTGTGTCCTCATAAATCACAAACAAGAGAGAGAGAGAGAGAGAGAGAGAGAGAAACAAGTTTTTTTTTATCCTGCTTCAAAACTAATACAATGCTGCCATCTTGTGTTCATTGAGGGGAGAGCAGCAGACAGAGAATTTCTGTTCCCCTTTTTTGTCCTTATTTAATCCCTTGCCATGGAAACACCGTTTGAGATATCCAATATCCGTTCACATTTTAGCATCTTCAGTATCTTTGTTTCATGTTGACCGAGTTTGGTGGAGATTGAATAAAACGCCTACGAGGAGAACGTAAAAACTCAGACCCCGATTTAACCAAAAATTTACCTTCAAACCAAAATATCTGACTTCCTGTTGGTCGGAGCTAATGACTGTAAATTAGAAAGTTGTCCGGCTCGATGAGGTCAATATATATACTGAGTTTGGTGATTGTAGATGAAACGAAGCCCTTCACTTTTGTCAAAAGGTGGCGCTAGAGAGCCCCTCATCCCCGCCCGTTTCTGAGGCTTTGCCCATGTGTACTGACTGACATCTCTGATGTGTGTGTTGAGTTTCAAGCAGTTTCAAGCAATTTCAAGCATGCTAAGAGCCTCAGAACAGCCAAAAGATTATTAAACTTTGACACGTTGCCATGGCAACAGTATTTGAAATTTCAGGAATCCATTTCATACGTCTCTATCTGTCATGTTTTCACATTATACTGATGAAGTTTGAAATAAATCTGGTGAAAATAAGATGGTGATTCAAAGCATTTTTGAAAGTGACACACTTCCTGCTGCCAGTTGGTGGCGCTATAACTTTGACTCACAAAAGTCATATCCATGTGATCGGCTTCTTATAACAAACACACAGCTGAAGTTTCATCCAAACCAGTCAATGTTTGCACAAGTTATAACACACTTCCTGTTTCCCTTTTCTCGCCATAAATTCGTTGCATCGCCACGGCCAGACTTTTCGAGATATCAAAAATCCGCTCGCAATTTAGCATCCTGAATATGTTCACGTAATGCTGACCGAGTTTGGCAATGATCGAAACAATGGCCTCGGAGGAGTATATTAAATTCCAGAGCATGCGTTTTCCGAACAACCCATAATAGCTCACTTCCTGTTGGGCTGACACATAACTATGAGCACGAAAGTTGTTCGGCCCGATGAGATCTATATGTGTACCAAGTTTCATACATGTACGTGCAAGTGTGTTTGATATATGGACCAAGTTTTCAGACCCCACTTTAGGGGGCGCTGTCGAGCCCCCCTGCCACGCCCGGGTACCAGCTTCAGCCCGGCTCTGATGGCCGCGCATTCCGACGCCTGTGCGAAGTTTCAAGAGTTTTCGAGCATGTTAAGTGCCCCAAAAGTACCCGAGAAGTCGAAAAAAAAAAAAAAAAAAAAAAAAAAAAAAAAAAACAAAGAATAATCTGAGGAAGAACAATAGGGCTCTGCGCCCTTTCAGGGCTTGGGCCCTAATAATCTGAGGAAGAACAATAGGGCTCTGCGCCCTTTGGGCTTGGGCCCTAATAAGAAACAGAGGAAGAACAATAGGGCTCTGCGCCCTTTGGGCTTGGGCCCTAATAAGAAACAGAGGAAGAACAATAGGGCTCTGCGCCCTTTCAGGGCTTGGGCCCTAATTAAAGCTGCGAGCAGCGATGACGGGCCCAAGCCGGTGGCACCGCCACCCCGGTGGCATCAGCTTAACTGTGCATGGCAGGCAATATGCATTTAAACAGGATAATTTTTTTTAATCGCTCGAATGTGTCACATTTACCGCAGCAGCTGATGCCACTATCACCACAAGCCACACCCAGGATGTCATTTAAATGTAGATGATTTTTAATGTCATAGGATGAAATAGATCACTTTCAAATATGTAAAATTTATTTATTTACAAATAAATGTAAAATAACTATATCAAAGTAATCTGAATACACCACATTTATGCCTACAAATGTATGAGTTAAACTTTACACCATCAGAATGCTGTTGTATGCTGCAGGCAACGGATATCCAGCCATCCCCCTCCACACAGAGAGAGAGAGAGAGAGAGAGAGAGAGAGAGAGAGAGAGAGAGAGAGAGAGAGAGAGAGAGAGAGAGAGAGAGAGAGAGAGAGAGAGAGAGAGAGAGAGAGAGAGAGAGACAAGACAAGACAACAGACAAGGTTTTTTTTATCCTGCTTCAAAACTAACACAATGCTGCCATTTTCTGTTCATTGAGGGGAGGACATACAGAGAGTGGTATATAGATGAATTATTTTAAATAAATAAATATATTGATCTGAAAAATAGTATATTCATTTTAAATTCATCCAGGTTCAAGAGGTAAATTAACATCATCAAGAGAGAAAGTCTCTCACACACACACACACACACACACACACACACACACACACACACACACACACACACACACACACACACACACACACACACACACACACACACACACACACACACACACACACACACACAGTGAGAAAGTGAGAGTGAGGGGGGGAGGGGAAGGAAAGGCAGAGGACATTGCATAGACTTAATGGTTTTTATACTGTACAAACTGTACATTCTATCCCCCTACACTACCCCTACTCCTAAACCTACCATCACAGAAAACATTCTGCATTTTTACATTTTGAATAAAACATTATTTAGTATGTTTTTAAAGCTAGACAGTGAATTAAAGCATTTTTGAAAGTGACACACTTCCTGCTGCCAGTTGGTGTCCACACACACACACACACACACACGTTGGGTTTTCATGTTTTATGGGGACCTTCCATAGGCGTAATGGTTTTAATACCGTACATACCGTATATTCTATCCCCCTTCACTGCCCCTGCCCCTAAACCTACCCATCACACACACACACACACACACACACACACACACACACACACACACACACACACACACACACACACACACACACACACACACACACACACACTGCCCCTGCCCCTAAACCTACCCATCAAGGGAGACATTCTGCATTTTTACATCAAAAAACATCACTTAGTCTGATTTATAAGATGTTTTCCTCATGGGGACCTAAAAATGTCCCCACAAGGATGAGGATTTCGGATATTGCCATCTTTGTGGGGACATTTTGTCCCCATAACGTAGGTGTTACCCATGAAATGATAACATTAATTTGGATTTTTTTTTTTTTGTTTTTACTTTTATTCCTCTTGTGCAGAACTCACACAGTACACATTTGGTCGTTGTTATTGTAGTTTACTTTAGTTGAGTATTTGTGCACATTTATGTGTGTGCGTGTGTGGTCAAACTGCAAACACAAAACAATTCACAATTATTATCTAGTAATGTTCACATCACCAAATACGTTTCTAAAACATTGTAACATCAGCTTTGTGTACTAAGCATTAAACTTTGTTTAACTAAATGCAACATATTTTACAGGCAATACAAACTGTAAATGTCTAAAACAAAACAAATATATAACATTAGGCGTTTAGGCGCTAATCGCAAATAGCGATCTTCATAGTGATACACAAACCATCACAACACTTAAACAACATAACACTTCTCACCACGCTGGGAATATAATGTAAGATAATAGTTTTAGCTGGAATTGTTAAATGTTCAAATCTTCCTGTTTCCCTTTTCTCGCCATAAATTCGTTGCATCGCCACGGCCAGACTTTTCGAGATATCAAAAATCCGCTCGCAATTTAGCATCCTGAATATGTTCACTTAATGCTGACCAAGTTTGGCAATGATCGAAACAATGGCCTCGGAGGAGTATATTAAATTCCAGAGCATGCGTTTTCCGAACAACCCATAATAGCTCACTTCCTGTTGGGCTGACACATAACTATGAGCACGAAAGTTGTTCGGCCCGATGAGATCTAAATGTGTACCAAGTTTCATACATGTACGTGCAAGTGTGTTTGATATATGGACCAAGTTTTCAGACCCCACTTAAGGGGGCGCTGTCGAGCCCCCCTGCCACGCCCGGGTACCAGCTTCAGCCCGGCTCTGATGGCCGCGCATTCCGACGCCTGTGCGAAGTTTCAAGAGTTTTCGAGCATGTTAAGTGCCCCAAAAGTACCCGAGAAGTCGAAAAAAAAAAACAAAAAAAAAAAAACAAAGAATAATCTGAGGAAGAACAATAGGGCTCTGCGCCCTTTCAGGGCTTGGGCCCTAAAAAACAAAGAATAATCTGAGGAAGAACAATAGGGCTCTGCGCCCTTTGGGCTTGGGCCCTAATAATCCTAAGGAAAACAATAGGGCTCTGCGCCCTTTCAGGCTTGAGCCCTAAATAATCTGAGGAAGAACAATAGGCCTCTGCGCCTTTGGGCTTGGGCCCTAATAATAATAAGAAACAGAGGAAGAACAATAGGGCTCTGCGCCCTTTCAGGCTTGAGCCCTAATAATCTGAGGAAGAACAATAGGGCTCTGCGCCCTTTGGGCTTGGGCCCTAATAATAATAAAAAACTTTCGAAATCCAATAGGGTCCTCACACCATCGGTGCTCAGGCCCTAATTAGGTGACCTAATGGAGAAAAATAAACCTTGGGAGAAACCAGGCTCAGTTGGGGTGCCAGTTCTCCTCTGACCAATTAACAAAAAGCGTATGATTATTATTATTATTATTCTGGCAGATTTACAGGTCAGAGGTCATAATAGATCGGAATATTCAAGGGACCGGAGGCAACATGCTGGAGACGGGTTTATTGAGGATGATGTTGATTAAATAATTATTAAAGTGCAATATTCGAATGATCGGAGGCAACACGCTGGAGACGGATTTATTGAGGATGACATATCGATTTAAGTATTATTTAATTTTAATATTTGAACAATCGGAGTCAACACGGCGGAGACGGGTTTATTGAGATGCCGTGTCGATGAGGCAGTTGCAGGGGGAGTCTAATCACGGTCTCTGCAGACACTTCGGGGTCCTGTGTTGGTCTTCTCTGAGCGCAGGTCCACAATCTGAACTGGATCCGGCCCGGATCCGGCTGACTGCAGTAAACCTCTGGATAAAACAGAGAGAATATCATTAGCTTAGATGCCATTCTTCTGATGATGTAACGAGTACATCAGGTGTTATGGGAAGTGTTCCCGGTTCCGGCTGACCTAGTTAATGCAGCCTAACAATCATTTCATTGAAAAAGTGTTTTATGTGTATGCCACAGTAAAGAGATGTGTTTTTAGTCTAGATTTAAACTGACAGAGTGTGTCTGCATCCCGAACAATGTTAGGAAGACTGTTCCAGAGTTTCGGAGCTAAATAGGAAAAGGATCGACCGCCTGCA
Organism: Gobio gobio; assembly: GCF_949357685.1. Lineage (NCBI taxonomy): Eukaryota > Metazoa > Chordata > Actinopteri > Cypriniformes > Gobionidae > Gobio > Gobio gobio. The sequence goes on along the minus strand of NC_137110.1, from coordinate 33,004,437 downwards.
GTTGATTTGGATATTCTCGGTATTATCAACTGGCCAGAGTTTAGAGACCGCAGTAGACATGATGGAGTATAATATGTTAAGAGCTCGCTCAAGTATTGGGGAGCTAAACCATTTAGTGCTTTGTAAGTAATAAGCAAGGTTTTAAAATGAATGCCATGTTTAATAGGCAGCCAGTGCAGTGTTGACAGAACTGGGCTAATATGGTCATACTTCCTGGTTCTCGAGCTGCTGCGTTTTGGACCAGCTGAAGTTTATTTATTAGGCGAGCAGGGCAACCACCCAGTAGAGCATTACAATAATTTAGTCTTAAGGTCATGAACGCATGAACTAACTGTTCAGCATTTTGCATTGAGAGCATGTTCCGTAATTTAGATATATTTTTAAGATGGTAGAATGCAGTTTTACAGATGCTAGAAACGTGGCTTTCAAATGAAAGATTGGTATCAAAAAGCACACCCAGGTTCCTCACTGACGACGAGGACTTGACAGAGCAGCCATCAAGTGTTAGAGAGTATTCTAGGTTACTACTTGTGGAGCTTTTTTGTCCAATAATTAAAAATTCAGTTTTTTCTGAATTGAGTTGCAGGAAATTACCGGTCATCCAATGTTTTATATCAGCTATGCATTCCGTTAATCTTGTGAATTGGTAAGTTTCTTCAGGGCGTGAAGAAATATAGAGCTGAGTATCGTCAGCATAACAATGAAAACTAACGCCATGCTTCCTAATGATATCTCCCAGTGGTAGCATGTACAGGGTGAAGAGTAGTGGTCCTAGCACTGAGCCTTGTGGTACTCCATACTGAACTTGCGATCGGTGTGACATCTCTTCATTTACTGCTACAAACTGATAACGGTCGCATAGGTATGATTTAAACCATGATAAAGCAATTCCACTAATACCTACATAATTTTTGAGTCTATTCAAAAGAATGTTGTGGTCGATAGTATCAAATGCAGCGCTAAGATCGAGTAACACTAATAGAGAGATACAGCCACGATCGGATGATAAGAGTAAATCATTTGTAACTCTGATGAGAGCAGTCTCAGTGCTATGATACGGTCTAAATCCTGACTGGAAATCCTCACAGATTCCATTTCTTTCTAAAAAGGAACATAATTGTGAAAACACTTTTTTTGACAGAAAGGGTAGATTTGAGATTGGTCTATAATTGACTAATTCTGTAGGATCAAGTTGCGGTTTTTTAATAAGTGGTTTAATAATAGCCAACTTAAACGTTTTCGGTACATATCCTAATGACAAAGATGAATTAATGATATTAAGAAGAGGATCTATGATCTCTGGTAGCATCTCTTTTAATAGCCTAGTCGGTATAGGGTCGAGCATACATGTTGTTGATTTTGATGATTTGACGAGTTTAGCCAATTCTTCTTCTCCTATAGCAGTGAATGAGTGTAATTTTTCCTCAGTGACGCTACAATACTCTGTCTGATGTGATACTGTACTAGACGGTAGTGATGTTACGTATGACACTGAAGCGTCGATGCGCGTATCGCGCATGCGACACATTTTGTAGTGAAGCTCCGTATCGGGGTGTGTATTGGTTTCCTAGAGTCACGTGACCGATGACAAATGAAGCCTCACTTTCTGTCCAATCACGTGCGCGTTTCACTTTGCGTGTCAGAAGCTTCGTTCGAACCCCCAGATCTTACTTAACAAGTCCTTGTTGCCTCAGTCTGGTTGATGGTTTTGTGAGGAGAGTGCTGTACTTTGAAAGTTAAATAATATATTACATTTAGATAAACATTTATTTGTCACTATTTACTATTTTTTGTTTGTTGGAGTTGTGTCTTTGTATTTTGGTAAAATATTTGCCTTACTGTCATTCCTACTGTTACACAAGCACTATCACTGCCAAGTGTCATAAGCACATTTAATTACAGATGATCCTATCACACAATGTCCTTATTTTGTGTGTGTGTGTGTGTGTGGAGAGAGAGTAGGCCTACGTTACATCTTATTGAATCATATAAGCTCATATTATATTTTATTGACACACTTTAATGGGTAAATTAATTTATTTACTGGACACATTAAACACAAACATAAGCTTTTATTTGTACACATAGCATTGAAACGATGGAGTGTGTTGTGGTTGCTTCATCTGACAGAGGTTCTTCCACAGACTTCTGCCTGCTTTATTTTAAATAAGCACCAGATGGCACTGTTCTTGACACTCTCGAAGCTTTGAATCTTTTCCCGAAACAGTCAGGGTAAAGCCTCACTGCTTCATGAGGCTTCATTTCCACATCACTACTAGACGGCTGCATGGTTATAATTTTCTTCCTAATTGTCACAGAGTCACCAGTAACACCTGCCACACCATCAGAGTCCAATCACCCGACTCCGCCCATCCGCTCGTTATCACCAGATTACTGAAGTCACCACACCTGCACCCGCTCATCACCACCACTTCATAAGCCTACACTTCCTTTCACTCTCTGTCTGGTCTCGTCAGAGATACACTGACTCTATTCTCTGCACCATACTTTGACTCGTCTGTATATCAGAACGTTTGATTCATCCTGATTACCTACCACCATCAGTCATCTGTGTCCAGTCAGTTCCTCCTGTGTCCACCTTTCATCTGTACAGCAAGTATCCTCAAGTCTTCCTCATTACATCCCACTCAGTGCTACTATTCCTCTGCAAGCTTGTGTGATACCATCTCCTGTCTCCATATTTCAAATAAACATCTACTTATCTGCATTCCCTGTTGTCTCTCTCTTCTGTCCGTGACACTAATATTATTAATCTTACATATGAAGAAGTTCATAAAGTCATTACTGCTGTGCTGTTTACAATCAACAGAAGTTGAAGCTTTGTTTTTGGTTAATTTAGCCACTGTATCGAATAAATACCTTGGGTTGTGTTTGTTTTCTTCCAAGAGAGTTGAGAAATAAGCAGATCTAGCAGTTTTTACGGCCTTTCTGTATGTGATCATGTGCTCTTTCCACGAATTACGAAATACCTCTAGTTTTGTCTTCCAGCTGCGCTCCATTTTTCTGGCTGCTGTTTTAAGGGCCCGGGTGTGCTCGTTGTACCACGGCGTTGGACTACCATAGTAGGAAAAAGAAATACTATGGTAGTCAATAGTTGCTCTATCTGCTTGGTTACAAACATTCTTCAAAATATCATCTTTTGTGTTCAGCAGAACAAAGAAAAAAGGTTTGGAACAACTTGAGGGTGAGTAAATGATGATACAATTTTCATTTTTGGGTGAACTATCGCTTTAAGGACAAAGCTTTTTTATCTGTTTTATGAACTTTTTAATAGATCTAATGAAATTTAACAAAATGTTATTTCAATGAGAACCTCATGAAAGATAGATATCATATCAGTGTGTTACATAAATTAGGTGTTAACTCTCGAACATTTTTTATTGTTTTTAAAGGGGTAGTTCAACCAAAACATGTGAACGTTTACTCACTCTAATGTCATTCCAAACCTCAATGAATTTCTGTCTGTGTAACAAAAGAAAATAATTTGAGTCTTTTTTTGTCCATACAATAGGCTATTCAATGGTATAGCCTATGGTTTGGTTGCCAACATTCTTCAAAATATCTTATTTTATGTTTCACGGAAGAGAGAAAGTCATACAGGTTTGGAACGACATGAGAGTGAGTAAATTATGACAGATTTTAAAAGCAGTAAATTCACTTTAATGTATCCTAGCTCAAAATCAGTGGTTTACTGTCAAGTGCATTTCTGTGTGACAAAAGTGCAATATTACGTTTGTTATCTGCATTTGCAGTAAATTTGATAATATCCATCATTAGTTGTCCCTGTCCTAGATTCATTTATTTACTCCAATTTAAGGCCCTAACCCCAGTTAAAACATTCAAGTGGAACTCATGGGCCGGATGGGCTGGGTTTGCCAGGGCCGAATTTTAGCCCCAGTCCAGCCCTGGCTAGTGCGCATGAGCTCGAGACAGCTCATGTTGATGATGAGAGACTGGCCGCACCTGTGTGAGTGAACAAAGGCGCGGGTGATATGTGGGAGGAGGGAGATAAAAGCAGCGTTCTGCAGACGTGTGGTCATGAAAGCTGTGGCGTGGATAATTTGTGGCGTGAGCTCTTCTTGGGAAGAATCGGCAAGTGCAGTGTTGAGAGGACGTGCTCAGTTGATCTGGCCAGCATCTTCCAGGGAATTCGTGCATGTGGTGACGAGTTATCAGTCGTGGAGTTAAAGAGGAAAGGATTACACGTCGGAGCTACCACTAGAAAGATAAGTGTTCCACTTGGCGTTGTGAGAAACAAGACGACAGTAGGGGAGCATCTTTGACTGTTATCAGGAATAAAGCTGTGTTGTTTCACTAGATGTCCGCCATCGACCGGCATGGAAATATCTCGCTGGATTTGAGCAGTGTTCTAGTTTTGGGGGAATTGGAGTCATACTGGTGTTTGCTGAACTTTGCACGATTAATGAGAGTGAGATTGCGGTGATTGCACGTGTGGGGTAGCATACAGTGCTTGCAGCGAGGGAAAGAACTGCAACAACAACGTGTCGATGGGCGGAGGATCCAAGCGTCTAAGTGGAACGCAACCACAGCCGAATACCTATTCCACCACAGCCTAAAGTACTGTCTTCTATGCTGAGCCACCACAGCCGAACGCCCATTGTGAGTACTCTTCTTTGAAGATACACTGAACATTCTGAATGTCTCCTCTATTCATGCTGTTTCATTGATACTTATATGCTGAGCCACTACAGTCTAAAGTGTTGTCTTCTATACTGAGCCACCACAGCCGAACGCCCATTGTGAGTACTCTTCTTTGAAGTTACACTGAACCTTCTGAATGTCTCCTCTATTCATGCTGTTGCATTGATACTTATATGCTGGGCCACTACAGTCTAAAGTGTTGTCTTCTATACTGAGCCACCACAGCCTAAAGTACTGTCTTCTATGCTGAGCCACCACAGCCGAACGCCCATTGTGAGTACTCTTCTTTGAAGTTACACTGAACATTCTGAATGTCTCCCCTCTTCATGCTGTTGCATTGATATCTATACTGAGCCACCACCATCTAAAGCACGGTCTTCTATGCTGAGACACCACAGCCGAACGCCCATTGTGAGTACTCTTCTTTGAAGTTACACTGAACATTCTGAATGTCTCCCCTCTTCATGCTGTTGCATTGATATCTATACTGAGCCACCACCATCTAAAGCACGGTCTGCTATGCTGAGCCTCTACAGTCTAAAGTGTTGTCTTCTATACTGAGCCACCACAGCCGAATGCCCATTGTGAGTACTCTTCTTTGAAGTTACACTGAACATTCTGAATGTCTCCCCTCTTCATGCTGTTGCATTGATATCTATACTGAGCCACCACCATCTAAAGCACGGTCTTCTATGCTGAGCCACTACAGTCTAAAGTGTTGTCTTCTATACTGAGCCACCACAGCCTAAAGTACTGTCTTCTATGCTGAGCCACCCCAGCCGAACGCCCATTGTGAGTACTCTTCTTTGAAGTTACACTGAACATTCTGAATGTCTCCCCTCTTCATGCTGTTGCATTGATATCTATACTGAGCCACCACCATCTAAAGCACGGTCTTCTATGCTAAGCCACTACAGTCTAAAGTGTTGTCTTCTATGCTGAACCACCACAGCTGAACGCCCATTTGCCGTTTCTGCCCGAGTCGACGATCCTTCCCGGCCGTGGCCCAGGCTGATCCTGTGGAACAGAAGCTCAACGTCAGTGTACTCACTTTCATCCAACTGTTGCTGTGAAATTAATGCGGCCCTTGCTGGTTTCGGCCCGTCCTCGGAAGAATTCCTGCCTCCTGTAGTGGTGTCTAGCTTGGCTGGCAGAATCCCGATCCTGTGAGATAGAAAACAACGGTCAATAACACCCTCATTGAGCCCCTGTTGTAAAAGACGGAACGGCCCCCTGGGTAAGGACCTGTGCCACTGTGTTCGAGAGCCTCTCCCCAACAGTGCCATACTCACCCACCATCGGACCTGACCTGGGCGTCCAGATACTTACCATCCGTCCACATTGAGAGCAGCTCCCAATTATAGAATCTTTTAAATAATAAAGTCTTTTAAATTGTTACTCTATCGTCTGTCGTCTCTGGGCTGTGGGGTAGCTCCTCGGAAGGGCACTGCCAAGGGGTTAACGGGGAGGTCGGTCGGCGTGGTGCCACCGTATCCCCAACCTGTGACATATATACATGACTAAGTAATGATCTGAGATGTCATCGCTCTGCTGCAGAATTTCAACGGTATCAACATTTATTCCATGTGATAATATTAGGTCTAAAGTATGATTATGGCGATGAGTGGCTCCTGACACGTGTTGCCTAACACCAATAGAGTTTAGTGTGTCTTTAAATGCTAATCCCAATACGTCTTTTCCGTTGTCTACATGGATATTAAAATCACCAACAATTAGTACTTTATCTACGGCCAGTACTAACTCTGATAGAATATCAGCAAATTCTTTGATAAAGTCTGTATTATGCCCTGGTGGCCTGTATACAGTAGCTAACACAAATGTTGAACGGGTTTTATCATGTACACTACATAGCGTTACATAAAGCACCAAAACTTCGAAGGAATTATATTTGAAACTAGACTTCTGAGTAATACTGAAGATATTATTATAAATTACAGCAACTCCTCCCCCTTTACCTTTCAGACGCGGATCATGTTTATAACAATAATCTTGGGGGGTGGACTCATTTAAGGTAATGTAGTCGTCAGGTTTTAGCCAGGTTTCTGTCAAACAGAGCACATCTAGATTATTATCTGTAATAATATAATTAACAATAAGCGCTTTTGGGGAAAGGGATCTAATATTCAGCAACCCAAGCTTTATCAACTGTTCATCTGTATTATATCTTTTGTTTATTTGTTGGACATCAATTAAATTTTTACTGTTGAATGGTTTTGATGTTTTTTTGTATTTACTAATTCGGGGAACAGACACAGTCTCTATATGATAATATCTAGGTGAAAGAGTCTCTGTGCTGGGATTTATCTGACTCCGGTAACTTGAGACAGCTAGCAGACGGTCGGTTTAGCCAGTTTGTCTGCTTCCTGACCTGGGCCCTAGTGAGTCAAGGTTTAGTTCTAAGACTATGTGCCAAATTACTAGAGAGAAGAGCGGCACCACCCCAGGAGGGATGGATGCCATCCTTCTTCAACAGGTCAGGTCTGCCCCAAAAACTTTTCCAATTGTCTATGAACCCTATGTTTCCATACATTTCCATTAGACGTTCACATTTCTACTTTTGTTTTTTCTTTTTGTTTTTTTTTCTTTGTGCTATGCAGTGCTGTCTTTTCCTTTCTGTATCGCAATGACATGGTCTGTCAACAAATTACAGTACAAACAGTAAAAGCGTAAATGTGAATCTTGTCCAGTCTCTTGCAATCAAACTCCCACATACACTAAGGTGTAACCTACAATTTACAATAATTGTCATCAAAACTTTAGCCATATTTACATCAGAACATCCCTCCAGTGTACACGGTTATATTGACAACATGACTAAGCAATTTGACCGTCTTATCCGTACACAATGACACAAGGACTTGTCATTCTGATGGCACTGACATGTTCATTGACACAGATATTTACTTTTGAGAGATGAACTAAGGATTTTGAGCAAGAGACTGGTGGAAACAGGGTGTTTTGCTATTTTTACGAATTGTTTTGAGAAATGCACTTACTATTTTGCAAATGTCGAGGATGATTCGAGAAATGTACCAAAGCGACTGAGAAAAACTGTAATAAACAATTAAAATGTCTCCTTGCTATTTTTGACACATTCATAATCATTACTTTTGCCGGTTCTTTATGAGTGCACTTGAGTGAGGATAATAATATTATTATCGGTACTCATTATGGAAATATATCACGTAAATGCTCTTTAGGCTATGGTTTTATAATTCTCTCATATATTTATGTCATTAAAATTTAGTCTGTGGCAGCCCTACTTATTATACATATTTTTGAACCAGCATATCACAAAGGGGATTCTGGGTTGAGCAAGCAGCGCTGAGCAGAATGAGCGAGCTTGCTTAATAGGTCAGTATTACATTTTGTATAGCTAGCTTAGCTTGTATGTTTGGTGTGGAATAAACAATTAAAATGTCTCCTTGCTATTTTTGACACATTCATAATCAATACTTTTGCCGTTTTTTTTGTGGCAAGCTTAATGTGTGCGCTTGAGTGGGGATAATACAGAGCTGGCCCGTTATATAGGCAGTATAGGCAAATGCTAAGGGCGCAATCTCGCTAGGGGGTGCCAAAGAGACCAAGGGATAAAAAAAATGCGTGCTATCAGCGAGGGGCGAAGTGGCGACATGTCAAAACAACCTCATAAATTATCTGGTGCACAAGGAAGAAAAAAACGAAAAGAAGAGGAGGAAAAACGCGAAAAAGCCAGAGGTAAGACTGTGTGAAGAAAACACTGAATTAATTAATTGTGCGCGTGCACTAAGCTAACACGTTTAAGTTTAACGGTTAAACAGATAACTTTACAGACCCCAACATGTGGGTTGCCCTTAGAATCTCAGCCACTTTCCCGCTTCAGCTGAGAGAAGCTTTTCAAAGCTCAAACTTATTAAAACATAGGCTACTTGAGAACCACAATGATGCAAGAATGTCTCAGTGGACTTGGCATTATCAGCATCAACCATGTGGTTTCAAATCAGTTGTCATATGATGATGTCATAGATGACTTTGCTGGCAAAAAGGCCAGGGGCCTCATTTATAAACGTTGCGTACGCACAAAAGAAGGCGTACGCCGCTCTCTACGCAATAATTGGTATTTATAAAAAGCAAACTTGACGGGAAAATGTGCGGTCCTTCACGCAAGCTCTGACCCAGGCGTACGCACAAAAACGGGTGAAATGAGAAATGGCGACACCGTCGGCAGATGGAAGAAACACGTGAAAGTGTGTGAAACTGTAGACCGTTGTGTAAAAGAAATGGCTATGCCTCTCATAAATAACATTAAGACTTCACAAAGCAAGTCTTACAATGAACAGCCTACACGAACACCCGTTTGATCGATCTGCAGTGTAAAACAAACAAAATCAAACGAAAATTACAACATAAATGCAAATTAACACATATTTGCAAAAAGAAAAGTGAAATATGTTCTGCAATAATATTGGCATGTTATGCATTGCAATTCATCCTCATAAATATGGTAAACAACGAAATAGCTAATGTACAAAACTGATATTCTCGTCAAGTGTCCGTCTGGCGGAGCAGATAGATGCAATTAGACAGATAGATAGATAATTAGGGAGATATATAGATAAATAGATAGATGTATTAATTGTCCACTGGGGAAAGTTGTTTTCATAGTAAAATTTCTTCATCAGCTACGTTCATGGTATTCATGCATATGCCTTTAGTTTTATTTTTGATAAAATGACGTATGTCTCAACCATTCAGAAAGCTGCAAGACATTACATTTGCACGGAACTATTTCCCATTTCCACGTAGATTATAACTGACATCTGTAGCTTGTCAGATTCAATTAAATGGATGGAAATAAAATGCCCATCTCAATGCGTAATGACGCACAATGGATGATCTTGTGCTCTAGAAGATGTGGCGAATGGAAGGATTCGGAGTGAACGCATCTTCAGACAGCAAGAGGACACACTCTGGCGATGGAGCACTAGACGCTTTTATGCCTCGACTTTGATGTCCGATCATTTCTTTTTTATTTCGGCGATAGTCCGAGGTTGTGAGGCTACAGCATTTACGGCGTCTGCAACCTTTTGCCACTCAAGTGTCTTTTTGGCATTAGTAATGCCCACACTGTGCCCTCCAAACAACACTTTTCTTCTCTTTTCAACCTCGCCAACGATAACTTCTACCTCACATTGAGTGAAGTTACGTTTTTTTTTAATTTCCTCTCTGTGTTTGCCATGATTTCGCAACCTATGAATATTAACTTGTGGGCGTTTCACGGACTATTTATGGGCAACTATGGGCGTGACATGAAGCCGCAAAAGCTGCGCTACATTTAGAATTGATTGTGATTTATTAAGGGAAAACTGCGTAGGATGTGCGTGCGCACGGTTTTATAAATCCGAATATTTCTGTGCGTACGCACGTCCTATGTTTCATCCGTACGCCAATTCTGACGCAAATCCTACGCAAAGTTTTATAAATGAGACCCCAGGAGAGTAAACCTGTGAGAACCCTGAAGAAGTGATGTTGTAGTTGGCTCTTTTGGTAAATATTGTTTTAAAAAGCACCACTAGAGAGCACTTTAAAGTTGTTTATTTATTTTTTGTTAAGTATTACTATGCAAACTGCAATTATTTAAGTTACATTGGAAATTTTTCCTGGTTTATTGCCTTTATTTTATTTTTCTTTTGTTTAAGGTAAATTATATTTTTTTGTTATTTAGTGATTTAGATTTGCATTTGGTTCAGTGTTTTAATTTTTACCAAAAAATATTGCATTTTGAATATTTAAAAAAAAAAATTTGATCTCTTTTTTTGATTTTTTGATCTCACAAAACAAGTAAATTATTATTACCTGATGGCACAAACCACCACTAGGGGGGACTTTAAATACATCTTTTTTGTAGCTAAGACAAAGTTACAGGGTGCACTAAACTTTGCAAACTGCAGCTATTTAAGTTTAATTTGTGATTTGTTTTGTTAGTTTTCTTATTTAGGCTATTGAAGAATTTTATATTAGTTGTTATTTTTAGTGTTGTATCATACTTTTACTGTATTATTTCAATTGTTTTCATATTTGAGTAAATTATGATCCAGTTGATCAATGAATTTGATCAATTCTGGTGATTCAGTAGATGGCTATTGTACTTATTACTGTTTGTCAGATGGACTATAGATCACAAACTGATTTAAAGGTCAGCCTTTTATTCTTAAAGTGACCTCCTTCTTGTTATGTTAAAAGGTGTAAAGTAGGAATGCACAGGAAGTTCACTCAGGAAACAGGAAAGGTGTTTGCACACTCCTGCACAATGCAGTTATTACTTGCTTGAAGAGGTTGTTACGGTGGATTATGCTCAGAAGTGTTGTCAGTAATACAGAAAACAGCTGGAGCTGCATTATAATCTTTTATAAATGTATGTGCATTTTTAAAAGATAATTATTATTTTTTTCTCCCAAAAATGTTAACAAATGAATGAGATATTTGTTACTAGTGGCAGATCTATATCATAGTAACTTGGGGTACAGGCAGGAGCTACTTTACTATATTAACCTAATTTCAGGATTATTGGAAGCTATTTTACTAGGTCATGTTTCACTCTGCAATCTTTACATAAGCTAAAATGATTTCAAGTTAATTTATTTGTTTGAGAATAATATTGTATTATAGTGTGATAAAAAGCAGTGATGACATAACACACTTTTACCTTCTAGGCACTTTTCTGCACATGTAAACTTGACACATACTATATAACACAGCTGATTAAAAATACATACACAAATCTGCTGCATACAAATAGGCCTAACATAAATTAACGTAGGAAAACGTCTCGGTTACGTATGTAATGCTCGTTCCCTGAGTAGGGAATGGAGACGTAACGTCAGTGACTGACGAATGGGGGTTTCGCCTAGAAGCCTATCATCTTCAAGATCTTAGAAAAACGCCCAATGGCAATGCCAATGCCATGGGCACGTGGAATTTGCATACGTAACTTCGCCCCACCGCGTGGGTATAAAGGAAGTATGCTGGAAATATTGCATTATGTTTACCTGCGGAGGAGCCAAGACTGAACTCCCGGCCGTTCCAGCGGTACAGCGGATGTGGCAGAGGGACGTTACCTCCTCAGCGAACGAGGGTTACATACGTAACCGAGACGTTCCCTTTCATTCAGTCACTCCGAGTAACTTCAGTGACTGACGAATGGGGGTCGCAATGTAATCACGCCACTCAGCTGTCTTCCAGTGCCCTGCGAAAGTGCGAGTACCCTGTCGTAAGACTAATATGGACGAAGGACTTCCACTTATCACAGGAATACCAAAGTACACTGGGAAGCATATTCCAGGTGGAAAATGCGCCAAGACGCCTACCCGTAGGGAGGACTTAGGAATACACATATGACCCGCTATGGGCTGCATATGGAAAGCTTTGGGGTACCAGCCGAAGGTGGATTTTTAACCCCAGGATGGCAAGGGCTTGCCAAGGAAAAGACACCTGCTCTAGGAGGCTTACAGTGGAAATACATGTGTGGGGGTCGCCCAGAGGGGAACCATGCACACGGAGGCACCTGGCCTGGCACGAGGGTCTGGGCTCGAGAGGGCAGGCTTACTGGTGTCGCCGTTGACAGTGCTTGAGGAGCTCAGGGATTCCGGAAGCTCACCTGAGGAAAATATCGCACGTATCCAGTCTGAGGAGTGGAATGGCGAGCAAGTGAAGACACCTGAGCCTAGTCCATTTCCGGCCACTAGTAGAGGCGAGTACATAGTCGGACACAGGCTCCACTCAGAGATTGTAGAATCTTGCGAATGTATTAGGTGTCGCCCAGCCTGCAGCTCTGCAGATGTCTGTCAGTGAAGTGCCATGCGCTAAAGCCCAAGAGGAGGCAAAACTCCGGGTGGAGTGAGCCCTAACCCCAAGGGGGCATGGATGCCCCAGCGTCTGGTAAGCCAAAACAATGGCGTACACTATCCAGTGAGACAACCTTTGCTTTGAGAGAGCCTTTCCCTTCAGCTTCCCACTATAACATACAAAGAGCTGATCTGAAGTCCTGAAACACTTGCTTCGTCAACCGAAAATGCCTGCAGGTCCCCTACCCTCTTAATGGAGGCCAAAGCGATCAGGAGCGCTGTCTTCATTGACAGGAACTTAAGATCGACCGACCACAATGGCTCAAAGGGAGCCCTCTGCAGAGCATCTAAAACTACTGCAAGGTCCCAAGAGGGTACGAGGGGAGCGCAAGGAGGATGTAGTCTCCTGGCTCCCCTCAGAAACCTGATGACCAGGTTGTGCTGACTTACCTTTTTGTTCTCCAAGAGTCGTGGTAGGCTGATATAGCGGCCACATAAACCTTGAGGGTGGACGGAGACAGCCTTCGATCCAATCCTTCCTGGAGAAACGAGAGCATGGACCCGATCGGGCATTTCCAGGGGTCTTCTTGGCGAGAAGAACACCAGGTGACGACGAGGTTCCACTTCAACGCATAGGCATGCCGTGTAGACTCTGCCCTAGCGGAAGTGATGGTAGCCACCACCGGAAGTGGTAGGGTACTCAAACCTGCCGCGTCCCATCCAGGAACCACACGTGGAGGTTACAAAAATCGGGACGCGGGTGCCAAAGGGTGCCCCGTCTCTGAGAGAGAAGGTCCTTCCTCAGAGGAATCGGCAGGGAAGGGCTGTCGCAAGGAGTAGGATTGGGGGTTTCGCTGCACGCACATGGCGACCGAGTTGATATCCATACCGAGAAAAGAGATCCTCTGCACGGGGCAGAGTTTGCTCTTCTCCCAGTTGACCCGAAGGCCCAGCCGGGCTAAGTGCCGGAGCACTAGGTCTCTGTGTTCGCACACCTGCTCTCGAGAGTGACTCAGTATGAGCCAGTCGTTGAGGTAGTTCAGGTAGCGAACCCTGTGCTGCCTGATTGGCGCAAGGGCCAGCGGGGTCATTCGGACCACAGACGTACTCCGGGTGGGGTAGCGAGGCAGCATGACTGGCCCGGACGTGGGAGGCGTAGCGTCCTGGTGTGGGGGCACAGTCAGCAGCTGCGTCCTGACAGAGGAGACCAGGGAAGGACGCACGTTCCACTGGGGTCTGCTCTGAGAGGAGGCTGGCGACAGAGAGGGACGAGAGCTTTGTTCCACACCGTCACCCTCAGGTCACCCTGGCCACCAGCCAAAGTGCCGCCTCCCGTGGAGACCGCAGATTGGGGTGTGACAGAGGGGACTCTCGCTCCGGGACGAAGTTCATTGAGTCTCGACCGTAGCACCAAGATGGGCATGTTCCCACGGTGTGAACATGACTCATCCACAAGCACTGGGGTCTGGAGAAACGAGAGCATGGACCCGATCGGGCATTTCCAGGGGTCTTCTTGGCGAGAAGAACTGACCGCCTGACCTTGCTGAAAACCCAAGCATGTCAGGCAGTGATTGTGCACATCAAAAGGCGGCAGAGACCGACCGCACCCAGAAGCACACGGGCAAGACATCCAGAAAAGGACATGCCACATGTGAGCTCTTTTAGGAGAGGAAGCTTTGCAATTGATAACGAAGCGCCCAGGGAAACACACACCAGCTGGATGCAGACCACTGCACAGATCAGCAGGCAGGAAGTATGCGATCACTGGAACGCGCCGTCACACCAACACCGACTGGAAAGCTGATCGTCTCGAAGAAGCTGACAATAACTCAGAAGGCTTGAGGAGTGAAGAGTAGATGCTCTTGGCTCTGAAGCAGAAACATAATGCGATATTGCCAGCGTACTTCCTTTATACCCACGCCGTGGGGCGGAGTTACGTATGCAAATTCCGCATGCCCATGGCATTGGCATTGCCATTGGGCATTTTTCTAAGATCTCGAAGATGATAGGCTTCTAGGCGAAACCCCCATTTGTCAGTCACTGACGTTACTCGGAGTGACTGAACGAAAGGGAACTAATTTATCTGTAACATTATCATGCATGCTCAATTTACAGTTTACATAAACCCAAATGAATTTGCAAAATGTAATTTTTTCAAATCAAATTAACGGGTAAAAAAGGGACTTTTTTGTACTGCCCTGATGAAGATTTCACATAACCTATGTTCATTGCTCAAAAGACAATATAATAATAAAGCAGAAAAAAACAATGCCTGTACAAAAGTTTACATATGCTTGATTCTTAATGCTCAAGAAGGAAACATGATGCATTCAATTCAGCCATAATTTTGTCTATACAGTATGTTAACATATGTTATTGTTATGTGTAATAGCTTCATTAGGGCAGTACTAAATAAAAACAACATAACATTTTTATGATCTCACTTTTTTTTGTTAAATTAAATAAAAAATAAAAATTTGAAAAACTAAGCTATTTATTTTGCATGTTATGTTGTAGCCTAATACATCTGTTCTCTGATTTCGGACTTTGCAAAGTTTGCCAGTATTGTTTCATGTTTATGCAGTGTGAAATTTCTATTAAAATGTTGAACGCTATGTCTAATTCAACTGTCTAAAAAGCAACACCGGACAACTTGATAGATTGATATTATTTCTTACTACGTGAACAAGACTGAAATAAAATGTTTTACCTGTATCTTTTCTCAGGTATTTCTGTGATACATGCACAAAATGTGAAACTGTCAAATACTGATTATGAGTTATTTGTTGATAGTCTCTTGACAAATGAACGAAAGTCTTGGGAGGTAAACAAATCATTATTTTTTCTCAAAATAAATCTGAATGCAATCAAATCTAATTCAGATTATGATAAAAAATTTCATATGGGCACGTGTTTGAACAACTTAACTATTTTAAAAAAATCCAACTCTGCTTAAATGTAATAAAGATTATTTTATTTTGCTGAATGAAATTCAAAGATCAAGTCAGTAAAATTATATATCACTGCTGTGTATGGACTAAACAGTTACACACAACATAACTTGTATTAAAAAAAAAACTTTTATGTATAATCAGGTGCGTAGCAACCATCTGCATTTTAAAACTCTTTGGGCGAACACAGAAGGAGCGTAAAATCATTAATGAAGAGAGCATCTCTTCACTCCTGCAAGCCTGAAGTCTGACTTCTCTCTTCAGTTCTTTGAGACGAGTGGTTCTCCAGTGTGTTGGTGTGACGGCACATTCCAGCGGTCTCACATTGCCTGCCTGCTGATCTGTGCAGTGATCTGCAACAGCTGTGTGTGTTTTCTAGGGATGCCACAATTCTCAATATAATATTGAACCGTTTGGTACGGCCTTCACGGTTCAATACGGGCTTGTGAATTGCGTTTTTTTTTCGGTTTCGCATTTAATTAATAATTTTTCTACAAATTCTATCATTTGCCTCCATCCCAAAACTGAACAACGCGACATACATTCACATCACACGTTAGTGGTGGAGTTATACTCACGGAACACTATAGTAATTCACAATCACGAAAGTTCTTTATTTGCATGCGTTTTAAAGGTTTCATTCGCGTGCGCGGTTTTAACATGCGCTTTTCAGAGCGCGCGCACTAAAAGCCTGTCAAACACGTGATTACAGGACTAAGTAGTCGTCTTACTGCGCTAATACTGTCAAATACACACAAGGTTAACATAAACACAGTCGGTTATGTCTAAAGTGAAAGTAAAATCCCAATCGTTTCTGTATATCAGATGCACGCAGGTCTTAAATTGACAACAGGGCAGTAGTGAACACGTGGTCCTTAAAGGGACAGTTCACCTATAAAATGATGTCATTATTTACTCACTCTAATATTGTTCCAAACCTGTATTCATTTCTCGATGACAGAATTTTCATTTTTGAGTGAAATATCCCTTTAATGTTAATACAACAACAAAAGACAAAGAGAAAATCCCTCACTGCTCTTGACTGAAAAACTAATACAGTAGCTTTAATAAGAATCAATGTAGGCCTATATTTTATAGTAATGTAGTCTATGTAGTGTTTTATTTTTTACATTCATTCATTCAATTTCATACTTAAATGCTGCTGTACAGCTCTGAGCTGCCAGTGTAAATCTTTATATATATTTATTTTATATTATACAATACAATACACTAGGAATGTGTACAAGGGTTTTATAAGTAAAGCTTTAAGTTTAAGTAAGGTTTTTCAATTCTTTTAAGTAAAATAAAGAAAGAGTTTTGCAATAAAAAAAAATATTTTTTCTCTTCAACCTCTTGCTGTTCCTATCGCCTAAGAATAGAATACAAAAAATGTATGTGACAAGCCATCAGAACCGAACCGAACCGAAAACCGTGGTTAAAAACCGAGGTATGTATTGAACCGTGGACTAACTGTATTGTTGCATCCCTAGTGTTTTCCCTGGGCGCTTCAGCACTCTGCGGCTGCGGAGTTTCCTCTAACAAAAAGAGCTTGCGCGTGGCACATCTTTTTAAAGGATAATAATATTATTATCGGTACTCATTATGGTAATATATTACGTAAATGCTCATTAGGCTATGGTTTAGAATTCTCTCATAAGTTTATGTCATTAAATTAATAAAAGTGCTTAGTCGACAAATGCAGAGCCGGCCCAAGGCATAAGCGAACTAAGCGGCTGCTTAGGCCCCCCATTGCCACCAGGGGCCCCCAAGAGCACATGAAATGACTTTTTGCAGTATGTTATTTCATGATGATTGAAATCGCGAAATGGCCTTAAACAAGTACTAAATAAACTGCAAAAGGTTAAGTTTTCTAATATATGCACGGATTGATTCTGGCAGCATTGCACGAGCTCGCGGCGCCATCGGCCAGACACTATTCGCTTGTTAGTCAGGGTTCAAAGTCCAAGTGCATAACGTTACTCGTCAGTTGCCCGGTAACCTTTTTATGAATGGATGGATTTGAGAATGTGATATGGTTTAGTGCGAATATCTTGTCTGACGTGCTGCATGTTTTGTACGGAGTACAGCATAGCTTTCAGTTTCTCAATAAATGTTTTTCTGCAAACTGCTATATTGTCCCCTTGGAATTATAAGTTGTGTGGCCTATATTTTGGAAGTTTTTATTTAGAAAATAAAAAGGTTCTTTCTACACAGTCGAATGGAATGCAAAAAATTTAATTTTATTTCCGCCAAAATAAAAGCTCTGTTTAATGTTTGAAAGAAATCAACATTTCTTGTTTTTAAAAGAAGTCTCTTCTGCTCACCAAGGATGCATTTATTTGATCAAAAATACAGTAAAAACGGTTATATTGTGAAATATTATTATGATGTAAAATATCTGTTTTATATGTGAATATAGTAAAGTGTGATTTATTCCTGTGATCAAAGCTGAATTTATCATCATTACGCCAGTCTTCAGTGTCACATGATCCTTCAGAATTCATTCTGATATGAGGATTTGATGCTCAAGAAACATTTATTATTATTATTATCAATGGTGAAAACAGTTATGTACAATATTTTTAGGATTTTTTGAAAGCTTTCTATTTCAGAGAAATGCTGTTCTTTTGAACCTCCTATTCATCAAAGAATCCTGGGGAAAAGTGAGCATATTCAGCATAAGAGACTACTTACATTTTTTTTTAAGTACACATCCCAGTCTGAACTGTAGTACAGTAAGGATTTGAATATTAACACCTGACCACACCTGTGGATTTGCTACTGTTACAATTAAAAAACGTATAAGGGTAAGATCATTATTGCCAGACATGATGAAAGCAACACAGCTACAACTACTAAAATTGATACTGGGTGTGCAAGTGATCAAGAATTATGGTATGGGTGGCACCGAGGGGCCCCCAAATAAAATTCTGCTTAGGGCCCCATAAGGGCTTGGGCCGGCCCTGGAAAAATTGATTAAATTAACAAATTTAGTCTGGGGCAGCCCTATTTATTATACATATTTTGGACCAGCATATCACAATGGGGATTCTGGGTTGAGCAAGCAGCGCTGAGCAGAATAAGTGAGCTTGAGTAATAGGTCAGTATTACATTTTGGATAGCTAGCTTAGCTTTTACAGGTGCTGGTCATATATTTAGAATATCATCAAAAAGTTTATTTATTTCTCTAATTCCATTCAAAAAGTGAAACTTGTATATTATATTCATTCATTACACACAGACTGAAATATTTCAAATGTTTATTTCTTTTAATTTTGATGATTATAACTGACAACTAAGGAAAATCCCAAATTCAGTATCTCAGAAATGTTGAATATTGTGAAAAGGTTCAATATTGAAGACACCTGGTGCCACACCCTAATCAGCTAATTAACTCCCTGCAAAGGCATTTAAATGGTCTCTCAGTCTAGTTCTGTAGGCTACACAATCATGGGAAAGACTGCTGACTTGACAGTTGTCCAAAAGACGACCATTGACACTTTGCACAAGGAGGGCAATAAAAGGTCATTGCAAAAGAGGCTGGCTGTTCAGAGAGCTCTGTGTCCAAGCACATTAATAGAGAGGCGAAGGGAAGGAAAAGATGTGGTAGAAAAAAAGTGTACAAACAATAGGGATAACCGCACCCTGGAGAGGATTGTGAAACAAAACCCATTCCAAAATGTGGGGGAGATTCACAAAGAGTGGACAAAGAGTGGACAAAGAGTGGACTGCAGCTGGAGTCAGTGCTTCAAGAACCACTACGCACACACGTATGCAAGACGTGTAACAGGTAGCGCTAGTGGTGCGCTGTAGCTACTCTTTTCTTTATGGACCAGAATACTAGGTTCGCTACAGAGGGCAATAAATTAGGTAAATCACACGAACACAGAAACCAGACAGACCAGGAAAAGGACTTTACGAAGATGATTCTTTACTTTGCAGGTAATTGAATAAATGTAAATAAAAAAATGACAGTAAACCAATAAAGGTGTAACCACCAATGAAATTGTCTCTTTCCCTTTAAGAAATGTAGGTTTTGAGCTCCTTTGTAGTTTGTTATCTAGTTATATATATTCGTATTATATTTGATTACTTTGGGATTTAAATAGTCATTTTAAATAGGTTTTGATTTATTTAAATTTCTATTTTAGTTTGATGTCTCTTTCTAACTTCTATTTTTTTTCCGGAGCTTTGTTTCCTATTACCTTAGTTGAATTTGAATCTTTAACCCACAAAAGAAAATACAATTCCAATAAACATTACTTCAAGAAAAATAACAATTTAAATGAAAAACTTAACAGTACTTCACTGTAGATGAACAGTTCTCAGTGCGTGGAACAAGTGTATTTGTGTGTGTGCAAAGAAAAAAAAGAAATATCCAAGTGTCCAATCCAATGAATGCAAAAGTCCCTTGGTGTAATTGTGCAAATGTCTGTAGTGTAACATATAGTGCAACAATCAGTTCAGTGCAATGTTGAGGTAATCGATGAGAAATACCAATAAGGCTGAGTGAATTCCACTTGTGACAGCAGATAAGGCACTGATCACTTGATGAATCAAAGACGTTCTTCTAATCCCTCTCAGGGCTCTCAAACTGGGTGGCTTGCCATCTCAGGATCACAGCTTATTCCAGACTCTCAAAATAACCTGACCTGTTTATACAAACAGTGCCATGAACATCATAGGCCATTAATATGACATTTAAACAACATATTCTTCATACATAAACTCAACATGTTGGAAAATACAACTTGAGCATTCTTGTCACTCGATACCTAACAAATAATTTACATAAATGATAATACTCTGCTGATTGGCATTTTTAGCTCTTCAGAAATACAAAACATATAATCACAATATATTACACATACCTTCTGAACAATAAATGCATCTAAACTCACATAAAACACTTCAAAAGATTAATATAACTCATTATTACTTCATTTTGGAGAATTAAACATTTTATTATTTTGAAACTCAACAAATCCAGGGGATTTCAATACAGAAATAATCCACATCAGATTCTACAGGCCTCACAATCTGCAATCATCCACTTCAAAATCATCATTCATCGCACTTTTTGTCTGCTTTGATAACACCCGCGATATGTGAAGCTTGTGCTCTCTCTACGATCATTCCGTCTCATCACAGTGACGTCATAGAAGCGCATGGCTTTAAACATGCGTCACACTTTAATTATCAAAATTATTTGGATTATTCCAAATATAAATAGCACAGCAGAACAACTTTGATAACACATTCAGCATTTTGAATGAAAATATAATTATTACAAATTATATTTATTTATTCATTTATTTATTTCTTAACAGCTCAGTTCAGACCTGTGTTACACATGAGTTTCAGCTGTCGCATTCCTTGTGTCAAGCCACTCTTGAACAACAGACAGCGTCAGAAGCGTCTCGCCTGGGCTAAAGACAAAAAGGACTGGACTGCTGCTGAGTGGTCCAAAGTTATGTTCTCTGATGAAAGTAAATTTTGCATTTCCTTTGGAAATCAGGGTCCCAGAGTCTGGAGGAAGAGAGGAGAGGCACACAATCCACATTGCTTGAGGTCCAGTGTAAAGTTTCCACAGTCAGTGACGGTTTGGGGTGCCATGTCATCTGCTGGTGTTGGTCCACTGTGTTTTCTGTTGTCCAAGGTCAGCGCAGCCGTATACCAGGAAGTTTTAGAGCACTTCATGCTTCCTGTTGTTGACCAACTTTATGGAGATGCAGATTTCATTTTCCAACAGGACTTGGGACCTGCAAACAGTGCCAAAGCAACCAGTACATGGTTTAAGGACCATGGTATCCCTGTTCTTAATTGGCCAGCAAACTCGCCTGACCTTAACCCCATAGAAAATCTATGGGTTATTGTGAAGAGGAAGATGCGATATGCCAGACCCAACAATGCAGAATGTACTATCAGAGCAACCTGGGCTCTCATTACACCTGAGCAGTGCCACAGACTGATCGACTCCATGCCACGTCGAATTGCTGCAGTAATTCAGGCAAAAGGAGCCCCAACTAAGTATTGAGTGCTGTACAGGCTCATACTTTTCATGATCATACTTTTCAGTTGGTTTTCAAGATTTCTAAAAATCCTTTCTTTGGGGGGCCTTTCTTTCCCGAGGTGCATGAAGAGGTTGCGCGTTCCTGGAAGCCCCCGTTGTCTTCCCGTGAACGTTTGGCGAACTCTTCCGCCTTCACCTCCCTCGATGGAGCCGCGGCTCATGGGTACACTGGGGTCCCCACAGTCGAACGTTCTGTTGCGATGCAACTGTATCCACAGAGCGCTTCGTCCTGGCGTGGTGACCCAAAGCACCCCTCCAAAGCCTGTAGGTTTTCGTCATCCCTGGTGGCGAAGTCCTATAGAGCTGCGGGGCAGGCCGCCGCTTCTCTGCATACCATGGCAACTCTTCAGGCTTACCAAGCCAAGTTGCTGTGTGATATGCACGAGGGAGGGGCTGATCCAGGACTCAGCAATGAGTTGCGTGCCTCCACCGACCTCGCTCTCCGGGCGACGAAGGTGACCGCACGCTCCCTGGGTCAGGTGATGTCCACAAACGTGGTCCAGGAGAGACACCTATGGCTCAACCTGTCTGATATGCGTGACGCTGAGCGAACCCGTTTCCTCAACGCCCCCATATCACAGGATGGGCTATTCGGCGGAGCGGTCGAGAGCTTCGCCCAACAGTTCTCGGCCGCTCAGAAGCAGACTGAGGCAATAAAACATATCCTGCCCCGGCGGTCAGCTGCTGCCTCCACCCAACCGCCCGCGCAGGTGCCTCAGCCCGCTCGCCGCCGAGGGCGCCCTCCTGCCGCAGGAAGGCGTCCCAGTCCGCTCCAGCCCCGCAGCCCGCGAAGAAACGCCAGGCTAAGCGGCGCTCCTGATGCGGACGGCTCAGGGATGGGCAGTTCTTTCCAGGAGACGGCGGCAGGGCCGATCCTTCCCCCGGTGGAGGGCCGGGGGAGAATCTTTTGTTCAGCTGCTGGCCCCCGGGTCAGCAGCACCCTAATGTGGTTAAAGAAAGAACTGACAACCCCATCCCTGAGCCCCCAGAGATCGGTGACGGCAGTGCGCGCCACCCTCGGGTCTCGCCACTCTCGTCCCTCTCTGTCGCCAGCCCCCTGGCAGAGCAGACCCCAGTGGAACGCGAGTCCTTCCCTGGTCTCCTCTGTCAGGGCGCAGCCGTTAACCGTGCCCCGACCCCGGGACGCCCAACAGCCTCCCCTGTCCGTGCCGGTAACGCTGCCTCGCTGCCCCACCCAGGGTACGTCTGCCGTCCGTATGACCCCGTTGGTGCAGTCTCTGGAAGCCTGGCTTCAGCTTCCGGGGCTGTCCCGCTGGGTTGCCCGGACTGTCAGGCTCGGCTACGCGATTCAGTTCGCGCAGGCTCCTCCCCGTTACAGGGGAGTCCGCTATACCGTGACCGGGGCCCATGCCCCCGTCATGCGTGCGGAGATTGCCACTCTACTGGCGAAGGGTGCGATCGAGCCTGTCCCTCCAGCCGAAATGAGGTCGGGGTTCTACAGCCCCTACTTCATTGTACCCAAGAAAACCGGTGGGTTACGGCCAATCCTGGACCTTCGCATCTTGAACCGATCCCTTCACCGGCTTCCGTTCAAGATGTTGACTGCGAAACGCCTTTTCAAATGCGTTCGTCCTCACGTTTGGTTTGCAGCGATCGACCTGAAGGACGCCTACTTCCATGTCTCCATCCTTCCTCGACACAGACCGTTCCTACGGTTTGCTTTCGAGGGGCGGGCATACCAGTACGCGGTTCTCCCATTCGGGCTATCTCTGTCCCCTCGCGTCTTCACGAAGATCGCCGAGGCAGCCCTTGCGCCCCTTCGGCAGCACGGGGTTCTCATCCTGAACTACCTCGACGACTGGCTCATACTAGGCCACTCTCGAGAGCAGGTTTGCGGACACAGAGATCTGGTTCTCCACCACTTAGCCCGTCTGGGCCTTCGGGTCAACTGGGAAAAGAGCAAACTTTGCCCCGTGCAGAGGATCTCTTTTCTCGGTATGGAGATCGACTCGGTCGCCATGTACGCGCAGCTTTCGAGCGAGCGTGCGCAGTCTCTGCTGACTTGCCTCCGTCAAATCGAGAGCAAGAGTGCGGTTCCACTGAAACTATTTCAGAGGCTCCTGGGGCATATAGCATCTGCAGCCGCGGTAACGCCGCTCGGATTGCTTCATATGAGACCGCTTCAGCACTGACTTCGCGATCGAGTCCCGAGATGGGCATGGCAGTCTGGCACGCTCCGGGTCCAAGTGACTCGGGCCTGCCTACAGACGCTCACCCCGTGGTCGAACCTCAGTTTTCTCCGGGCCGGTGTGCCCTTAGAACGAGTGTCCAGGCATGTTGTCGTATCGACGGATGCCTCTGCCACGGGCTGGGGTGCCATGTGCAATGGACAAGCAGCCGCGGGCTCCTGGACAGGACCCCAGCGCCTCCTGCATGTCAATTGCCTCGAGTTACTGGCAGTACGTTTCGCCCTGCACCGCTTGTGCAGCCTGTATTATTCCCTGACCGAGGGCACGCTCGGCACGGATGCACTGGCGCACAGCTGGCCGCGGGGCCTGCGCAAATATGCGTTCCCCCCAGTGAACCTACTCGCACAGCTCCTGTGCAAGATCAGGGAGGACAAGGAGCAGGTCCTTTTGGTCGCCCCGTACTGGCATGGCCGGACCTGGTTCCCCGAACTCGTACTCCTTGCGACAGCCCCTCCCTGACCTATTCCTCTGAGACCGGACCTCCTTACTCAGAGACGGGGCACCCTTTGGCACCCACGTCCCGACCTCTGGAGCCTCCACGTGTGGCTCCTAGACGGGACGCGGCAGGTTTGAGTGGCCTACCACCTACGGTGGTCGCCACCATCACTTCCGCTAGGGCAGAGTCCACTCGGCATGCCAATGCGTTGAAGTGGAACCTCTTCGTCACCTGGTGCTCTTCCCGCCAAGAAGACCCCTGGAAATGCCTGATCGGGTCCGTGCTTGAGTTTCTCCAAGAGGGGCTGGAGCGAAGGCTGTCTCCCTCCACCCTCAAAGTATATGTGGCTGCAATATCTGCCCACCACGATCTCTTGGAGAACAAAAAGGTAAGTCAGCACGACCTGGTCATCAGGTTCCTGAGGGGAGCCAGGAGACTGAATCCTCCTCGCTCTCCTCTCGTACCCTCTTGGGACCTCGCAGTAGTGTTAACTGCTCTGCAGAGACCTCCCTTTGAGCCTTTGCGGTCGGTTGATATTAAGTTCCTGTCTATAAAGACGGCTCTGCTGACCGCATTGGCCTCAGTTAAGAGGGTCGGGGACCTGCAGGCATTTTCGGTTGACGAAGCGTGCCTGGAATTCGGGCCGGCTAACTCTCACGTGATCCTGAGACCCCGGCCTGGATATGTGCCCAAGGTTCCCACCACTCCGTTTAAGGACCAGGTGGTGAACCTGCAAGCGCTGCCTTTGGAGGAGGCAGACCTAGCCTTGGTATTGCTCTGTCCAGTACGCGCCCTCCGCGCCTACGTAGACATGACGCAGTGTTTCAGGACCTCAGACCAGCTCTTTGTCTGTTATGGTGGAGAGCGGAAGGGAAGTGCTCTCTCAAAGCAAAGGCTGTCTCACTGGATAGTGGACACCATTGCTTTGGCTTACCAGCAGCAAGGCCGACCATGTCCCCTTGGTGTGAAGGCACACTCCACCCGGAGTGTGGCCTCCTCTTGGGCTCTAGCGCATGGCGCCTCGCTAGCAGACATCTGCAGAGCTGCAGGCTGGGCGACACCCAACACATTCGCCAGATTCTATAATCTCCGAGTGGAGCCAGTGTCCGACTATGTACTCGCCCCCCCGAGGGGCCGGTGATGGGCCAGGCTCAGGTGTCTTCGCTTGCTAGCCACTCCACTCTACGGACTGGATACGTGCGATATTTCCTCAGGTTAGCTCCCCGAGAGCCCTGAGCTCCTCCAGCACTGTCGACGCCGACATCAGTTCAGTCTGCCCTTTCGAGCCCAGACCCTCATGTCCGGCCAGGTGCCCCATGTGCATGGTTCCCTCTGGCGACCCCCACATGTGTATTTCACCGTAAGTCTCCGCAGTGAGCGGGTTTCTTCCCTTGGCGTGTCCCCGCCACCCCTAGGGTCAAAAATCCACCTTCGGCTGGTACCCTAGAGATCTTCCATATGCAGCCCTCAGCGGGTCATATGTGTCTCTTAAGTCCTCCCCACGGGTAGGCATTTTTGGCATTCCCTCACTGGGATATGCTTCCCAGTGTACCTTGGTAATCCTGTGATAACTGGGAGTCCTTCGTCCGTACTAGTCTTACGACAGGGTACTCACACTTACGCAGGGCACTGGAAGACGGCTGAGTGGCCGGATTATATTGGGACCCCCATTCGTTAGTCACTAACGTTACGTCGTAGTGACTGAACGAAAGGGAACGTCTCGGTTACGGATGTAACCCTCGTTCCCTGAGGAGGGAACGGAGACGTAACGTCCCCTTGCCACATCAGCTGTGCTACCTGGAACGCAGGAGTTCAGTCTTGGCTCCTCAAGCAGGTAACATAATGCGATATTGCCTCGTACTTCCTTATATACTCACGCAGTGAGGCGGAGTTACGTATGCAAATTCCGCATGCCCATGGCATGCGCACGCCATTGGGCGTTTTCTCTAAACTCGAAGTTGATAGGCTTCTAAGCGAAACCCCCATTCGTTAGTCACTAACGTTACGTCTCCGTTCCCTCCTCAGGGAACGAGGGTTACATCCGTAACCGAGACGTTTCCCAACCTTTTTTCGGTCATGGCACCCTTTGAAAATGTTCTCCATTTTGTGGCACCCCCTCGCATATGTTACGCTAGGGGTGTAACGGTACAGATTGCTCACAGTTCGGTTTGTATCACGGTTTTAGGTTCACGGTTTCAGTACGGTTCAGTATTTGCTATGTTCAGGGAAGAAAGGGACTACTGTCAAATAAAAATAAAGAAACTAATAAGAACAAATAATTTAAATACAAGCAGCAGCACAAATAAATACTATTGAGCAAAGATACTAATAAAATAAACTATGCTTTTCAGGTTTTTCAGGTACGTCTAACATTAGTTTTCAGGTACAGAAATTGATAAAATGTAAAATAACATTGCATATTTGAGTGTATAAATTAAAGATTAATCCTATTAAACTTACAAAAGCTATTCAATCAAGAGCAGTGAGTGATGTCCTTGTCTTTTGTTGTTTGACATTAAACAGACAGCAGTAAAGGCTACTGCCTCTTTAAGACCTAATGCTACTGCCTCTTTAAGACCTAATGCTACTGCCCCTTTAAGACCTAGGGCCCTATCTTGCACCCAGCGCAATTGACTTTGTACACCGACGCATGTGTCATTCCTATTTTGCACCCGCGCAAAGCGCGCTTTTCCCTCCACAGAAGCACGTCGCTAAACTAGTGAATGAACTTGCGCTCCCTGGGCGGTTCAGCGCAAAAAAGGAGGCGTGTTCCGGCGCAAACAATCCCTGGTGCTATTTTGCTGTTCCATTAAACAATTGCGCCACTGACCAGAAAAAACCTAGTCTAAAGTCAGTGGCGCGTTGCGCGTTGTTCATTATGCTATTTTAAGGGCGCATGCTTGACCATAATGTATAGCGTGCACAACGCGCATACACTTTGCTCATGTAATCTACACAGATGCAACAGTTATTTTTGCAAATCATAAATTGTTACACTAAAAAAATATTAACACATGAGATGACGGAAATCATTGTGGTGTGCCACGAAGATGTGAAAAAATAGGCATAAATCTAGCTTACAAATGATTCAGGCTAATTGTAATAATTAAGGATAAGACCTGTTTGCCCAATAGTGGCAAGACATATATGTATATAAGGACATCTGACAAATTGGTTTGTCCGTCAAGAACCAGGAAAAAAAATCGACTGAAAAACTGAAAAAACTGAAAGACTGAAAAAAAAAAAGACTGTGAAATCACCTTTACCATAATGTACAACATTACAACTTCACTTCTCTGTCTTTCACTGCTCTTACAAGAACATCAGTCTCCTCGGCTGTGAACCGCTCCTGGTGTGCGCCTGGTAAATACGCCATAATAATAGCAATCCATAATGGAACTTGCGCACCTGCTTTTAAAGGGAATGTTGGATGACGCTCGGATTGGTTTATTCACGTTACGCCCAAACCACACCTATGAATAATGAAGCTACTTCAGACCAACCCATTTTAGATTTGCGCCGGGCGCAAGAGCCATTTATCCCGCCGGGAAAATAGCAACAGCGCCGAGACCCGCCCACAAAGTTACTTGCGCTTCGCGCTTTGACACTTGCGTTTCAGATCGTTAAAATAGGGCCCCTAATGCTACTGCCCCTTTAAGACCTAATGCTCGGATATGCGTTATCTTTCTCGACTGTATAAAGTTTACTTTAGGCATACACAGACTGCCTTATGTCTGCTAGAATACTCATCAAGATGGACATGTTGACATACTTTTTGTGTGAGTTTGTCCGTTCAAGAACAAGACTTAAAAAGAGAACTCAATATTTTCGCGCTGTGAGATGTGTGCGCGCTTTCGGATGAGTGCACAGAGACACATTTTCTCACAGCGCGCGTGACTTCTCATTCGCGTCTTCTGGCACTACACCCGGGTGATGACGGCAAAAATTACTGGTCATATTCGAACATACGGCAGCACTCACATGCATTGAACAAAGTTTACAAAGAGAGAATTATTTGAAAAATTTGATTTTTTTTTTTTTATATATTTGAAGGACTTTTACACGGCACCCCTGCTCTCATCACACGGCACCCCAGGGTGTCGTGGCACCCCGGTTGGGAAACACTGGTCTAGATACTATAACCACTAGAAAGGCACCCTAAAACAGTCCACATTCTGCACTACATCCTAAGTCTTCTAGACCATAGCATTGTATATGGTCTGATTTTATGGTAGGTATTGATATTAAACTACAGTGTATGGAAAAGAGAAATCAAAATTTGTATAAAAAAATAATACTATTTGCCATGTGCACCAGGAAAGACAAATTATAACCTGAAGAAGTATGCCATTCATTCAGTATGATACGCAGTTCAATAAAACAATTAATATAATTCATATTTTTGTACATATAGCTTTGGCGTTTAAAATTGCCCTGTGTATAATGAGCTGATGGGTTTATGGTTAGGTGTGTTGCAGAGCGGGTGTGATGGGCCGCTTTTTGCCAGAAAGTCCAGGGCCACTTTTTTGCCCCAGTCCACCCCTGCGTATGGCAAAAAATTACAGTATTGTGAGTTGTTTCCGCTGTCATAAAGGAAAAAATCCATCAGATGGCGCCGGTGCCTTCGTCGGACAGAGGGTTAAAGAAAACGTAGCATATTTTCATAGTTAGGCTATATGTAAATATTATTAATATTTTCATTTCATATGTTGATTATGAAAAGTGAGCAGCATGAGCATACATAATCAGATGTGCATATGTCTGGGGACATGGATTTTTAGCATGTACTTCATTGAATTTTGTTTCCTATAAAGTCTTTCTTTAAAATTAATTTCGTTTTGTATACATTTTATCTTAATTTTAATCAATGTTTCATAAACTATTTGGCTGGATTTAATAAACAATTAGGAAATATAGCAGTCAATACAATCGTGACATGGAAGGGTCAGTGACATTAATAGCATTGCATGTGAACTGGAGCGCGTCTAGTTTTAAACAAAACAATTTAAAACGAAAAGAAATAGGCTACTCTCTGATTATGTAATAAAATGTGCATTTTCTCTCTTGGCGCGTCCACTACTGCGGAGATGGCGAGTCAGCACCGTCAGCTGACATGATACAGAAAACTCTAGAGTTTATTGATAAACAATTAAAATGTCTCCTTGCTAGGGTGCCAACCTCATATTCTTTCATAGGGCCCAACCTCATATTCTTTCATAGGGCCCAAAATTGCTAGCGGCGCCCCAGCTGCCTCGACCAGCTCCTTGGTAAAAGTCATGAACAATGAAATTGATCAGTTCTGGTAATTCAGGAGATGGCTATTGTACTTATTACTGTTAGTCAGATGGATTATAGATCACAAACTGATTTAAAGGTCAGCCTTTTATTCTTAAAGTGACCTCCTTCTTGTTATGTTAAAAGGTGTAAAGTAGGAATGCACAGGAAGTTCACTCAGGAAACAGGAAAGGTGTTTGCACACTCCTGCACAATGCAGTTATTACTTGCTTGAAGAGGTTGTTAAGGTGGATTATGCTCAGAAGTGTTGTCAGTAATAGAGAAAACAGCTGGAGCTGCATTACTATCTTTTATAAAGGTATGTGAATTTTTAAAAGATAATTATTAATTTGTTTTTCTCTCAAAAATGTTAACAAACGAATGAGATACTTTGTTACTAGTGGCAGATCTATATCATAGTAACTTGGGGTACAGGCAGGAGCTACTTGTTTTATATTAACCTAATTTCAGGATTATTGAAAGCTATTTTATTAGGTCATGTATCACTCTGCAATCTTTACATAAGCTAAAAATGATTTCAAGTTAATTTATTTGTTTGAGAATAATATTGTATTATAGTGTGATAAAGAGCAGTGATGATATAACACTTCTAGGCACTTTTCTGCATATGTAAACTTGACACATACTATTTCACGAGTTCGCACTTACATATAATTTATAGAGAGTATTTCAATGCGTATTTGTGATGTGCTGTCCGGGGGGAGGGCTTCGAGCTTGGAATTAGGCCTGAACCCAGAGAACCCCCCGTATATGTAAGTGGTTTTAAAGTTAAAAGGTGTGGCGAAGGGGTGGTGGAAAGGTTGCTGATAACTGTCAACAAATGGAGATAGGACTGCTGCGTGTATATATACCTCCATTGTTGATTAGCTGAGTGCTCTCCACCTGTGTCAATTATCTGAACATGCTTCTCCCGAACCTTGTTAATAAAACATCATATAACACAACTGATTAAAAATACATACACAAATCTGCTGCATAATCTTACAAATAGGCCTAACATAAATTAATGTAGGAAAACTAATTTATCTCTAACATTATCATGCATGCTCAATTTACAGTTTACATAAACCCAGATGAAAAGCAAAATGTAATTTTTTTATATCAAAACAACGGGTAAAAAAGTGACTTATTTTGTACTGCCCTGATGAAGATTTCACATAACCTATGTTCATTGCCCATAAGACAAAATAATAATAAAACAATGCCTGTACAAAAGTTTACATACGCTTGATTCTTAATGCTCAAGAAGGAAACGTGATGCATTCAATTCAGCCGTAATTTTGTCTATACAGTATGTTAACATATGTTATCGTTATGTGTAATAGCTTCATCAGGGCAGTACTAAATAAAAACAACATACAATTTTTACGATCTCTCTTTTTTTTGTTAAATTAATAAAAAATTTAAAAACATGCAAAATAAATAGCTTAGTTATGTTGTAGCCTAATACATCTGTTCTCTGATTTCGGACTTTGCAAAGTTTGCCAGTATTGTTTTATATGTTTATACAGTGTGAAATCTCTATTAAAATGTTGAATGCAATGTCTAATTCAACTGTCTAAAAAGCAACACCGGACAACTTGATAGATTGATATTATTTCTTACTATGTGAACAAGACTGAAATAAAATGTTTTACCTGTA
The DNA here is from genome assembly GCF_949357685.1 of Gobio gobio. Taxonomy (NCBI): domain Eukaryota; kingdom Metazoa; phylum Chordata; class Actinopteri; order Cypriniformes; family Gobionidae; genus Gobio; species Gobio gobio. Next base: position 32,973,303 of record NC_137110.1, on the reverse strand, counting down.
TCTTTTCTCAGGTATTTATGTGATACATGCACAAGATGTGAAACTGTCAAATACTTATTATGAGTTATTTGTTGATAGTCTCTAGACAAATGAACGAAAGTCTTGGGAGGTAAACAAATCATTATTTTTTCTCAAAATAAATCTGAATGCAATCATATCTACTGGAACTCTCCGCCCTGTCACAAGCGCTCGCGGTTGGACGATTGTTTTTTGGGGGTGGCACCTGGCAGCTGTCGTGCCCCGCCCCCAATGCCTTTCGCTCCCGAGATGCATGAGGAGTTCACGCGGCCCTGGAAGTCCCCCTGTCTTCCCGTGACCGTTCGGTGGCCTCCTCCGCCTTCTCTGCCCTCGATGGGGCCGCGGCCTAAGGGTACACTGGGGTCCCCCCCTGTTGGACACTCTGTTGTGCACTACGGTGTCCACGGAGTGCTTCAACGTGTCGTGGCTATCCTAAGCACCCCTCCGAAGCCTGTGGGCTCTTGTCTACTTCAGTGGCGAAGTCCTGCAGAGCTACGGGCCAGGCCGCCGCCCCTTTGCACATGCACGAGGGTAGAGCCGACCCAGGGCTCTTCAATGAGCTGTGTGCCGCTACCGACCCCGCACTCCGGGCGATGAAGGTGACCACACGCTCCCTGGGTTGGGCATTGTCCACAGCTGTGGTCCGGGAGAGACACCTGGCCTTACCTGGTCGATGTGGTAAAGGCTGAGTGGGCCCGCCTCCTGAGCTCTCCCACATCCCAGGCTGGCCTCTTCGGTGGTGCGGTTGAGGGCTGCGTCCAACAGTTCTCGGCTGCCCAGAAGCAGACTGAGGCCATTAAACAATTACTGCTCAGTCGCCTCAGCCTGCTCCCTGCCGAGGCCACCCTCCTGTGGCTCCACCCCTCCCGCCCGGCCCCAGCAGCAGCCTTCACCCGGGCCGCCATGGAGGTGGTCACAGGAAGGCGTCCCTGTCTGCTCCAGCCTGGCAGCCTGCCTAACGCCAGGCAAGGCGACGCTGTTGACGAGGACAACTCAGAGATGGGTTCCAGTTCTTTCCAGGAGATGGTAGCAGGGCTTCTCCTTCCCCCGGGTGAGGGCCGAGGGAAAATCTCTTGTCCGCTGCTGGCCAAGGGCCTCGCCACTCTCGTCCCGCCCTGACACCAGCCCCCCATCAGACGAGACCCCAGTGGAACGCTAGTCCTTCCCTGGTCTCCTCTGTCAGGTCGCAGAATTCAACCCCGCCCACACTTTGGGACGCTCCCACGCCTTCCTATGTCTGGGTCGGTCATCCCGCTTCGCTGCCCCATCGTGGGTACGTCTGTGGCTCACACGGCCACTGGTACAGTTTTGGGAGTGAAGTTTCAGCTTCCCAGACTGACCAGCTGGTTCTCCCACAGGCTCAGCTCAGGCTCTCGGGGAGTCAGATTAGCATGGTGGGTGGCAACGCCCCTGTCAGGTGCAGAGTTCGTCACCCTACTGGCGAAGGGTGCTGTCGAGGTCATCCCTCCAGCCGAGATGAGGTCCGTCTTCACAGCCCTGATCTCATTGTACCTAGCAGAGGCCAGTCCTGGGCCTGCACGTCTTGAACCGAACCCTTCTCAGGCTTCCTCCAAGATGTTCGCAGCCAACGTGCCTTTGGATGTGTTCGCCTCCGGACTGGTCTGCAGCATTGACCTGAAGGACCTGTACTCTCATTTGCCAACTTTTCCCCGACCAAGACCGTCTCCACGGTCTGCCTTCGGACAGCCGGCACTCCAGTACGCGCCTCTCCCATCCGGGTAGCCCTGTCACTTCGTGGCTTCGCTGCTTCGCTGAAACCGTCGAGGCAGCCCCTGCCAGGGCTCTACGCTAACATTTTTCTTGAGGAGTAAAGTTGGAGGAGTTTAAAAAAATTAGGAGCACATTCCAAAATATAGGAGCACTTTCTGATCAATAACACGCATTCCAATTATAACTTTCCCAGGATAATCTTTGTCCCTTTAAATTAATGTCCAGGGGCATTTTTACCATTATAAGAGCAATGTTTTCTAATCTTATTAAATGTATGCATCATCTTTTGGCAATTTCTTCAATTAAAATAGAAATTTTGTTTTTAAAATGTTAATTTAAACAATAAATTCAGTTAGAGCAATAAGACACAACCAGACTGTTACCAATCAAATTAAATCAGCATCAAAAGATCAATCTTTGCACTGTAGAAGTGCCACAGCAGCTCTATCTGAAGTGCTGTTTAGACACATTTACATAGATTTAATGCAGCTCATGGGTGAATAATGTTGTATGAATGTTTTAAATATAACTTTTTGAATTTAGAAATAGGCTATGTACAAGTTAAACTGAAACTTAGTTAAAAGCTTTATATTTTAAATAAAAAGTCCATGCAAAGTATAAATGAAAATAAAACCGCCAGTAGGTGGCGTCAAGTCTTATGTGCGAGTCGTTCATTCAATCGTTCAAACACAGATTCATTCGAATCAAACCGCTAGGAGATGCGCAACGTTCTGGTGTAGTTTCCCGAAATAGACAGTATTGTGCCTAAAACGTTGTTAATTAATATCAACTTGTCTATTGGACTTTTGTACAAGATCACGTCAATACTCGGAGCAATAGCTGTCCGTAACTTTATGCGCTCTGGCGCTTAATAAACAGAACTGCACACGTCTCGCGGAAGAACACTGCAGCCGGATCTACTTCTCTCTGTTTGTGTCTATGGCGAGTCACACAGGGACTGTGCTCCTCCGCAGCGCTGCGACCCAAACTGGAATTGAATAGTCAGAATATAAACACTTATTATATGTGTACCGTAGTGATTCAGGGTAAGATAAAAACACGGTTTGGTAAATGGATTCATGATGTACTCACTCATATGCATCTAGTCATTTGTATGGACTGCAGCTGATACAGATTAAATCAAGCACTCATACAGGGGCGTTTTAAAATGATTTTTTATTAATTCATTTTTGGTGGCATTTTTGCCCCAAGCCCCTGTTAGTTAGTTAGTTAATTTTGGTTGCAAAGAAACATCAGCGCGAGGCGTCTGGTAAGCGCGCATGGCTGCGTCACACGTTTCACCTGGTAAACAATCTGTGAAGTGTAGTCCGTCGCACACGTTTTTTGCTCATGCTCTGCTGACAAAAGGCATGAAAAGCAGTTGATTGCAGCACGAAACGCAACAGTTGCTCAGTCAGTCAGTGTTGATACACTTTGGCAGTTGTAGTTTTTATTCCGATTGTATTATACATCTATTCATGAGAATCGATCGGGTCACTCGCACCGGTGCGCCTAAATATTTTTATATATTGATAACATGTGCTTTTCTCTCAGTGAGAGATACAGACAAATAGAAGAGACCATATTCATCTTGATTTTTTTAGGGTTTCAGTAAAAGGAAATATAAAATAAAATAAAATAAAATAAAGACAAATACATAATTAATCTCTGGAAGCCGTCAACACTCAGAGACCAAATACAAGAGACCAAATACAAACTTTAGGAAATATAAAGGAATCATTGGTCCTCTTGATTAAACAAAATCATAACTGAAAATAATCATTAAAATCATAATAATTATATAGGAGGATGAATATTGATTGAGGCTTTGATTATGAATTTAATTAGGATATATACAATTATATTGAAGCGGTAGTGGATTTCAGAATCCACCTTTCAATACAATTTGGTGGATGGATTTGTGGATACAAATTAGATGGACACATGCGCAGCTGGTCCTTGCTGATCTGCGAATTTTGCTTCAATGAGAAATTGTGATTTGAGGATATTAAACACATTCATCTGCATCAAAGTGAAAATCGCAATTGACAACACTACTCCTCAGCACAACTGTAACCACAAAATTTAGTAACGGAAATTCTTTTAATGTCCAACTGAACATTAAACATTAAAATAAACTATCAACATCTTTCCCTTTACTGTAAAACACATAAAATAACATTGAATCCCTAAATTTACTCTCCTAATGCAGGCCCTTGCTAAGCATTCTGGGAACCACAGATCCATTGCCCAGGGCTGCATTTCTCAAAAGCATCGTGAGCTAAGTTTATTGTAGACCATTGGTAGCAAAGGCTCTACAATCTACGTAGGCTTACGATTCTAAATGCAGCCTTGGGCAGTGGGTCTGTAGTTCCCAGCATGCCCTGCAAGCGACTCCATTAGGAGAGTAAATTTAGGGATTACGTGTTATTTTATGTCATCCAAAAATGTAAATGATGTCATTAATAATTAATTAGTGTCATTACACTGTTTTCATCACAAACTGGGATACCATAATATGTGAGCAAAATATATGTACATGCTTGTATTTTTGAGAGAATAACGTTTATGTGTGGTTTTTGAAAAAAACAACAACACAAAAAAACTATGTAAGTCACTGAATTAAATTCATAAATTCATTAATTAGAATTAATCTTGTGTGCCCCTCTGTATACAAACATATAATATTTGATGGATGGTCTTTCCACTCCACAGTTTTCATGACAGTCTGGATAATGTAAGAAAGTCTATTATTTAACTGTACAGAGAGGTTACCATACCAAGCTTGGATCCCGTACCTGATTAGACTCTCCAGAACAGCCTGATAAAACACAGTCATCATTTTTTGCTGACACCATACAGTCTCCTCAGAAACTACAATCTTTGTTGAAGTTTAGTGCATAGATTGTCAACATGAACCTGCCATGTAAGCATGTTATCAATGTAGATACCGATGTACTTTTATGAACACACCTGTTTGATTTGAGAGTCATGGATAACAACAGGACTGTGAACACCGACTGCTCTGGGGTCAAACATTATCTCTTCTGTTTTTTAACATTTAAAATCAATTTGTTCGCATCACACCACTGTTCAAAGTTCTTTATTTCAGAGTGGTAGGAAGATGGATCACAGGCTTTGTATAGTTTGCTCAGGATGGCTGTCATTTGAGAATTTAAAGATGTAATTTCCTGTGTATACACTCACGCAGTCATTAGTTGAGAGTGTAAAAAGCACAGGCAAGCTAACACAACCCTGCGGAGCAGCTATGTGCATTCATTTTTAGTCTGAGAGGATGTTATTGATCCTTACAACCTGAGTACGGCTGGTTAAGAAAGAGTGGCACCATTTGATCAAGGGTTAACATTCAATGGGCTCATTTTCTGGATCAGAAGGTGAGGTTGAACCGTATTAAACAGCAAATTACAAAGAGCAAATGTGCATAAGCTTTGCTGTCCTCAAGACAACCTGCCCATACGGAAATGTAATATATGACATATATGTCCCTATATCGCAAACATCATATATGCTAAATATAAGACAATATATTGCAGTCACATATATGCATATCTCTAGATATATGTTGATATAAGTTTATAACATATATACATTTTCCATATTAAATTAGTACATTGACATATATTAATGCGATATATATGACTATTGTTTATATAATATTGTAAGTTATGACCATATATGTCACCGATATGTTTAATTTATATATGCCCATTTATTTAAACAACATACATACATTTTATATGCCTATGGTTTCCTTATTAATTCATTCCTTCTTTTCCTTATTTGAACAGCTTGAACTTTTAACAAGTCTACACAATCCACATTTCATTAAAAAAGTTTTTTTATATACATATATACAACCCCAAATCAGAAAAAGTTGGGACAGTATGGAAAACGCAAAAAAAAAAAAAAAGTGATTTCTAAATTTAGAAATCATTGCAGACAATATGAACACAAAATATTTCATGTTTTGTCTGGTTAACTTCATGTCATTCAGACCTGCAACACATAAAAAAAAAAAAAAGTTGGGACAGGAGCAATTTAGGGCTAGTAATGAGGTAAAATGGTTAAATAATGACGTGATTTGAAACAGGTGATGTCAACAGGTGATTGTAATTATGATTTTGGTACAAAAGCAGCATCCAAGAAAGGTCTAATCCTTTAGGAGCAAAGATGGGCCGAGGATCGCCAGTTTGCCAACAAATAAGTGAGAAAATTATTGAAATGTTTAAAAACAATGTTCCTCAAAGAAAGATAGGAAGAGATTTGGATATTTCACATTCAACAGTGCATAACATAATTAGAAGATTCAAGGAATCTGGAGGAATTTCAGTGCGTAAAGGACAAGGGCGCAAGCCTAAGCTGAACAACCGTGATCGGTGATCCAGAAATTTCCTGGAACCACCAGGGGCCAACTAGGGGTAGCTATAAATCAAAAGATCACTGAGCTGAGGACATCCAAAAAGACTCTAACTTAAAAATATTACAGGCTGTATCATATACCTGTTGGTGGATTTTCATGTTCTGTGCTGTTTTATTTGTTACTTGTTTTGTTGTAATATTGTATTTATATATAATAAAGTTGTGTGTTCAGTAGTTTTCTAATTTTGTGCAGCTTAATTTTTCTTTTTATATTAAAACTGTTTTAAGAAAGTTTAAATGTTTTACTGTATTAATTATTTTTTGCTAACTGCACCGTTTAACATTTAAGGCTTCGGCATGTCATATGTATTGCATTGCAAGTCTGTAAGTACACATCCATAACCTATTTAAAAAATATGTACGAAATTAATGAAAGCATGTTTTTTTACATTTGTTTAGTTTACAACATTAATTCAAAATATTTAGCAATTGATATACATAATATAAGAACATAACACCTATTTAAAATATATGTGCACACTGTTTATATATATATATATATATGTCATTTATATATTCCATATACATTTATCAAAAATATATTTTATATATTTCATTTTAAATGTAAAATATATAATAACTGTCACAGACACGTCAGGTTCCACCCTTCACCAATCACAGCGCACTCCATCCCCAGAGTACTGATCACTATCACCTGCACCTCATCATGGCACTCATCACCAGCACTATAAGAAGCACACGCACACAGCACTCCACGTCCGGTCTCGTTCGCATATACTGCTACCTATGCTTACCTCAAGGACTCTCCTACCGACACTACCTGTCTCCAGCGTGTATCCCTCCTTCCGTGTTTCCTGTCTGCTGTGTGGGTATGTTCCTGTCCGTCCCTCTGACCTCCAGTGATCTCCAGTCTCCAGTGATCTCCAGTCTCCAACAATCTCCAGGCTCCAGCGTCATTCTACCTTCCATGCAAAAGACAGTAACTCTCTCACTCATTTCACCTTCCTAACTACCATCAACCGCTTAACTCATCTGCTCCACTTCCCATGCCCTACTGTGGTCAATAAACTACCATTCCTGTTAACACCTGTGTCTGCCTCCTGTCTACATGTAACAGAAGACCGGACCATAACTGAGACCCAGTATGAGCCAACCGGATCCCTTCCAGGAATTGGTAGATGCGCTTCGGCGCACATTTCCTCCACAACCCACTCCAGTTACTGTCCATTCACCTGCACCAGTGAACACCAACCCATCTGTCAACAACCCATCTTGCTGCATGCGAGGACTCCATCGGCCTTGAGAAGTTCATCCAGCATTCCATTCGCTGTGCCACTCGCATGCAGGCGTGCATCCAAGAGCACCAGGACCAGTATCCCTTTTACATGCCCTTCCGCCGATCCGAACCCGTCAGCTCCCCAGAACCAGCCCAGCCCATGGAGTTAGAGAACTCCCGACTAACCCCTGAAGAACGCCACCGTCGGCTGACCCTACGTCTTTGTCTGTATTGTGGTGAACCTGGGCATGTCATAGCTGCATGCCCCACCCGACCTCCGCGACCCATGGTGAGTGCCATTATTCCTGCTGATCATAAAATGAAACCACTCACCACTGTCGTCACCCTTACTGCCGCTAATGTCTCCCTTTCAGTGGTCGCGCTCCTCGACTCGGGGTCAGCCGGCAACTTCCTCTCCGGTGCCATCTGCCGCCAGTTACGCCTCAAGACCACTCCGTCTCCGACCACCTACAGGATCAGCTCAATAACCGGAAGACCCCTTAGTCGCAAACACGTCCGTACCGTGGCTGGACCAGTCACTCTCCAGGTTGGGCTTTTACATCGGGAAGAGGCTCACAAGCTGGTTCTGGAGGATTCCACCGCTGACGTGGTTCTGGGGCGCCCCTGGTTGGAGCAGCACAACCCTACCATCTCCTGGAAAACGGGCGAAATCCTGAAGTGGGGCGACACTTGCTTCTCACAATGTCTGACTGAACTTCCTCTTCCATCCGCATCTCTGCCTGATCTGACTCTTTGTGCCACATCCATCGAAAGTCCAGTTGAACAACGCTCTGTTGATGTTCCTAAGTGTTACGCCCCCTTCAGCGATGTCTTCTGCCCGCAACGGGCTTCCAAGCTGCCTCCACACCGGCCATGGGACTGTGCCATCGACCTGCTTCCGGGTGAACCAGTACCAAGGGGTAAGATATACCCACTATCCATCCCGGAGGAGAAGGCCATGGAGGAATACATCCAGGAAGCCCTCGACCAAGGTTACATCAGGCCGTCTACTTCCCCTTCTGCGTCCAGCTTCTTCTTCGTGGCAAAAAAGGACGGAGGCTTGCGGCCATGCATCGATTATCGTTCCCTCAACAAGATCACAGTTAAGTTCAAATATCCCCTTCCTCTCGTCCCAGCAGCCCTCGAACACCTCCGTGGTGCCACTGTGTTCACCAAGTTGGACCTCCGCAGCGCGTACAACCTCATCCGGATACGTGAGGGGGACGAGTGGAAGACTGCCTTCATTACCATCAAGAACGCTTCTGGTGGCCAGGGATGGCAAAGGATGTCAGAAGGTACGTGCAGGGCTGTAGGGAGTGTGCCATTTCCAAGTCTCCACGTCATCTTCCAGCTGGTAAGCTCCTTCCTCTGCCCGTTCCAGAACGCCCATGGTCACACCTAGGGGTAGATTTCATCACTGACCTGCCGGTCTCAGACGGTAATACCACCATCCTAGTGGTAGTAGATCGGTTCTCCCAGGTCTGCCTACTGCCATGGAAACCGCTGAAACACTCTTCAATCAGGTTTTTAGATACAATATCTTCAGGTACTCCGAAGTATCTGACCGAGGTCCCCAGTTCATATCCCGAGTATGGAGATCGTTCTTCTCGCTCCTAGGTGTGGCCGTTAGCCTGACGTCGGGGTACCATCCACAGTCGAACGGGCAGACGGAAAGGAAGGTACAGGAAATTGGCCGCTTCCTACGTACCTTCTGTCATGACCACCAGGACTCTTGAAACCAGTTCCTAGGTTGGGCAGAGTACGCCCAAAACTCCCTGAAGCAGTCGACCACTGGACTCACCCCATTCCAATGCGTACTCGGCTTCCAACCTCCACTGTTCCCCTGGGATGGGGAACCCTCCGACGTTCCTGCTGTGGATTACTGGTTCCGAGAGAGCGAGAGGTGCAGGATGGTCGCGGATCTTCGGCGTTCTGACACCCCCGTCTTCCAACCTGGTCAGTTGGTGTGGCTTTCTACCCGAGACATCAGAATGCGTCTGTCTTGCAAAAAGCTGAGTCCCAGGTTCATTGGCCCGTTCCCCATCATCCAGCAGGTCAACCCAGTCACATATCAACTCCGTCTGCCACAAGGGTATCGTATTCATTCTACTTTCCATGTTTCACTACTCAAAGCTCACCATCCCTCTGTTTCCCCCACAGTACCTGACGTAGTTCCCGCCGAACCCCCCCTTCCACTCATCCTGGAGGACGGTACGGCCTACAAGGTCAATGAGATCTTGAACTCCCGACGTCGCGGTGGTCAGCTGGAATATCTTGTGGATTGGGAAGGATATGGTCCCGAGGAACGCTCCTGGGTCCCAAGGAACGACATTTTAGATCCCAGTTTACTCCAGACATTCCACGACAGTCATCCTGAGAAGCCAGCTCCGCGGGGTAGAGGACGACCACCACGGCGTCGGGGTTCTCGGCCCTCTGGAGCGGGCCGTGGAGGGGGGGGGGGGTACTATCACAGACACGTCAGGTTCCACCCTTCACCAATCACAGCTCACTCCATCCCCAGAGTACTGATCACTATCACCTGCACCTCATCATGGCACTCATCACCAGCACTATAAGAAGCACACGCACACAGCACTCCACGTCCGGTCTCGTTCGCATATACTGCTACCTATGCTTACCTCAAGGACTCTCCTACCGACACTACCTGTCTCCAGCGTGTATCCCTCCTTCCGTGTTTCCTGTCTGCTGTGTGGGTGTGTTCCTGTCCGTCCCTCTGACCTCCAGCGATCTCCAGTCTCCAACAATCTCCAGGCTCCAGCGTCATTCTACCTTCCATGCAAAAGACAGTAACTCTCTCACTCATATCACCTTCCTAACTACCATCAACCGCTTAACTCATCTGCTCCACTTCCCATGCCCTACTGTGGTCAATAAACTACCATTCCTGTTATAACTTGTGTATGCATCCTGTCTACATGTAACAATAAGACTATATAAAAACATATATTAGGGACATATAACGTATGCAAGTAATATGCTATGCATATATGTGTAGTTTGTATATTGAACATATATACAAAGAAATATGTCATGTATATTGATAATTATATATGTGACATGTATATAAAATACTGTATTATACATACATAAAATATATGGGCTAGTTTTATATGTCAATATATGAAATTGTTCCATTTTCTAATAGGTTTTATATATGGGCAGATATATATGTACATATGTTTTCACTTTCTATGTGGATATATTTAATAAATGTATACTGTATTTCATATATGTACATATATTACATTTCCTTATGGGTGATCTCACAGAATTCCGTGAAATGAACATGGGCCCCTTAACTCAAAATCCGTGGCAGTTTCACGGAATCGCGAAAAATTCCGTGATGGGTCCATGGAAGTGATGCCTATGTAAGTCAATGACGCGTTGGGCATGGTTATCATCATGAAACTATAATTTTTGCCATTATGACATGGAGTGTGATTCTCGATTTAATCAGCCAGCATAATTTTATTTATAAATATAGCTGCAAGCAGCCATTATCGGGGCCAAGCGCAAAGAAGAAGACAAGACATGCCAAAATGGCTGGCAATGTCAGATCAACTGCAGCAATGAGCAATTAAAGACCTGTTAAGGTGAATTTAGGCAAAATAGCTGTAAAATGACAAATACAGTAAATAATAATTTATTAATGATTTATCACTTTCAACCAATAGGTGACACAGTTACTACATTGATGTGGTGTGGCCATAATAAGGGAACAATGACACATGCAAAGATTGGTGTCAATATATCAAAGCAGGGTGTCAATATAGTGTCAATATGTCATTGCAGAGATATAGCCTCAAGAGGCCTTTTCATTATAAGTATGGACCACATGCGGTGCTGTTTTGAAACCTTTTAAGTACCTTAAAGGCATGGTGCTGATGGCACATACCAAGTTTCGTAATGATACAACAATTCATTTGTGAAGCATAGCATTTTATATCATAATACTGCATTGTAGTCAACGGGAATTTCATGTTTTGTTCTATTATAGCGCCATCAAGTGGCACAATCCTACCATTTTTTTTGTGTCCTTGGATTGAGCCCATACATGTCTGTGTCAATTTTGTTGAAAATATCTCTTTTAGTTTTGGAGTTATAGACATTTATATGAATAAAACACATGAAAAATGACTGACACCTGACTTTGCTTGGATTTTACACCTCCTTACTATCAATATTTTGACAATTGGGCATTAGCGTAAAGCTACCGACCTATGTTTTCGAACTTATGACGCTGATTTCGTCTCAATGGGAGTAGCGGTTTCGAAGATATCAGCTAATGTTTTTTAAGCGCTAAATTGCAACGCTGCACAGACCATAAGCCGAAACCTGACAAATCTGGTATCGTTGGACTCGGCAAGGATTCAGGAGACCAAAAAAGAGACTCCCATGAAAATAAGTCAATCTTACCCAAAGTTATAAGCATTTGAAAAAAAAAACTATCCACTAGGTGGCGCTGTTTCAAAACTTTTGAGGCTCCTTCAGGGCATCGTGCTGATGACCCATATCGAGTTTCGTAACAATCCGTTCATGCGTTCATAAAATACAGCATTTTAGCACATAATTCAAAATGGCCGACAGCCAAAATGGCCGATGTGGTAAAATTGTATAACAAACGACTCGGCATACCGTCTTGAATCTAACAAGACCACTTTTATGATTTTTGGACAAACAGTTCAGAAGTTATAAGCAAAAATAGCCATTTTTCGTATCTCCGGACCAGTAGGTGGCGCTGCGCCGAAACGCTGCATGTTGCCTCAAGTTATGCTTTTGATGATATGTACCAAGTTTGGTTTGAATACGATAAAGCATTGCGGGGATATTGCCTTAAGTGTGTTTTTGCAAGCGTTACGTAAAATTTGTTTGCGCTATAATCGAAAACGATTTGACGAATCCACTTGAATTCCATGTTTTTTTTTGTCAGCATGGTCTGAAGATGATCTGGTTAAATTTTCGTGCAAATTGGATGAACCGTCTAGGACGAGTTCGCAAAAGTAGGTTTTTCGGAAAATTCAAAATGGCGGGAAATTGTTTATGACGGAAAATGACGTCATAGGGTGTAATCGAATTGTCTTGAGCCAAAGAATCAGAGGAAAAAATAATTTTGTTTCTAGCCCTTATGGTTCAAAAGTTATTAGCATAAACATGAGTCAAATTTTGGACTGATGGTGGCGCTAGAGGGATTGAGTTAGAGACTCCAAATTTGCTATGTTAACACTTCCGACTGTACTCTATGAGTGTGCCAAATTTCATAACTTTCCCGCAAACGGTTCTATGGGCTGCCATAGACTCCCATGGCGGAAGATGAATAATAATAATAATAGGAACGCTAACAATTTCAATAGGTGCCTTCGCACCTTCGGTGCTTGGCCCCTAATAATAAGAAATCTAACAATTACAATAGGTGCCTCCGTACCTTTGGTGCTTGGCCCCTAATAATAAAAATAGGAACGGGAACGGTTTCAATTGGTGCCTTCGCACCTTCGGTGCTTGGCCCCTAATTATTTACATTTCTTTTTTTTTTTTACAGTATTTAGACACATTTTGAACACGTAACCCAATCCCTTCCCTAAACCTACCCATTTGTGTATTATAAAAAACAGGATATAACAGGCAGATATGACTGCAGGCACAATTTATTCAAAAAGTACAAATATTCCAAGTGTTCCGAGGCCAAACAATTAATTTGTGTGAAGAAAATCTCCAAAAGCGATCAGCAGCGTCGAGTCCATCTGCCAAAGATCAAAAACATATTTCAAATTTTACTGCTGGAAGAAACGTTACGTCAGCTTTGACAGCATTGGCTGTCATATGTCTCGTGACCAATTGCGTCATTACGTCGGCTTTGATTGTAAAATGCCATTGGCTCTAGTGTGTCTCGTGACAGATTGCGTCATGCTAAATAGTCGTGTGTATTATTTGAATGAGATATGAATGAGTGTGTTCACGGAGCGGCGGGATCATCATTTTAGCGATTAAAACATTAAGATCAACTCTGTTCTTTACATGAAGACATTGTGTGACTTCAGAAGACTTGGAAAGCAACATGAGTTAATACTTTTATGCTGTTTTTGGTCAGTTTTTGCAATAAATACCTGTGACTGTACTTGTATTTGCCTGTTATGTGTTTTATATTGTTGAGATTGGGTAGGTTTAGGGTAGGAGTGGAGTTAGTTGCTCCAAAATATTAGCCTGACGTCGTCATACTCAGTTCTAGTCAGAATATGAGTCTGATACTGCTCCGATGGGCTGTGATTATGGGGCGTGTTTCAACCGAACCAGGAAAGACCTCAATTGGATAGACCTACAACCAATCAGAGCAACGGAGCAACGCATAACGTTAGTTGACAAGTTTTAGGATTAGAACAAATTCAACCCAAGCGCTCTTTGATGACGTGAATGATTACGTTACTGTTTATCATCTGTCCATCATCGTCTAAAGCCCGCCCTGACAATTTCATTGGTCCGAACAGCTTCTGTTCGGGTATAATTACTTCTCTATTGAGCAAGTCCAGACCGAACTGCCCGAGTAAAAATGTTGTGGGCGGGGCTAAGTTCAGCTGGCATCCAGGCTACCAAAATATAAAAGTAGCCTATAAATATTCTTAAAATCATGTCAACTTTTTACTGTCATTGACTTGCATAGGAATCACTTACGTGGACCCATCACGGAATTTTCGGCGATTCTGTGAAACTGCCACGGATTTTGAGTTAAGGGGCCCGTGTTCATTTCACAGAATTCTGTGAGACCAGGTTGCCTCAAGATGTTTTAAAATCAGGTGCGTAAAACTGTTGACAGCATCATCAGTTCCTTTCCTGTGCCTGTAAGGAAACTGTAAAGGATCCTGTGTTGGGTCAATATCAGCTCTTAGCAGAGAAACCAAATTTTTTTCCAGACATTTCATTACCACAGATATGCTAACGCTATTGGTCTGTAATTGTTATTGTCCATTGGGCATGATTTCTTTGGGACAGGTGTGAAAACAGATTTTTTCCACAGGCTGGGGACAGTGTATGTGCCTATCAGGGATCATATTTTAATGGACTTTAGACTCTACCTAAAATGACTTCAGACTTGACTCGACTGGACATAATGGACTCGTGAATATTTGAAAAACAACTCAAATCTTATCCTTAACTAACTACTGATCATAAAGAAAGTCTTATTTTTCACATCACATATGTGTATCGTGGAAGATCTGACCCTTATCATAGAATTCGATGCCGTACGTTGTCCCATGAAACATGGCGGGAGCCACGGTTCCATATGTTCTCATGTTCGATTTTATTAATGTGTCAGAATCAGGAATTTCAGGGAGATCAGCTAGATGCAAAGAATGTGGGAAAACATCTCGGTTACTTACGTAACCTCGGTTCCCTGAGAGAGGGAACGAGTATTGCGAATGGGAAAAACTCCTTTTCTTGAGAATATGAAGCAAACATTTTATCCTATAATTTATTTATGTAAAGCGCAGTGTGGCTGCACAGCAAATCAAACAGAGCGTGCTTCGCGCTGATTGGCTGTGTTGCGGCAACTGCAGGAACCTTTGGCGAGGCGGCTGAGTGAGCGAACCAATAAGGTCGCTCTAAGAAAATTCAGCCGAAATAGGTCGCTTAAATTAGCATATTGAAGCTATAAAAGACCGTGTTTAGCCATAGGATTCAGGTTAAATCGACTTAAGCGATACCCGGAGCAAAGCACAAGCATGGTTAGTTACGCAATATTCCCTCTCTCAGGGAACCAAGGTTACGTAAGTAACCGAGACGTTCCCTTTCGAGAGTACTCTCGTATTGCCAGTCGCGTACCGTGGGGTTTCAGTCAGGGCCTTCACTAACGATCAACACACCCCACGCCGCTGCCATAACAACACCATACACACACACACACCGATACATATACAATACAATCATGCACTGTATGCACTACTGTTACGAACCCCGCTTTCAAAGTGCTCGTTGGGAAGGGGGCAAGCAACATAAAAGGACACGCAAAACAAAAAGGCAATTTAACTATTTATTGATACCACTGCACTCACACAAGGTTTTTACACACTGTTGCTGGTAGCTTGGCCCATTCCTCCATGCAGATCTCCTCTAGAGCAGTGATGTTTTGGGGCTGTCGCTGGGCAACACGGATTTTCAACTTCCTCCAAAGATTTTCTACGGGGTTGAGATCTGGAGACTGGCTAGGCCACTCCAGGACCTTGAAATGCTTCTTACGAAGCCACTCCTTCGTTGCTCGGGCGGTGTGTTTGGGATCATTGTCATGCTGAAAGACCCAGCCACGTTTCATCTTAAATGCCTTTGCTGATGGAAGGAGGTTTTTACTCAAAATCTCACGGTAAATGGCCCCATTTATTCTTTTCTTTACACGATTCAGTCGTCCTGGTCCCTTTGCAGAAAAACAGCCCCAAAGCATGATGTTTCCACCCCCAAAGCATGATGTTTCCACCCCCATGCTTCACAGTAGGTATGGTGTTCTTTGGATGCAACTCAGCATTCTTTCTCCTCCAAACACGACAAGTTGAGTTTTTTACCAAAAAGTTATATTTTGTTTTCATCTGACCATATGACACTCTCCCAATTCTCTTCTGGATCATCCAAACTGGCACGGGCCAAATCATCCACGTCTGGCACTGCAGGATTTGAGCCCCTGGTGGCGTAGTGTGTTACTGATGGTAGTATTTGATACTTTGGTCCCAGCTCTCTGCAGGTCATTCACTAGGTTCCCCCATGTGGTTCTGGGATTTTTGCTCACCGTTCTTGTCGATCATGATCACCGATCATTTTGACCCCACGGGGTGAGATCTTGTGTGGAGCCCCAGCAGAGCCAGCCCAAGGCATAAGCGAACTAAACAGCTGTTTAGGGCCCCCTTTGCCACCAGGGGCCCCCAAGAGCACATGAAATGACTTTTTGCAGTATGTTATTTCATGATGATTGAAATCGCGAAATGGCCTTAAACAATTACTAAATAAACTGCAAAATGTTAAGTTTTCTAATATATGCACAGATTGATTCTGACAGCATTGCACAAGCTCGCGGCGTCATCGGCCAGACACTATTCGCACTATTCCAAATTTGTTAGCCAGGGTTCAAAGTCCAAGTGCGTAACGTTACTCGTCAGTTGCCCGGTAACCTTTTTATGAATGGTTGGATTTGAGAATGTGATATGGTTTAGTGCGAATATCTTGTCTGACGTGCTGCATGTTTTGTACGGAGTACAGCATAGCTTCCAGTTTCTCAATAAATGTTTTTCTGCAAACTGCTATATCTTCCCCTTGCAATTATAAGTTGTGTGGCCTATATTTTAGAAGTTTTTATTTAGAAAATAAAAAGGTTCTTTCTACACAGTCGAATGGAATGCCAAAAAATTTATTCTATTTCTGCCAAAATAAAAGCTCTGTTCAATGTTTGAAAGAAATCAACATTTCTTGTTTTTAAAAGAAGTCTCTTCTGCTCACCATGGATGCATTTATTTGATCAAAAATACTGTAAAAACGGTAATATTGTGAAATATTATTATAATGTAAAACATCTGTTTTATATGTGAATATAGTAAAGTGTGATTTATTCCTGTGATCAAAGCTGAATTTATCATAATTACTCCAGTATTCAGTGTCACATGATCCTTCAGAATTCATTCTGATATGAGGATTTGATGCTCAAGAAACATTTATTATTATTATCAATGGTGAAAACAGTTGTGTACAATATTTTTAGGATTTTTTGAAAGCTTTCTATTTCAGAGAAATGCTGTTCTTTTGAACCTCAGTAGTAAGTATGCTATGCCATATGTCAAAATGATGAATCGCTTTGACCTTTGACCTTTAGGGCGGGCCTTCCGGGTTAGGAGGGGTCTTCCGGTATAGGGGCGGGGCTTCCGGTATAGGTCAGAAAGAACCTTTGACCTTGTTGTTTCCCCTCCACTCCCCTCCGGTATAATATATCATGTTTTGACAGAAGGTTTGGGCTTTTGAAGTTTTTGACAGAAGGTTTTTATCGTTTGAAGTTGGTATAATATATCATGTTTTTGACAGAAGGTTTGGGTTTTGAAGTTTTTGACAGAAGGTTCAGGGTTTTTTGAAGTTGGGATAATCAGGATCAATCGATTGCCTCAAATTTTTTAAGTTGGATAACTTAAAAGTCACAATTTTCCAGAACTTAAAAGGTTGGATTACCTTGTACCTTTTGATAACAGTTAAATTAAAGTGCTCATTTAGCTAAACTCAAATATTTGCAGTTAATATGACTTACAGTTTTCTGTTAAGGCAACTCAATTATTTTCAGTTATTATAACAAAGTTTTGAGTTTTCACAGAACTTTAAAAAATAAGTACACAACCACACCATTTTATGTTGACAAAACTCAATTTGTATTGCTTTGTGTTGTCATTGCTTTAAGTACATGTTAGTAAAATATGTTGAGTTTGTTTTCTTAAAAACATGTGACTCAAACTTAAAATTTTGAGGCAACTGAGATCCAGCACGGTTTCAATCAGAAAAGCTGAATAAGTTATAAAATTGATTGTATGTTAAGTACTTTAACCTCCTGTGAGATTTACTCACACACAGACATCAAGAATCAGCCTATGAATCTCAACCATGGTGACACGCTTCATGCCGCAATGCATTATGGGAGCCATGGATGAGTTTTGCATGATGCACCCAGAATGCATTGCGGCATGAATCATGTCACCATTGTTGACATTCATAGGCTGATTCTTGATGTATGTGTATGAGTAAGTCTCGCAGGAGTTAGAAGTGCTTATTGTGTGATGTGTTAAACCGGAGAACAAAACTTATGTACACGTTTTAAAAATCGTTTAGTTTATAGGCTACATTAAACTGATGACAATAAAAATACAATAAATAAATAAAATAAATACATTTTGTCTTCCACTAACGCATTTCAGTTTGCCCCAATTAAATTGTTTTATTAGGCTATGGTTGTAATTTATTTGTTATGATGGATTTTACTTATTTGGTTAAGCACTCTGAGATTTTATTGTATTTTAGCATGTGCTATATAAATTAAGTTTATTTTTAAATCATCTCTATTTGAAACAACAGAAATAACAGGACTTCATCATTCTTAGCATGTAATTACTTAATTCTATTAAGTTGTACTTAATTTATGTTTTTAACTTATGCTTACTTATTCACAAAAAAGTTCCATTTAATCAAAAAATATTAGTTGAAATTACTGAAAAGGAAGACCATGTTACACCAACTTGAAATAATTAAGTTAGTAGAACTTTTTCTAAAACTTTGAGTATACACTACTTAATCTATTTAATTCATATGAACATTCGGGTTTACAGTGTATGCGCCCCGGACAAATGCGTCCATTGCCGAGAATGTCTGGCGGACGAGGGATCGCACCAATGCTTCATACGACCCCTAGAGCCTAAGGAAACATGTGAGAAATACATTTTCTACGATTCTGAAACACGTTACGAAAACGGTAGGCACGTGGCTAATTTTGTTTGCGCAATCACATTCAAAGGGAAGAAATTTACGGCGGAGGGTACCGACTGCATCGCTAAGCTAATCAACCGCTTCAAACAACCCCGATATAATGGCTACTGCTTCATAGCTCATTACACCTCCAGATTTGACGCCTTTCTAATTCTCGAGTATTTTTGCAAAGCCGGGATTGCGATTGAGCTCATAATGCAAGGCTGTAAAATAATTTTCATGTACGACGAATCGTTTGCTCAGCGATATATCGATAGTCACTAATTTTTTCCAGCGGCCCTTGCCAAAATGCCCGCGGCGTTAGACTTAGCCACGACGACTGGAAAAGGCTACTTTCCCCATCTTTTCAACAGGGTTGAAAACGAGAACTATGTTGGACCATACCCCGACAAAAAGTTCTACAACTACGATAACATGTCGGATAAAGACCGCGAAAAGTTTGATGCGTGGTACAGCACGGTTGAGGGCGAGTGGTTTGACTTCAGGAAAGAACTGTGCGCGTACGGCGTTAACGACGTTGTCTTATTACGCAAAGGTTATATGAAATACAGTGAGGCGTTCATAGAATGCACCAAACTTGACCCTTTTGGGTTCACGACGCTCGCCGGCTGTTCGATGGGGGTCTTCAAAACATATTATTCAGGGGTAAAGCCGTACAAGGTTCGCACATGGTCGATTTGTTAAAAAATTTTACGGCCCCGCAAAAGGTTCGGGATGACCGGAGACCCTTTAGGATGGCCGGAGTTTCAAGCAGTTCAAGCTCCCGCTGCACCTGCACACCTCCCATCAAGCGTGAGTACAGCTTCAAGCAATCCCAGATTATCTCTACCTGAGAAGTTTAATGGTTCACAGGCTGCCTGTAGAGGATTTCTGTTGCAGTGTGAATTATTCATCAGCCAGCAACCCCAGCTGTACCCCAATGACGCGTCCCGCGTTTAATTTATCTGCTCTTTACTCACCGGGAGGGCGTTGGAGTGGGCAACGGCTCTCTGGTCGGGTGGTCATCATACATTTCCCTCCTATAACGTGTTTATGTCTCAATTCAGAGAGGTGTTTGAACATCCCGCGGGCGGCAAGGAACCAGGGGAACTGCTTCTCGCATTAAGTCAAGGAGATTCCACCGCGGCTGATTACACGCTTTCCTTCCGCACCCTGGCAGCACAGACGGGGTGGACCGAGGAACCTCTTAAACTGCTGTATCGAAGGGGTCTAAAGACTAATCTGCAGGGGGAACTGGCTTGTCGTGACGAGGGGATGTCTCTTGGAGAACTAATGGAGCTGGCCATTCGTCTCGAAAACCTCATTCGCTCTCGACGCACGCCTCTCTCATCCAGTCTGCTCGCCTATCCTTCCTCGGGCACGGAGTACGAGCCCATGCAGGTCGGCTTCACACATCTCACTACGGAGGAACGTGAGAGAAGGATGCGGAATAAATTATGCCTGTACTGTGGCCAGGCCGGTCATCAGAGAGCTTCATGTCCTGTGAGATCCCGATCCCGTGATACTTCTGCGGTGAGTCCTTTGATTAAGTCTCCCAACTCTCTAACCCTCGAAGTTTCATTTTATTTTAATGGAAATAATTGTGAAACAAGAGCTTTAATTGACTCTGGTGCCGCTGGTAATTTTATCGATTTGGAGTTTGCCTTGTCTAAAAATATCTCTCTCATTCCTTGTGAGACTCATGTGGCAGTGGCCGCTCTGGATGGACGCCCCCTGGGGACAGGGGAGGTACAATACATCACACAGCCTCTCACACTCAACTCCGGATCTCATCACACGGAGAGAATTCAGTTGTACACGATCAACTCACCCCTTCATCCAGTGATTTTGGGATGGCCATGGCTGGAGAGACACAACCCTCTAATTTCCTGGAGCGACAGGAGAATCACTGAATGGTCCCCTTTCTGTCATGACCATTGTCTGCCTGCTCTCCATGGTCCTGAATCTAGCCACAGTTCGCGTGAGAGAGTGAATCTGCAAGGTATTCCTGCTGTATATCATGATCTAGCCCAGGCATTCAGCGAGAGAGAGGCTTCACTTTTACCGCCGCACCGGCCCAGCGACTGCGCTATTGAACTTCTACCTGGAGCCGTTCCCCCGCACGGCCGTGTGTATCCACTTTCACGACCGGAGACAGAGGCTATGAGAGTGTATATCGAGGAACAGCTTGCTAAGGGATTTATCACCTCCTCCACATCTCCAGCATCCGCTGGGTTTTTCTTCGTCAAAAAGAAGGACGGGAGTCTCCGGCCCTGCATCGATTTCCGTGGTCTCAATGAGGTAACTGTGAAGTATCGTTATCCCCTGCCTTTAGTCCCTGCAGCTCTGGAGATGCTTCGCTCAGCTCGTTACTTCACCAAACTGGATTTGAGGAACGCCTATAACCTCATTCGCATACGGAGGGGTGACGAGTGGAAGACGGCCTTTTCTACGACCACAGGCCACTATGAATATCAAGTTATGCCGTTCGGGCTGTCTAATAGTCCTTCTGTATTCCAGTCTTTCGTTAATGAGGTCTTCCGTGACATGCTGAATCAGAATGTGATTGTTTATATTGATGATATTCTGATTTTTTCAGAGACCCTCGACGATCATGTACGGGACGTGCGTGCAGTTCTCAAGCGCTTGATTGAGAATCAGCTATACGCCAAAACTCAGAAATGCGAGTTTCATCAGTCTCGGATCACCTTCCTGGGATATGTCATCAGCGCTGAGGGGGTTCTCATGGACGACAGCAAGGTCAAAGCCGTGGTGGACTGGTCTCAACCTTCTTCTGTGAAAGAATTACAGCGATTCCTGGGGTTTGCAAACTTTTATCGTAGATTTATCCGTAACTTCAGTCTCATTGTGTCTCCCCTCACATCTCTTCTCCGAGGAGGGGGAAAGCGCTTCCGGTGGTCCCCTGAGTGCACTGCAGCGTTTAATCAGCTGAAGGAGAGATTCACTGCCGCACCCATCCTCCATCATCCAGACTCGGAGAGGGAGTTCATCGTGGAAGTGGATGCCTCCAACACTGGAGTGGGTGCGATTCTGTCCCAACGTCACGGTAATCCTGCGAGAATGTTTCCCTGTGCCTTTTACTCCCGCAAGTTAACCTCGGCGGAATGCAATTATGATGTGGGTGACCGGGAGCTTCTAGCCATGAAGGCTGCTCTGGAGGAGTGGAGGCACTGGCTGGAGGGGGCACGTCAACCTTTCACCGTCCTCACAGACCACCGAAACCTCGAATACATCAGGTCCGCACATCAGGTTTGAATGCTCGTCAGGGTCGCTGGTCACTATTTTTCTCTCGTTTCAATTTCAGGATCACATACAGACCTGGGTCCAAAAACGGGAAAGCTGATGCCCTGTCTCGTCAGTTCGAGGATTCCAACGAAATCAGCCAACCAGAAACCATCTTACCACCCACTCTGATCGTGGCACCTGTGCAGTGGGATATCATCTCGGAGGTCACTGAGGCTCAACAAGCTCTTCCTGTACCGCCCGAGTGTCCTGTGGATCGCCTTTTCGTGCCACTCAAGCTCCGTGAGCGGGTACTTCAATGGGTTCACTGCACTCCCAGCGCCGGACATCCAGGTATCTCGGCTACAGTACAGTTAGTCTCCAACCGCTTCTGGTGGTCCACACTCCGGGCTGATGTTATCAAATTTATCCATCAATGTCCCATCTGTAACACAGTTAAATCTTCCCACCTTAAACCTGCCGGTCTCTTACAGCCACTTCCAGTTCCTCAACGCCCGTGGTCACACATCGCTGTGGATTTCGTAACGGATTTACCTCAGTCTCAGGGATTTACCACAGTTCTGTCAGTCGTGGATCGCTTCTCCAAGTCCTGTCGGTTCATCCCCCTTAAGGGTCTACCTACTGCCATGCAGACTGCGGAGGAGCTTCTCAATCATGTGTTTCGTCTTTTCGGCATCCCCGAGGACATCGTCTCCGACCGTGGTCCTCAGTTCACCTCACGTGTTTGGAGTGGACTCTGCTCCAAGCTCAATATCAACGTCAACCTCACCTCCGGATACCACCCACAGTCTAACGGTCAGGTTGAAAGGTTGAACCAGGACCTCATTCGCTTTCTGCGGACATACTGTCATGATAACCAACAGGACTGGAGCCGATTCCTGGTTTGGGCTTGTTACGAACTCCCCTGTCTAGGGTAAAGGAGAAGGAACAGAATATAAAATTATAAAGAAATTACGATAAACGCTTTACGTCTATAGAACCCCCGTCTCCCGTCCCAGCACTCCCGTCCTGTAAAAAAACAGGAACATGATACTCAGTTGCTGCGGATTAAAGCTCTCGAAATTGAATCTGAGCGTGATATAAAACTCCGTAGACTAGAAGTGGAGCTTCAAACATTACGTAACCGGCCCAGCCCTTCACCTCGTTCTAGACCACCCTCGTCTCCTCGTTTGGATGTGCCTTGCTTTGATGTAAGTAAATATGTAAAATTAGTACCGCAGTTTTGTGAAGCTGAGGTTGATTCATATTTTACAGCATTTGAGCGGGTAGCAGTTAAACTAAATTGGCCAAAGGATATGTGGGTGTTGTTGCTTCAATGCAATTTGGTAGGGAAAGCTCAAGAGGTTTGTTCTGCACTGCCGGTAGAACATGCTCTTGATTATGACGTTGTGAAGGTAGCTATACTACGAGCGTACGAGTTGGTGCCAGAAGCCTACCGTCAGAGATTTAGGGAGCATTCAAAATCAGCCAAACAAACTTTTGTAGAGTTCGCTAGAGAAAAGAAGGTTCTCTTTGATAAGTGGTGTACTGCTAGTAGAACGGATACTTTTGAGCTACTTCAGGAACTTATTCTTCTAGAGGATTTTAAAACTTGTGTAGCGGAAAATATAGTGGTGCATATGAATGAACAAAAGATAACAACGCTTGCAGAAGCAGCTGTGATGGCTGACGAATTTGTTCTCACGCACAGAATTACTTTTCCTTCTGTGAGGCAGCCAAAAATTCCAACTTTGGTAGTGAATGACGTGCGCAGGGAAACAAATAGAGTGTTTCGTTCATCAAAGTCTGAGATGTCTAGTAAGCCCGTTAAAAAAGGTTCCGAAGATCGGCGAGCTTGCTTTTATTGCTTAGATCCTAACCATATGATTTCAGAGTGTAAAGCCTGGAAACAAAAATCTACTGGGGCAAGACCTAAAAATGTAGCGGTTGCACAATCGGTGGCAGGTTCAGACAGCTCGCATGTGTGTTCAGAGATGGATGTGTACGAACCATTTCTTATAAAGGGATCTGTTCATTTGCCTGGTAGTGGCGAAGAAAAATCTGTCGTAATGCTTAGGGACACCGGTGCAGCCCAATCATTTATTCTTGCGAATGTGTTGCCATTTTCCGATCTTTCCTACTCCGGTACTGATGTATTAATTCGCGGTATGGAGTTGGGTTGTGTTAATGTGCCGCTGCATGATGTTTACTTGTCTTCTGATTTGGTTACAGGGCTAGTTAAACTAGGCGTTCGTGAACAGTTACCAGTAGAAGGTGTGAGTCTGATAATTGGCAACGATATAGCAGGTGGCAAAGTGTTTCCTTTTCCGGTTGTGTCAACGAACCCTGTGCCGTCTGCTCAGTCAGTGTTAGCCGTTAAATTTCCTGCCGTCTTCCCAGCATGTGTAGTAACTCGAGCACAGGCTAGGAAATATGAGGATGTAATGGATCTATCTCTTTTGTTTCAAGACTCGTCTGACCCAGTACAGTGTGAACTGTTAATTGAACCTGAAATTTTGGGCGACTTCCAGAGATGTCCTAACTCAAATGACCTTCCTCTTTGTACAGAGAAACTACAGTTAGCTGCCGCTCAACAAGCTGATCCATCTCTGAGTAGCTGCAGAGAAGTGGCTGTCGATTCGAGTACCGTTCTAAAATCTGGTGTGTCTTATTTTTGGGAGGGTGACGTTTTGATGCGTACATGGAAACCTTCCTTTTCAGAAGAGGGTGATTGGAATGCAGAGTATCAAATTGTTCTACCTTCAAGTTACCGAGCTCAAATTTTAAAACTTGCACACGAGCATCTTCTTTCAGGACATCTTGGCATAACAAAGACGTATAAACGGATCGCTAAACATTTCTTTTGGCCAGGATTAAAATCTAGTGTCTCTCAGTTTTGCCGTTCATGTCATGCTTGTCAGGTAGCGGGAAAACCAAATCAGGTAGTTCCTTCGGCGCCTTTGCAGCCGATTCCTGTTATTAGTGAACCTTTTGAGCGTCTGATAATTGACTGTGTGGGGCCATTGCCTAGGTCTAAGTCTGGACATCAATACGTGTTAACTATTATGTGTGCAGCTACTAGATATGTTGATGCCATTCCGTTGCGATCTCTAAAGGCCAAGATAGTAGCGAAGGAACTAGTGAAGTTCTGTTCTATTTTTGGCTTGCCTAGGGTCATTCAGACAGATCGTGGAACCAATTTCACTTCTAAACTGTTTAAACAGGTAGAAAAAGAGTTGGGTGTTAGTCATCGTTTCTCATCTGCTTATCATCCTGAGTCTCAGGGAGCGCTTGAGCGTTTCCATCAGACTTTAAAAACAATGCTCCGGACATATGGTGTGGAAACTGAAAAAGACTGGGTGGAAGGTCTGCCTCTCTTAATGTTTGCAGTAAGAGAGACCGTACAAGAGTCAACAGGGTTTAGTCCCGCAGAGTTAGTATTCGGTCATACTGTTCGCGGCCCACTGAAACTACTTAAAGAGCAGTTGCTGTCTAAACAATCTTCGCCTATATCTGTTCTTGAGTATGTGAGTTCATTTCGTGAGAGACTTCATAAGGCCTGTGAAACAGCAAAAAGTCATCTTGCCTCTGTGCAGTCTAAAATGAAAGCACATTTTGATAAAACGAGCATAGCACGTAGTTTTGAGATTGGTGACAATGTTCTTGTCTTACTTCCTGTACCTGGTTCGGCTTTGCACGCAAAATTCTCTGGCCCTTACATTGTTGATAAAAAATTGAGTGACACTGACTATGTAATTCGCACCCCTGACCGTAGGCGGCAAGTTCGAGTCTGCCATATAAACATGATTAAGCCTTATATCAAAAGAGATGGAGAAAAATCTGCTGACTTGAGTAAAGTTGTACCTGTCATGTCTGCCGTTCTACCTTCTCTTTATAGTCCTGAAGATGATGGCTTAACTGGGTGCGATGCTAAGCTTTCGGGGGGACGTCTGCAGAACTCAGCCATACTCGCTGATCTGGATGCTTATCTGGCTTATCTTCCAGAGCAACCACGTGGTGAAGTGGGTAAATTAATCAGAGAATACCCTACTTTGTTTTCTGATGTACCAAGTCAGACGAATGTTCTTGTCCATGACATTGATGTCGGTGAGAATCTGCCAATAAAACAGTTTCCCTATAGGGTTAATCCTGCTAAGCGTGAGGTTATGAGGGCTGAAGTTGAGTATTTACTCCAGAATGGTTTTGCAAAGCCCAGTGAAAGTCCCTGGAGTTCACCTTGCTTGTTAGTCCCAAAACCGGATTTCACTTTTCGCTTTTGTACAGATTATAGGAAGGTAAATAGTCTCACTAAGCCGGATTCTTTTCCCTTGCCTCGTTTAGAAGACTGTGTTGATCGAGTTGGATCAGCTAAGTATGTGACTAAGCTTGATCTTTTAAAAGGCTACTGGCAAGTTCCTTTAACATCACGAGCTTCAGAGATTTCTGCCTTTGTAACTCCAGATAACTTTTTGCAGTACTCCGTTCTCGCCTTTGGGATGCGAAATGCACCAGCGACTTTCCAAAGGTTGATGCACAAGGTACTTGCGAATGTTCCAAATTGTGCAGCCTACCTGGATGACATCGTCCTCTATTCTGATGGGTGGAAAGAACATCTAAAGTCTCTTGAATGTGTTTTTCAACGTTTGAAAAAAGCTTCACTCACGTTGAACTTGACAAAATGTGAATTTGCAAAAGCAGTTGTAACCTATCTTGGGAAAAAGGTTGGTCAAGGACAAGTGCGTCCAATTGAAGCAAAAATTTCTGCCATGTTAGAATTCCCTACCCCTACAAATAAACGTCAGTTACGCCGATTCCTGGGAATGACCGGCTATTATAGAGGGTTCTGTAGAAATTTTGCGGGTATTGTGTCTCCCCTGACAGATCTTCTCAGTACCTCTAAGAGTTTTGTGTGGACTCCAGAGTGTGAATCTGCATTTCTAGCGGCTAAAGACATCCTTTGTAATGCCCCAGTTCTCTCTGCACCAAAGTTCAATCTACCTTTCAAGTTACAGGTTGATGCCAGTGCTACGGGGGCAGGAGCGGTGCTGATGCAGGAGGATGCGGGAGGTGTGGATCATCCTGTATCCTACTACTCAAAGAAATTTTCAAAGTGTCAGCTTCATTACAGTACCATCGAGAAGGAGGCTTTGGCGTTAATGCTAGCTTTACAACACTTTGAGGTTTATGTGGGTGGTAGTAGCACTCCTGTAGTTGTATATACTGACCACAACCCACTTGTTTTTTTGTCCAGAATGTATAATACCAATCAACGGTTAATGCGCTGGTCTTTAATAATCCAGGAATACAACCTAGATATTCGACATCAAAAAGGCTCTGAGAATGTGGTGGCGGATGCCTTATCTAGAGTGTATAATCCTATGGGTTAATGAGGTTGATTTACAAATCCGTGGATCTGTAAAATTAAGTGTGGGGGTGTTACGTAATTGTACGTATTCTTCAAGGTGTGTGTGCCTGTTGTCTGTTTTTTTTCTTTTTCTGCTCTCTTAGGATGAGTAGTGACACCTGTTGTTAATCAGTGCCCTGAGTGTCTCCCGTTGCTGATTTGCTCCTGCAACCATGTGCTCTGCTATAAAAAGACGTCCAGCTCTGCAGTTCAGGAGAGGCCGGAGGTTTCACCCTCCGTCTCTCGTGCGAAGAATTCCTGTCTCCTGTTCCAGACGTTAGCGCTGTTGTCTACATTGTTAGTGGTATCCAATGTAAGAGATCTCACTAGTGTTTGAGATGAGTGTTTAGGAGATGTTATTTTTGATTATATCAGGATTCTTTTCTTTTCCTTTTAGCCCCTGGGTGCAGGGCAAGTTACACTTAATCTTTTTCACTTTTACTTTAATATTTTATAGTTTAAGTTAAGGAGGCTGTAGGGAGTTGGGTGCCATTTATTTTGTATATCTTTTTCTCCTGTTTATGTTGAGAGAGGAAGTTAGGTTTAGTTTTATGTTGTTTGTTTACATCATTATTTTGTGCATAGGTTATTTAGTTGATTAAAAATAGTTAGATTGGTTTTGTTTGTTATGTTGGCAGTTACCCTCTCCTGAAGAAATGCCCCTAAATAAGATCTTTGGTCCTTGTTATTGTTTTCCTATGTTCCTTAAATAAATCTTTTTGCTTGATTTATGGTGTTGGTGTTAAGTCAGTGCTGGGACGGGAGACGGGGGTTCTATAGACGTAAAGCGTTTATCGTAATTTCTTTATAAAATGCCCCTAAATAAGATCTTTGGTCCTTGTTATTGTTTTCCTATGTTCCTTAAATAAATCTTTTTGCTTGATTTATGGTGTTGGTGTTAAGTCAGTGCTGGGACGGGAGACGGGGGTTCTATAGACGTAAAGCGTTTATCGTAATTTCTTTATAATTTTATATTCTGTTCCTTCTCCTTTACCCTAGACAGGGGAGTTCGTAACAGAATTGGGGGCTCGTCCTAACAAAACAGAGGGTTTTAAAACATGCAGGCGAAAAGGTTTTTTTGTCGACATGCAAGCTACTCATTCACAAACATTGCTCGAGTGGATTGTTACAAACGGGTAAGCGTGTAATCTCTTTGTTTGGCTGTTTTTTTGAATCCTTTAATGTGGGAGGAAGTCCATGTATTAGTATGGATTTTGATTTGATTAAGTTTACATTGGCTCCCACGTTAGAAGAATTTAATCGGTGTAGAAAAAGCGACCTGTTGTTAATAGCTGACTTCTATAATATGTCCGTTTCTAGAGCGGCGAGAAAGCACGAGATTAAAGACGAATTGTATAGAAGGTTAGTGGAAACCACTGTTTTTTCAGAACAGACGCATGAAAAGGGAGGAGAAATGGAGTTGGCTTCTGATGATATGGGTGCAGCTGGTATAGATTATGAGGTGTCGTATTCTGATCCTAAAGTAGCGATTCAATTAAAAGAGCTTGATCTTGCTGTAAAAAAAACAGACAACAGGCACACACACCTTGAAGAATACGTACAATTACGTAACACCCCCACACTTAATTTTACAGATCCACGGATTTGTAAATCAACCTCTTTGCCACCTGCTATATTCTGGACAAAAAAAACAGACAACAGGCACACACACCTTGAAGAATACGTACAATTACGTAACAGGCTGAGTATGCCCAGAATTCCCTGGTAAAGCCAGCCACAGGTCTAACACCTTTCCAATGTGTCCTAGGTTTTCAACCCCCTCTCTTCCCGTGGGCTGGAGAGCCGTCAGACCTCCCTGCGGTGGATACGTGGTTGCAACGCAGTGAGGCCACTTGGAATACCGCTCATGTCCATCTGCAACGTGCCATCCGCCGCTTTCGTCTTCATGCAGATCAAAGGAGACGTGAGGGTCCTAGGTACAGGTCCGGACAGTGGGTGTGGCTTTCCTCCCGTGATCTACGTTTAAAGCTCCCAAGCAAGAAACTCTCCCCTCGCTTCATTGGGCCCTTCAAGATCCTTCGGCAGATCACTCCGGTCTCGTTTCGTCTGGCTCTCCCAGCACATTATAAAATCTCACCCACTTTTCATATGTCTCTTCTCAGACCCGCTGCCGCTCCCAGGAGAGAGGAGGTCCAAGAGGGGGTCGGTTCCGTGCAGGCTCCCCCAATTGAAGTCGGAGGCGAGGAGGTGTACCGGATACGAGACATCCTGGACTCCAGACGCCGCGGCAGGGTACTGCAATATCTGATTGACTGGGAGGGCTGCGGTCCTGAGGAACGTTCCTGGGTCAGATCTCAGGATGTCCTGGACCCTGCTGTTCTTACCACTTACCATCACACTCACCCAGATCGTCCTGCTCCCAGACCCCGTGGTAGACCCCGTCGTCGTCCAGGTCCTCGCTTCCGGAGCCGCTCGCAGGGAGGGGGCTCTGTCACGGAGCGCACACCTGTCACTGAGCGCGCGTCTTCACCTCCCTCCGGTCTCACACGCTCCTTGTCACCGGAGTTCTAGAACTGCAATTCCCATCATTCCCCTCTGCTATCATTAGTTCCCAGCCCTGTCTGGTTGTCTATTCATTATCCTCACATCCACCTGTTTATCATTATCCACCCTTTATCTGGACTGCCTTGTTCTTTGTTCTTTGTGAAGTGTTGTTTTGCCACGCTGCATGTTGCTACGTGTTTCCTTTGTGGTTTATATCAGAGATTCCTTGTTTCATTATCTGAGTTAATAAAGTTCTGCAGATGGATCCGCCTGCCTCTACTTCGTCATTACAGTGTGTGTGTGTGTGTGTGTACATTAATATGTATCTTATGATTAAATAAAAAAGACGATTAAAAATATAATGGTTTTTATTTATATGTCAACTATGTTTGCACACAGTGAACGCAGGAAAACATTTTATCATTACAAACATAAGGCCTTAATCTCTTCACAAATAGGGACACCATTTTATCATTTTTAATATAATCATCGGTGTATAGTTTCATCACATGGTTATAGTCGTATCCTCGGGCTAAATGATATAGAAAAAACACACAGTGCTGACCGCAGGTGTCCGATGAATAATCCTGGACTCGTCTGTCGGAATATAATACGTCAACGTCGTTGTCCGCTAGAAAGTTATTGATGGTGATTGGAAAGCGGTGGCTTTTGGCTGGATTGCCGAAGCTGTCGGAAAAACAAGCGTGTCCTTCTTCGGATAAATAAACGGCGATCCAATGCTCCCCCGGTAACCGCGAAGGGTGGGTGTTAATGATCGCCATCGACGGTAAGATCCTTAGGGGTTTTTTGGGTAGTTGATCGTTCAGTAGAACGCCGAAAAAATGAGTCCTGCATGTAATTTTATCCATGATAGCCGTGAGTTGCAGCGTGTTCATCTCAATAGTAGTCTATCAGTACTTGACGGCGGTTAGACACTTCAACGATGGAGTCAAATACGGCGTAAAGGATTAAATTAATGGTATTCGGCAGCGGTTGTCTGAAATGAGCTTCAACTCTGATATTGCCGGACTTGAGGAGGGATATATGTTGACCGCACTCTTCGTCGGGGGTGAGGTTAGCATGTATCCGTTCAGGAAATCATTCCTGCTGATACAGAGCGGTTGGTCTTTAAGGTGTCTCCCGGTTGCCATCACCAACTGATAATATTCCCGTACTGCCGAACCAGCTTTGAAATTAGGTTGTAGAGGCTTGCAGGGGTACTGTACACGTCGATGTAAATCGCCAAGAATTCCAAATCAAATTGACGAAACTCGAATGGATTTTTTGTGTAGGAGCCGGTGAATGCATCGTTGTCTATCATAGCAATGACGATAAACATTTGTAGCATTCCTAAAAACAGATTTTCTTGATTCAAAACCCGAGAGCCGGCCGGTATGGAGAGCGATTTTAGACTGACCCTATCAATGGGGTACTTGGCCGTTGTAGAGAGTAACGCCTGGGCGTGAGCCAGTCTCACCGGCGGTGATACAGTAACTTTCTTGACAAACAGGGTTGCCGCCACTATATTTAATTTGTAAGCCACATCATCGGACCTCATCAGACAGAATTCATCTTTTGCTCTAATAAGTCTAATAAGTATCTTAATATCAACCCCATTTATCAAAAGTTTCTCCTGGAAGAATATATCGCTGTGTATGGGTACGAGCAGTTCCACCTCCTTGCTTTCGCTGGTGTAGCCCGATCTCTTCAATAGCCCCGTGTTATGGCATGCGGGGTCATGGACATCCATATGACCCGCTGTGTCCGTGTGAAACAAGCCGGAGGCGAAAATAGATTCCAGCGTATCTTTACCGTAGTTGATCAGACTCTCGATGATGCAACGATAAGGATAGGTGTTCGAACTTGGAGATATCAGGCGATCGCCTAGGGTCACGTCGATTTGTGAAAATATAGTGCCTCCGGGGTAGTTGATCAGACCTACCTTCGCAGGATGTGCAATCACGTCTCCGTTAGGTTTCGTGATTTTCACCCGTAGATAGAGCATTGTGTTATTGAGATCCATATAATCATCACCGTTGCCTGCGATGAAAAATTCCAATGGAGCAGAGTCCGATATGGCCGATATCTGTGTCAGCGGAACCGTAAATAAATCCAACTCAGACTTGAGGCATTCTCTTGACATACGATGCAGTAACGCCATGTTAGAATATGGATTTTGCGGCTCTCTTGGTCAACACGTTTCGACTAACAGACTTCTTATGCTTTCTACGTACGAGTGAGTGCTTGTTTGATCCGCTCACTGTTTTCTTCTTCTTCTTCTGCGCTATCCATTGACCACGCCTCCTCACACCCGGTGGTTTAGACATCCTCTTATGGGCCATGACCATCAGCCCGGACCCTACTTGAGCTTTATCGTTATGGGAACGCGTCAATACGTTTGAGACAACGTCGGATACTATATTTTTAGCTGCCGATTTCAGGTGAGGTTTCACGATGCTAAATCCTCTTTTTAAAAAAGGTATGGCCATCCTGAACAGACCTCTGAAAAGACCCCCTAACCCTGACCCCCCCACCATACATAACCCCGCATAGCCTGGTAAACCGCAGCCTGCTTGATTTTGGTAATAGCTTACATAGTCCGAGGTATTGATCTCTCCAGTCCTATAATAAACCATTTTTAAAGAATATAAATATTTTTTGGTTTAAAGTGTTGTTTTACGATGACTTTCCTGTAAGAAAATGGTACTTTGCAGTTTTGATCGTCCTTCAACTTTATGACGATGCTGCTGATGTGATCCTTGTTGATCAATGCGTAATGGGGGTTGTCGTATCTAGCAATGACCGCGTCGTTGCCTTTACCCGTTATATGTACACATCTCAAGAGGGGCACGTGCGAATCACCAACCGCTTGATATTGGATGATGTCCGTGTAAACGTACATTGTGTAGAACCCAGCATTGATAACGGATTGTTGAGGAGCGTACGTGATGACGCTCGTAGTAAAATCAGCTTCTTTACGGTAGTTTGACCGTCCGAGAGCATCATCCGGTATCATTCGTAAAATAGTGGCTAGTCTCCCTTGGAAGAGGAGCGAAATGTTGGGTTTCGCGACCAGAAACACTTTGTTTTTTAATTCATCGTGATTCAATAAGGCAGAGGGTGCGAGAAGTTGATTTGTAGCACGGAGGATCGCTCGAATGTTGGCGTAGTACCTGCCGCTTATGTATAATTTTGTTGATACAAAACCCTGCGATAAGTCTTTTTTATGCAGTTCCGCATCTTTGGGGGTTTCGCTATCCTAAGGGTCCGGGGGTAGTGTTTAGGATGAAATATCCGTCTTCATCGTTAAAGTTATACCAGCTTCTAGGGTATTCGATTTCGGCGAGTCCGACTTCCCATTGTCCTTTCAAGTCTATGGCTTTAGCCAACCTGGTTTTATAGCTGGATATGCGATCTTCAAGGTAAATCGACGACGACGCATTGCACGGTAATGTGACGTAGAATCCGTGGTCATCCATGACGGTCCTTCGCTCTTATGATCTCACCCGTCAACGTCGGTGCGTTTTAGGGAGATTGCAAGTCCAACAGAGTTTTTTATCTACATAACTATAAAATTTTGAAGGCCATCCTAACCATTTAACTAAAACAAGCGTAGATTTCCCTTGTTTTTTCTGACCTAAAATCTTAAAAGATTTGTTTTTACTCACAATAATTTTTTGCAGCTCTTTTTCATAAAACCCCCACTGGATGACATCGCCGTCATAATCCGTGAGTCTGTAGACCGGGGGTTGACGCGGAATACACGCGGATTCTGTGAAAAATTCTTCTGTGAAGTTCTGCTCATAACCTTTGGCGAACGGGCCTCTCACTTTAGAAATCCTGACGACGTTGCCGACTTTGAAATTAAATAGGGTTTTCCCAGTCTTCTTCTTCTTTATATCGCCGTACAAGTTTTGAAACACTTGAGCCTCATTTACTTTGTTGACATCCACGGGTCTCATTCTGATACTTCGGTGATAACTGGTGTTGTATCCCTGAATAATGTTTCGTAAAACATCTATGTATCGGCGGGAATTTGTAGCCGTTGAAAATCTCCACATGCGGCTTTTTAATGTTCTATTAAACCGTTCCACGACGCTGGCTTTCAGATCGGTAGCGTTAGCGAAGTGGTTAATGTCGTGCTTTTTCATCACATCTTGAAAATGTTTGTTAAAAAATTCCTTTCCCTGATCCGTCTGCAATTTCTGAGGCACACGACCCTCTTCGAGTATAGACTCGAACGCTTTTGTAACCTCAATGTCGCTCTTATTTTTCAACACACGAACCCACGAGTACTTACTAAATACGGCTATGCACGTCAGCAGATATTTATTGCCGTCATTATCCTTGGCGTAGGCAATCATGTCGACAAGATCGGCCTGGAACTGCGTATCGACCCCGTACACAACCACTTTATTTCGTTTGTATTTTATAGGCGCTGTTTTGTGTAATGTGTAAGCATCCTCACCAGCCAGCCATTCTGAAACCTCTTTATCGCTTAGACGGACGCCGCTATCTTTTAAGACGGCGTCTTTTAATCGTTTTTTACCCCCTAAAGAACCGGGGTTGGCTGGTGTATAATAAGTCTTTTTCATGAGCTCCGACATGCTGTCATTTCAACTGCTGCAAAAGAACAATGCGTACAAGTGGTCTGAATCAATCTTTTATTAAAAAACGCTACAGGATACATACATACTAAGTTAAAAATGGATATAATGAATTTACAGGATAAACACGCTAAGTAAAATGGATATAATGACGTTAATACAACACAATCAAAGTAAAATGGATATAATGATGTTAATATAACAAAATCTAAGTAAAAATTACTTTACAGGATACAAAGTAAGACAAAAAAAATGGATATAATGTCGTTACAGTCTAAGCAACATGGATAGTAAAAAAAAAAAAATGACATCAATGAAAGTCTAACCAGAAAAGAAAATCACGGCAGGCCATCAAGCTTTTGTCGAGGATGTAATCGATATATATCACGACAATTTTGTCGACGATGTTAATCATTTCGACAATTTTGGCAGAGTCATCCTCATCACTAGAATCATAATCGTTTGTACTCATCATCAGCTCCGAACATACATCCGCTACATAGATACACGTACACAACACATCTGTGATTCCAATCTCACTGTGTGATTCAAACATCATATCTAGAACCTCTTTTATAGCTACATCGGGTGGATCGGTACCATCAACACATTTGTCCATCAAATCGTCCCATGAATTAGCTAGTCCTCTTATTAACACCATATTTTTCTTGAGATTTGCTTCACGCGTAGTGTCGGCGCTACCTGGAATTTCGGGGTTGGATGCATCCGCAATAATCTTATGCATCAGACGGGTCATCTGGAGTCTGTAATGGTCTTTAAACAGGAATTCCATACAGCTCTTTAGGCTACAGGCCGCACCCATGCTGGAGGGGTCTTGATCACTCGCCATTCACAATTGAAAGACCTTCCCAGAGATCAACGAAGTCGTAGACTATTTCCTTGCAGGGTTTGTCCAGAAGTTTCGCCCTGATTTCTTCTAGCTTGGCAGCGATGAATGGTCCGTCTTATAATTTGTGCAGAATAGTCCTGACTGTTCCTTGAATACGCTGGGGATGAGATTTTAACCCGCAGCGGTTTAGGAGAATAGTGAAGATGTAATGAACAAAGGGCTTAAACAGCTTGCCTGACAGCTCATCAAAGTGTGTGTCGAAGAAGAAGTTGGGAGGGTCAAACAGACAGGAATGTTGCAGCTGGCTAGGATGGTTAATCGCACACCCCTCGCATTCGTCCTTAAGCTTGTCGCCGATGAGATGTTGCAGCAGCACCACGGTCGCTGCTTTTATGATTTTGAATCCAACATCGCTGAAACATCCGTCTGTAGCATCGCAACTGGCATTAGCAGCGGGGAGGTAAGTCCGGTTTTGTGATCTGAGGTCTGAGCCCAATTTATCCAGCCAGTCTTTTGAGGGGTTGATGATATTAGCCGGACCCCCCCAGTCGTTTTCAAATTTCGATTCCCAGTCTTTGTGGAGGTCCGATGTTCCAGGGGTGAATGCCAGACTATGGTTGCTTGCGTTGTTGTCGGGAGGTTCGAGAATGCTGCCGAAAGAGATACCGCAGCTACACACATGAGCGGGGTCTGAAGCGCCGTCGTCAGTCATGGTTTATAAATGATGCTTGGGAGGGTCTGACCGTCGAGCTTTATGATGCCGGTAGTGAATGGGCGTGGACGATATAGCGTTTGTACTGTTGCGCACGCATCTCTCGGGATGGAACAGCTGCACTTTAACCTTGTTGTATCCGTCATGCATGTCGCACCATTTGAACAGTTTGTTTATGGTTGAAAAAACTGTAGCCAGCAGATGCAGATCGCACCACTTGAACAAAAATTGCATTTCATACAGTTCGTGATGATCGTTAGGCAGGACACCTCCTGACTGATTCGTGGTGAGCTTTGTCTTGTCTTTACAGCAGAATATGTAAACAGAATCTTTGGGATTCTTTTTAGCATGGTCACCTACCACGCGGTACCGGACATTCGGGGTCACCCCGTCCCACTCTGCAACGTACAAAGGCTCTTCACGGGAGTCATTCAGATCCTTTAAGACAAAATTGTAAAAAAAAGGCGAGGCTTTTTCGGGAAATACAATACACGCGTCTTCCCCGGCCTGAAACTCGCCTGGGCTGTCAACGGTGTAGAGCGTAACAACTCGAGTTGGTTTATGAAATCTGTACCCGTATATACGGTCACTACACAGTATAAATTCACCTTTAGTCCAGTCCAGGGGAAACAACAAGGTCAAAGGTCATTCTGACCTATACCGGAAGCCCCGCCCCTATACCGGAAGACCCCTCCTAACCCGGAAGGCCCGCCCTAAAGGTCAAAGGTCAAAGCCATTAATGATTTTGACATATGGCATAGCATACTTACTACTAACCTCCTATTCATCAAAGAATCCTGGGGAAAAGGGAGCATATTCAGCATAAGAGACTACTTACATTTTTAAAAACCGTATAAGAGTAAGACCATTACTGCCAGACATGATGAAAGCAACACAGCTACAACTACTAAAATTGATACTGGGTGTGCAAATTATCAATAATTGACAATAGTCAATCGTATTGGTGGCACCGAGGGGCCCCCAAATAAAATTCTGCTTAGGGCTCCATAAGGGCTTGGGCTGGCCCTGAGCCCCAGATCGAGAGAGATTATCAGTGGTCTTGTATGTCTTCCATTTTTTAATAATTCCTCCCACAGTTGATTTCTTCACACCAAGCTGCTTACCTATTGCATATTCAGTCTTCCCAGCCTGGTGCAGGTCTACAATTTTGTTTCTGGTGTCCTTTGACAGCTCTTTGGTCTTGGCCATAGTGAAGTTTGGAGTCTGACTGTTTGAGGTTGCATTTTATACTGATAATGAGTTCAA
Organism: Gobio gobio; assembly: GCF_949357685.1. NCBI lineage: Eukaryota > Metazoa > Chordata > Actinopteri > Cypriniformes > Gobionidae > Gobio > Gobio gobio. The sequence continues at coordinate 32,935,806 of NC_137110.1, read as the reverse complement.
ACAGGTGCCATTAATACAGGTACAGTGGATTAATACAGTGGAGGACAGAGGAGCCTCTTAAAGAAGAAGTTACAGGTCTGTGAGAGCCAGACATATTGCTTTTTTGTAGGTGACCAAATACTTATTGTCCACCATAATTTGCAAATAAATTCTTTAAAAAAATCAGACAATGTGATTTTCTGGATTTTTTTTTTCTCATTCTGTCTCTCATAGTTGAAGTGTACCTATACACTCTAAAAAAAAAAGGTTCTATATGGCACCAAAAATGGTTCTTGGCTCGTAATCATAGGGGAACCTTTTTTAGTGCTATATAGCACCAATTTTGGTGCTTCAGTGGTTTTTCAGCGGTTCTTCAGAGGTGCTATATAGCACCTTAGTCAAAGAACCAGTGAAGAACCTCTGAAGAACTGCTGAAGAACCACTGAAGCACCAAAATTGGTGCTATATAGCACTAAAAAAGGCTCCCCTATGATTATGATTATATATATACAAGTTACATACAAGTATTTCCAGGTTATAAAACCTGATAAAAGTGGACAGAGAGGCCCAGCCTGCCGCCACACAGATATCTTCCAGTGATATGCCACATGACCATGTCCAAGATGAGGCCATGCCTCTAGTGGAATGAGCTTTGATGCCTATAGGGCAGTGGTCTTCGCTATTTTTTTCAGGATAAAAATTATTTGTAATTGAGCAGACACTTTGAGTTTTTATTGGGTTATGTTATAGCCCTGCTTGTTTTCATGAAATATATGTATTGACTGCATGATCATTTCACCGTATTATGTACTGCCACGTGAGCCGCAGATTAAACTTCTGCGAGCCGCATGAGGCTCGCTAGCCGCGCAATGAGTAACACTGCTATAGGGCAAACAAGGCCTTTTGATTGGTAAGCCAGTGAGATAGCATCTACTATCCAAAGTGATAATCTCTGCTTCGTGACCGCGCAACTTTTAGTGCGGCCACCAAAGCAAACAAAGAGCTGTTCCGACTGCCTAGAAGGGCCGGGACGCTCTAGATATAGCCTCAGTGCCCTAACTGGGCAGAGCAGATTTGCGTCTTTTTCGTCTTGCGACGAGGGCAGAGCCGATAACGAAATGACCTGTCCTCCCAAACTCGAGACAGGAAGCACTCGCAGAGAGCGCATGCAAATCACCCACTCGCTTGACCGAGGCCAGTGCTAGCAGAAAAGCGGTTTTGAGTGAAAGGTACTTTAAGCTCACAGACTGAAGTGGTTTGAATAGAGAGCCCTTCATAGCTTGTAAGACTGTGAAGAGGTCCCATATAGGAACTGAAGGGCGGCGAGGCGGGTTTAAGGAAGCGCACAATAAGCTCGCTTTTCCCCAGTGACTGCCCAGTAACCTGAACGTGATATGCTGCTATGGCAGCTACATATACCTTGAGCGTGGAGGGGGAATGACCCGCATCCATCAGCTCTTGAAGGAAGTTGAGCACTTCTGCCACCTCGCACGAGTGTGGGTCGAGGTTTCGTGCTGTACACCAGTTTGAGAATACCGACCATTTCAGCGCATAAAGCTGTCTGGTTGCGGGGGCTCCAGCTTCAGAAATAGTATTCAAAACCCTTTCAGGGAGGTTTCCGGGTATCTGTTGATGGGCCATACGTGAAGCGCCCACAAATCGGGATGGGGATGCCAGATCTTCCCTTTCGCTTGCGTGAGGAGGTTTCTCCTCAGCGGTATCGGCCATGTGTTGTGTCTGGCATCTGAGTCAGTTCGGAGAACCATATATGGTTTTTCCACAGTGGGCTATCAAGAGCACTGTGCATTTGGGTTCCTTGATCTTTTTGATGACCTGAGGTAACATCGCGATCAGAGGAAAAGCATAGAGAAGATGTCTGGGCCAGACGTGGGCCAGCGCATCCCTGCGTTTGGAGAAAAACATTGGGCAATGAGCATTCTCTTCTGAGGCGAAAAGATCAACTTTTGCTTTGCAGAAGATGCTCCAAATCAACTGAATCATTAGTGGGTGAAGAGACCATTGCCCTGGGGGAATGTTTCCTCTGGATAACATATCCGGACCCTGATTCAGAATACCTGGCACGTGAGCTGCTCTCAGTGAGCTCAGGTTGCGCTCTGCCCATAGAAGGAGATGTTTCACCATGGAGTGCAAAGTGTTTGATCTCAGACCACCCTGGTGATTTATATGGGATACCACCTACATGTTGTCCATTCGGACCAGGACGTGGTGACCCATTATGTTTGGAAAGAAAGCTCTCAGCGATGGAATAACCGCTCTCATCTCTAGACAGTTTATGTGCAGCCGTTTCTCAGATTCTGCCCATTGGCCAGAGACTGGCTTGCCTTCGTGTAAGGCGCCCCAACCTAGGTTGGACACATATGTCAAGACCACTTTCCGTTTCGTAAATGTGCCCATATTCACAACCACCTGGTACCAGACGGTCACTTTCCAAGGAGCCAGAGCTTTGATACAGCTGTGGTTCACTTTGAACTGGCCTGATCGCCACGCGTGGGACGGAACGCTGGAATTTAACCAGCGTTGTAGGGGGCGCATGTGTAATAGACCCAGTTTGAGCACTGCTGATGCCGCGGCCATAAGACCTAACATCGTCTGAAAATGCTTGAGAGGAGTGTAAGTGTCAGCTTTGAACGACGCCGCCAGGCTATGGATGGTGAGGGCGCGCTGTGATGTATGACCGTTCCCAGAAAGGACATTTTCTGGGTGGGAGACAATGAGCTCTTGGCGGTGTTGATCCTGAGATCTAAACATTCTAGATGGTTGAGGAGCCAGAATCTGTGGGTTATCAACTGTTTCTCCGATTGGGCTATGACAAGCCAATCATCAAGGTAGTTGAGTATTCGCATTCCTTGTAGCCTCATTGGAGCTAGAGTTGCGTCCATGCACTTTGTAAATGTGCGGGGTGCCAGGGATAAACCGAATGGCAGGACTGTGTGCTGATAAGCTAGCCCCTCGAAGGCGAATCTCAAGAATGGCCTATGACGGGGTGCTATCTGAATGTGAAAGTAAGCATCTTTCAGTCCACTGTGAAAAACCAATCCGCCAGGCGAATGTGCGCAAGGATTGGTTTTACCGTCAGCATCTTGAACAAGTGCGTCATAAGCGCTTTGTTCAGATGTCTGAGGTCTAGGATGGGTCTGAGGCCACCATCCTTTTTTGGGACAAGGAAGTAACGGCTGTAAAAGCCTGTCTCGCTAAGCGTCGGGTGCACAGTTTCCACCACTCCCTTCTCTAACAGTTACGACACCTCGGCGCGAAGCACGTGACTCACGCTGCTTCTCACCGAGGTCTCGACCACGGCGTACGCTTGACTGGCGAGAGCTGACGTGATGTGGCAGGGTTTTGAAGGATGTGACGCCTTGGCCTGCCATCCTCTGGAGGGGGGAAGGCTTTCATAGCCTTTTTCCTTCGTGCCGTCGACAGTCGAGAGTGCTGGGGAAAAGGAGAATTTAGCACAAGCTGCATAAGGCGCCTTCCATGACTTCTTAAGCTCGTCGTGTACCTCCGGAAAGAAGGGGGCGGGTTTCTGAGGGGATTAATGATGGCTTTGCAGGAACCATTCGTCTAGCCTGCTTCGTGTGGGCTCCTGGGGTTGGGACCACTCGAGCCCGAGGTCTCCCACGGCCCTGGTGAGCACACGGACCAGCTCGGTGTCGACGCTGGCTTTGGCACTTGTGGCGGGCTGCATTGAAGCCGAAGGCTCAGAGACAGAGTCTGACCACTCGCTGCCAGATGCAGCCACGGAAAGGCTGTCCTCCTCCTCCTCCCCCATTGCTGGTCCGCCAAAGGAAACAGAACAGGCCGCTGAGAGGGAGGGGCGCTGTTCTTCCTGGGCTAAAATCACAGATGAGGGCGAGGCACGCGGGGAATTATCCGGCGTGTGCTCGTTTAATCGCTCCGGTGGCCACTTGTCTTCTTCTTGCGCGGTCTGAGAGGAAGAGCGAGCGGGGTGGCATCCTGATCAAAGCTGGCGAGGCGAGCCCTCAGGGTCTGCAGCGCCATCTCGTCGCACTCCGGGCAGCCGCCCTGGGAGAGTGCAACCTGGGCGTGGTCCTGTCCGAGACACGCCACGCAGATGATGTGGCGATCCTCGCCGAAAAGAGGGCCTCTACACGAGGCGCAGGAAGGACGAGGCATTTGCAACAATGCTTCGTCTGCTCTTTTCAGAAAGTGGCGTTGCAGCAGCAAACGCACACACACATAGACACAGAATAAAAGGATATAATCGCCTGATGGCGCAGCTGGAACGACAGGAGTGCTCCTTCATCTTGAGACCCAAACATTCTAGATGGTTGAGGAATCAGGATCTGTGGGTTATCAACTGTTTCTCCGATTGGGCTATGACAAGCCAATCATCGAGGTAGTTGATTATTCTCATTCCTCGTAGCCTCAGTGGAGCTAGACCATGCACTTTGTAAATGTGCGGGGTGCCAGGGATAAACCGAATGGCAGGACTGTGTACTGATAAGCTCAAGAATGGCCTATGACGGGGTGCTATCTGAATGTGAAAGTAAGCATCTTTCAGGTCCACTGTGAAAAACCAATCCGCCGGGCGACTAGAAGGGAATCCGACGTCCTCAGGGCTGCTGAATAAAATCAGATTAAATCTGAATCCTATGGCTAAACACTGTCTTTTTATAGCTTCAATATGCTAATTTAAACTACCTATTTCGGCGGGATTTCTTAGAGCGACCTTATTGGTTCGCTCACTCAGCTGCCTCGCCATAGGTTCCTGCAGTTGTCGCAGCACAGCCAATCAGCACGAAGTACGCTCTGTTGTGCAGCCGCACTGCGCTTTACATAGATAAATTATAGGATAACATTTTTGCTTCATATTCTCGACAAAAGGAGTTTTTCCCATACGCAATACGAGAGTACTCTCGAAAGGGAACAATTAAAGATACCGGAACGACAACATCAAACTTTATTAGACATCTAAGAACGCATCCACAAAGGTTAGTCACATTAACTCATATAGCAAGCTATTATACTGTAACTGTGGTGTAACTTCACTGGTCTTTAGGATTGCCACTTCCAGCCTGTTAAAAACATGAATACATTTGTTTTAGCTTTTAAATCTAGCACAGTGTTTTTAACCATTCACTGAACTATTTTATAGAACCATTCACTGGCAAAGTTGACTAAATTCTCACGTCAGTCAGATGGAATTCCACATTACGTCTTGTGGAAGCAGTCACTCAACTGGATGCCCAAAAGCTCTGCACTCTCCTGGAAAAACAAGTTCATAAAGAACTGTACCTGACACCCAGAGAAATTAGCCTGTTGAAAGAATTGGGACCATTTATTCAAGCCACTGACCTGACCTGGGAAAAATTGGTGTAGTAAGTGCAAATTAGTGCAGCTCTTCCGTGTGTCCTCTCCTTGAATAATCATCTCACTAGGATGTTAACTTCAGTCAGACACCTCACTGGCTACAGAGGTCACTTAAGCATCGTTATAAGGGGATTTCGGAATATCGGCTCAACATCCAGGGGGATTTCCTTTTGCAGGAAATCTACATGGTTTCTGCACTATTGGACCCTAACTTCTGCCTCTTATGGCTTGACCACGATGTGCTTGCAGCTGAAGATGTAAAGAAGGAAAAACTACTAGGTAAGCATATTACTATTTAAAATAAGCCTGTTAATAATCTGTCAGTATACTGTATATACAGTTTATTTTAATAACAACCCTGCAATGCATAATCATTCTTTGAGCAATTTGCACAAAACATGTTTTTTTTGTCTTTTTTCCCCCAGACATGGCGATATCTGAGATGGGAAAGGTATCCGTCCCTGAGGGTAGTAGCAGTGGAGATGATGATCAGGAGGAACCTCCAACAACGACAGCACAACTATTCATGGGCTACCACAAGAAAAAGCAAAAGAAGCACAAGACCAACAACGGTATGACAGAACTCGATGCATACATCAATGCAGTATCTGAGGAGGATGAGACTGACTGCTTTTTAAATTCTGGAGTAGGCATATGAAGGACTTCCCGAAGCTGTACTATTTGGGCATGAGGGTCTTGGCAGTACCTGCAACCATTGCACCAGTTGAGAGGGTGTTCAGCCATGGACGCCTTATCATGCAGCCCAATCGCAGAAGACTTACAGCAAACACCCTGTCAAATTTGATATTTTTGAAGTGCAATGCTGTTTCAGAGTAGTTACTATTCAGGAGGACAACCACAAGTCTAAGCACACATTTACTCATTGTCTAGACCCATATAAGAGCATTTCTAAGCTTGTTAAAAGTTTACATTATGGTTATGTTTATTTAAAATTCAGTTTTCATCTTCAAATACAGTTTGAACTTTAACATGCATTTAAAAAATTCGTTTGCCGATATAATCTTAAGATATTTAGGTTAAGCTTATTTGGCTTGCTGTCTACTGATGAGGGGCTCAATGAAGCAGTTTCAACTCAAGCTCTGATATACCCCCATAGTGACTAAATGATTATGTAGGGCAAGGTACCTAAGATAAAAGTGGAGTTTGGGGAGGTGGTGGTATGCTGGAACATCTGAGACTGAGGAGAGGTAAGCAGCTATTTATATACTCTGGCTGTTGATTGGAAGATTAGATGGGCTTGCTCCTCCCTAAATTACGTTTGGAACTTCATGTATCTTGCTTGATATGTAGACAGGTAAAGGCAGACAAGTTCAGCTAGAATCTTAGTAGTATCCCTGGTTATTCAAAGATCATATGTTTTGTCTATATAAAAGAACTTTGTAACCAGGATTTTTTGAGTATGAGACTTTTTTTCAATAAGGCATAAAATGACTTGAGACTCTACTTGTAAAAAAGACTTCAGACTTGACTCGGACTCTAGCTGAAATACTTGTGAACATCTCTGGTGTCTATAGATTGTTGAAAAATAGGCCACCAGGTTGGGGTCAGTTCCTTTGTAAAAGTCTTTAGCAAAAATGTTGAGATGCCATCCGGGCCTGTTGACTTTTTGGCACACACCTGTTTAAAGACAGACTGTACCACTTTTTTCTACATTTGGTTTATTCTCCGGATCACATAGGATGGACCTGAGCAAAGTGTTACACTCTTGTTAATGGTGTCTCCCCAGAGACCCATCGCCTAATGATGCATGGAAGGCAGCTATGGCTGTCATGTAGACTTTAAGCGTAGACACATAACCAAGGAACAAAGGCATCTGTGCATTACCTTGATCATGCAAAACAGGTTGCCCACCACTGCAATGGTCTTGGTCATGTACAGAAGACCAAAAGGAATCATGTTGGACGCTGCTGCCATGAGTCCCAACAGTTTCTGAAACTGTTTCACAGTGATGGCCTGGCCTAGCCTGATTCTGCTCACTGCAGAGATAATTGAATCTATATGAGAATGTTTAATCGGAGCTGGATAACAAGGCCCAACACAGCTCTTCAATACTAGGAGCTGGATAAGGTTAACATCGGCCACTCACTCAGGGGTGAATTTGGCTGCTCCCAAGAAGCTAACATTAAGATTGTGTGTGTCGGGGGCTGATGTAGCGGGGGCTGGGAAGCACACACGACTTATACTGCTTACCCGGCATAATAACTAATAATGAATGGTCACATGTGCTTCAGACGCATAGCGTCAATGTCAGACGCAGTGTGGAGTTCCCTCGAAAGGGAACTTATGAAGTCTTAAAAATTATCGACAAATCTCAATTTTTTTTATTAATTCAACCTTATTTTAATCATTTTATTATTTTGTTCCTTTGGAAGGTTATTATTCTGTATTTGAGAATCATAATTGGGTTTATTTCTGATTGCAAGATTAATATTCAAAAACCTGAAAAATATTTGTGTGTAATTTTTACACACTTTTGGAAAAGTAGTTATTTAAAACATTTTTAAATATAGAAATTAAATCAAGTAATTGAAATACCTACAATTCAAACATTCTGGTACCTACAGTATTCCCAGTATTTTCCTTTGCCGTAATTTGATATTTCCAGAGAGGATAACTTCAACTGGTCAAAATTTCCTGGTAAACTAGCATTCATGTTATGCATAACATTGACACCATATTGACAACATATACACAGTATAATGGTAATGACTTCAAGAAGATGTTTTTCATGGATATGAATTTTAAAATTACATGAAGCACAGAGTGTTTTTCTATAATGCTATTGTGGTTCTAAACTCAGTGGCTCTAATGATGAATATTTTATGTTTATCATGCGATAATGGAATTATGTTGCTGGCAAAGTTTACTGTAAGTAAATAATTTTCTAATCTTTGTGTATCGACAGAACCATCATTTCAAAAAGCTTTCACAGAAACTTTGGACAGACAATGTAACTGTATAGATATTTCAGAAATACATTGAGTTTAATCTCTTCATCTTCACTACAGGAAAGCACTACTTAAAAACAAACACAGGAAGTTGAAAGACACAAAGCAATTTTCCCATACTGTCCAGCTTTCCTGAGCTTTGTCCAGATTTGACCTTGGTGGTCAATACGCGCTCTCTCATACACTCTCCCAAACTCTGTCCATTATGAGGATCTTTTAGAAAATAGTGTTGATATAATAAAATATTTGTTTTGTTGGGGCATGTCCCTATACCTTAAACCTTTAAACCCAACAATACCATAACATGAAGTCACATTTTACATCTAATTTGAAAGTGGTAACACATTTTCTTTTAAGTTAATTCGATTCTGGGAAAAAACAAACAGTCTTTTCTCTTTTGTGTAAAAATAAAGTTTCTATAGTCCAACAGCATTTGCTCATATATAGATGATTCAGCAGCCTCTGTGCTACTCGGACAGACCTTTTGCCAAGTTTGATAGCCACAGTCTTTGCAGAAGTCCATCCATCTTTGGTCAGAAGATGTCTGAGTTTGACTAAATTCGCAGGCCATAAAGCATTCCTTACATAAGTTGATTTTAGAACATCCAAATACATGTTTGGGTTTAGGTTATGTTTAGGTTTTTCTAATAGCCACTGACTGCACACCATTTAATTATTTATTTATTTTTTGACATGGACATAACAATTACATTGGACGAACCATGTGCATTTGCTTGAGTGTTTTAGCACACATGCTAATTTTCAACACCTGTCCAAGGGAGGATAAAAAAAACAAACAAAAAAAACACATAATAATATTACAATTAAATAATACTAACAAAATATATAATGATAATAATAATGAAAGAAGAGAAAAAAAGAAAAACAAACACATTCCAAATTGATTTCATACAAAAACTACAAAGCAAAGACAACAAAGACTATACAGCAAAGACTACATAATCAGACTATGTGAGGCTATTCATGCGAGCACTGTTTTTAACCATTGTTTAAGTGCTCTGTAAAAACTATTGCTGTTAGTCTCTAGTTTTAAATTAGCAGGTAAAGCATTCCAGAGTTTTGGCCCCTTTGCCGAAAAAGCAGACTGACCAAAAGATGTCTTACACTTTGGGATAGTACAGTCGCCACTAACAGTGGCTCGTGTGTTTGCCCTATGTGAACTCTGACGCCTACTGACCAATTCAGAAAACAGAGGTGGCACGTGATTCATCAAACATTTAAAAAACAGTTTAAGATAATTAAAATCGACAAAACTGTTAAAGCTAAGAAGATTATGCTTTTTTAAAACATTACAGTGATGCCATCTCATAGGTTTCTGGTCCATAACTTGTATTGCCTGTTTGTATATTGAACTAATAGGCTTTAATTTAGTTAAGGAGGCTTGTGACCATGATGTAATGCAATATGATAAATGTGAAAATATCATTGCATGCATGTATAGTTTTGCAGTTTGACATGATAGATCTCTTCTAATAATACGAAAACAATTTAGGTTAGGTTTAACCTTCTTACAGATGTACTTAACCTGACTATCAAATTTTGAATTCTTGTCTAAGATGATGCCAAGATACTTGACTTCATTCATTGATTTGATTACTTCCTTCTTGATCCGCACATCAAATATATCACTTGCAGGCCTTTCTCGTATGGAGAAGCACATAGAAACTGTTTTCTGCACATTAATAGTCAAATGAGACAATTCAAGCCAATTTGAGATATTCTGTAATGCCTGTGTCAGATGCTCAGCTTAAAAGTTCTGTAAAAGTTCTGTAAACTTTTAAGAGGGTCCACACTTTCAGCATTGATTTAAAATGATGACAGACCAGTAAGATCCAGCTTATTAATGTCCATTAAGAAAAGTTGACGATCATGTCCCATTTTACCTGCTCTTCTCAGGAGGGCTACCCCAAACCAGCTCAGTTCTTCCCCAAAAAAGGAGTCTTTGAGCTGTCTGAAGCGTGAAAGCTTTAATTCTAGATCTAATGTCGATTGTCCTTGTCCTCCCTCCATGCTGGGCAGATGCCAGTGATGCTCTGACCAAAGAAATTCCACTAGTTTTTTTGGAATGTTCTTCTGGAGGTTCTAATATCATCTTCTTGTGCCATAAAGCAGCAGCAATGAGATTATTACAGACCAAAACTCTACCCCTATAAGATAGCTGGGAGAGCAACCTCTTCATTACCAGAGGTGGACAGTAGTGAAGTATTTTTACTTTCTACTCAAGTAAATTTTTCAAGCACCTGTACTTTATCAGTGTATTTCTTTGGAAAACTTTTACTTCACTACATTCCAAAGCATAATGTTGAACTTTTTACTGCAGTATTTCATAAATAAAACGTTTACCTTTAATACTTAATTACAGTGTTAACTCACTGTATGTAATTCCCAAATTAGCTCTACTCTGACTTTTAAGTCCAGCCTCTTTGGTTGGATCAATGTCCCTCCTGAACATGATTTGTAAAACATGGGAGTTTTGACTGTTTGGCCTTTTGTAGGTTCTGGGGAGTGCTCCCCAACCTCTGTTTGATCACCAGATTTTGGGAACATTTCAGCACATGGTTTGGTGTCTGGCATAGGAACCAGATGACGTCTGTTCCTTCGGATGGTGCCTTGAGGGCTTTCCGCCATGTATGAACGAGGTGCAGAATGGGATGCTACAACCGCTACCAACAAATACATTGAACATGAAGATGGCGCCGGTGTACGTGGCATGCCTTCTCTCACTCTGCGAGTTTGTCTTTGATCTATTTGTGATTATGTCTTTCTGTGTGATAAACTCTTCTGCCTTGTTAACTTATGACCGGCAAATGCTTTTGGATAGGCCTATTAAATCATCAGTGGACGGAGCAAGCCTTTGCACGCAGAAAGGATATCGCACCAACTACCTGCCACCTTGGTGCTCGCTTCCATTTCCCCTGTGTCGATCGCTGTGCACTCCCTCTAACAGACGTTGCAGGAGACGCGGACGGCGGAGTGGCTTTGTGGTAAAGGTGTGACAGAGCCATATCACCATGCTATCGGACACCGCGGCTTTGCAAACGGAGGGTGAACCTGCAGAATCTCCGAGAAGTTCGCCGAGAACCAAACTCAGAGGAGGTAATTGAATTAACACTGGCGGTGATGAATGAGAATAAAACATTTATTTTAAACTTTTTCATTGAACGCAATTTAGACTTCTTGTATTTGACTGAGACGTGGCTAATTCCTAATGACTTAAAGCTACACCATGTAACTTTACCGTCCACTAGAGGTCGCCTGTTCAAAACAAAGGTGTAGTTTGATGACGCCACGTTTGAGCGCAGAATCTTGGGACATGTGGTCTTCACCTCACAGCCGGTGGAAAAGAGTCAGTTTAGGACTCGGGCAGAAATCATGTTCATGGATGCGATTATTCGCGTCATGGGAGGGGCTTCTGTCAGCCGGCTCGTCTCGTTGAGAAATGGCTGACATGGGCTGTGTTTACACATCTTTTTTGTTAAAATCTACTGTTAATGTGTGACAAAATTTAGTTTTAAGACTTTTTCAGGCGATAATGTAGTTGTTTAAAGCTAAAATCTGTGGTTTATTTATAAAAAGAGTGCCTATTTGAACATTTTATCTGGCGTTTTCGGAGTTGTGAGCTCCAGTGGATCAGCGGTGTTCCGCGCTTGTTTACCCCGGCGAGAGTAGCCTTTGCTCGGCTAGTCCTTCTGCCGTCTGCTGCTGGCTCTGATGTTTCTGTGGTGTCTCGAGCTATAATTCGTCTTGTGTAGATCTAACGGGCGATCTTTGGTCTCATGGATCTATAATTTGTTGGCAAATTGTTTAGGCTGAGGGCAAAGTGAAGTTTCAATACTTTTTTATTTTTAGGCTATAACTGTACGGCGTCCATGACCACGTCCCAACCAGTGAGGGAGGCATCAGATGAAACGGTTTCCCGGCAACATGATGCTCCCAGAACTGGCCCCCGGGACAGGAACCAAGGTCTCTTCCATATGAAGAGGGAACGTTACCCTGATCATACAGAATGGTTTTCCCCTCGAGGAAAACCCCCTGATTCCCAGCCACCACTGTAGGGGTCTCGTGCAGCAGGCCAAGAGATATTCTGTTGGACACAGCCGCAATGAGCCCTAGCAGTCCTTAGAACTGCTTCATAGTGATGCTGTGGCCTGGCTTAATTTTAGAGACCACCGCCCGTATGGATTCGATACCCGCGGGAGACACTTGTGCCCACAACGTAGTGAATCCCATACGACTCCCAGGAACATGGTTCTCTGAGAATGCGTCAACACGCTACTGCATGTAGAGTCTCAACCCCAAGCACTGAGAGCAGCCAAGGACGACACCTCAATGCCGAACTGCTGCTACTCGCGACTGGGCCAATATGAGTCCAGTCGATGTAGTTCAGCACACGGATGCCCCAGAGACTCAGTTGGAGCCAGAGCTGCATCCATGTACCCGAGAACGAGCGAGGGGAAAGAGCCAGGCCATATGGAAGAACCCGATATTGGTACGCTTCGTACCAATATATAACAATATATTCCGTATATATAAGCCTGCATATAAAAATAATCACACACCCATTGTTTAACATCGTGAAATGCAATCAATTGTCTTGGTTTACACATCTTGACAGGTTCTAAAAAGGTTCAAAATCGGTCCAGTCAGACCTGAACGTCCATGAAACGTTTTAATCATGTGTACATCACAAACACATTTGTGGACATAAGCAAAAAGAAGCATGTTCTGATTTAGCATAACATAAAAATTTTTTTGAACAGCCACAAATTCTCTTCTTTCATTAATGTTTAACATCCATTAACCAAAGTAATAACAATTACAAAATACTGAATTATCTTTATATAAAGGGATAGTTCACCCAAAAATGAAAATTAATTTACTCACCCTCACGTTTCAAACCTATGAATTCCACATGAATGAGAACTACTTGGTTACAAACATTCTTCTAGGGTCTTTTCTGACCCCAAGGGACATTTGCTCAAATAAATTTTTTTTTTGCCTTTGTCCAAATGGCATGAGACTTTGTACGGTTGTCAACACTCTCTAGATCTACAAATAAAAAAATTAATTGGAGTGATATCTGTTTTTATGTTCGTGTGACAAAAAAAAGTCACACTCAGGCCACTTAGAAAATGGACAAAATTCATCCTCAAAAACAGAAAAAACACGCATACAGAAATGAAGTGGCACACTTCCAACAATGCATAAAACATCCACAATGCAAAATGTTCATGCTCACACACACACACACACACACACACACACACACACACACACACACACACACACACACACACACACACACACACACACACACACACAACCAAAATACATCAACATTTTTCATTTTATTCACCTCTTAACATTCTTTCGTTTAATTTTCCTGTTAATTTTTATACATTTCTTAAAATCAGTTTGTTGTTAGACTCCCTTCTTTGTAAACAGTCATAAACTGACTATATCAAGACAATCAATCCTAATTACATCCAATTTGTGAGCGAGAACTGTAGTCTGTACATGCATGTGGTACTAAATACATTTTCCATTCTGTCCAGGAAAATGTATTAATACAGAGTTTTCTCATTAATTCTGGAACACATACACACAATGTCATCAGATATAAGCATATTCCTATACGTTTTGTCAGAAAAGGGTGAATGGTATTTGAGAAAGGACGTCTGCATATTACTGGCATAGCCAAATCAAACCTTTCAAATGTAAGAAATATTTATGGAAGGTTACTTTATTAACCTCTTAAAGTGTTATTTTACTTAAATTAAGTACAATGATAACGTTTTAAAATGATCCAGTACAGTTGTAGTCTTCTCATTATTTTTTATTTTGTAATATTCTATTGATGTAATATTAAGCCTTAATTGACAGAACTCACTAAATGTTATTTTAACCTCTTAACAAGCGCCCCATTTTTTAGGAATTCTTTGAAAACGATATACCCAAATGAAAATGTCTGCAGCTCTTAAACCCTATGGTCTATATTCATAAACCTGGTCTTATTTTAAACTAGACACTTGAAATATTGCTACCCAAGAGTCATAATAACTCAAAGTAATATGGGAACAGAGTAATATACATGTAAATATACATGTAAGTGACTCACGTTTTTTGTTTTCACTTAGGGAAAAAAATATTATAATTTAATGTTAAGAGCCTGAAAATAACTTAAATATAAAACTGAATGTCTAATCATGTCATGATTCAAATATGAGGATGATTCTCTCAGTAATGTAGCTTCTGTGAGCTTTTATGTCAAGAAAAGTCTAGGCGTCATTTCAAAAAGGCCATTTATTTCAGAACATTTGCTATTGTAAAGAGTAGTTTTTCATTCAAATAAATCTGCAATAAACTGCAATATACTACTAATTATAATGGATAAACAGTTACTGAAAAACTAAAGCAACTATTTACAGAGATTACAAAGTGTAAAAAACTCATTTAGCTGATGGGAAGCGTCAGTGAGAGGCTGCGCGTTCTCCATGGCGCAACTGCAGTGGAGCGCGCAGTCTCTCACGCACAAACAAGTATTCACCAAAGCCTACTTACGCAAACTGCGCAAGATAATGCCTTTTGATTGGTTACTAAGTCCATCAATCAAACCTTTGTTGGAAAGGCATTGGCTGGGCACCGAGTGCCTTTATCCAACGAAAACCATGGGCGCAATGATTGACAGCTCACCAAGCCTGTAAGGCACTTCCTCTATATGATGCATCCCAGAAGAGTCTCTGATTGAAGGAGAGAGACGAGGGTTGAACCATTGCACGTGGGAGAAGCTATTCTAGCAGGGGGAGTTTGCCAGACACGGAATAGAATCGATATTTCATTGAAAATGGACATGATTGATCACGCTAACTCAAAACTCTCTTGCAAACAACGGAGGATTTTTAGTTTTTTCCCTATTTTTTCGTTGTTTTGGATTAAAAAGTGGGATGCATTTTGAAGAATGGACTCTTACACAGAGATGTATGCGGGTGTTTATTGGATTCGTCCGATCTGATCTGAACGACAGGAGATGAAAGATGAGTAACGCTGATATTATGCTAATGTTTACATGGACGGTCCTTTAGCGTTTCATTTAACCCTTTCCTCTCTGGTGTATTTATTGCAAAAACAAGTTCAGAACATGAATCTTGAGTATTTTAGCTTTCAAATGATGCATAGTTTGTGATAGTTGATTGAATATTTTGTATAAAACAAAAGTAAATAAAAGTACATACCCCCCCACTTCCGTCAACCCCCCGCCCACGAACCGGTGCGGGTTAAGAAGTTAAGGCTATCATTGTTATCATAGAAATGTTTGTATAGAGTGATAAAATCAAAATGATCAATAAATTAGAAGTTAAGGTATTTTGCCTTTGTATGACCCATTATTGTTTTGCAGATAATGCAAAGGCAGAATACAGTAACTTCCGAATAAGGGTCAAAGGTCAAGATTGAGCTCAATTTTTTATGTAGATAAATATATTAATTATGACAACTACTTGGCAAATTTTCAGTGTCCTACCTGTCATACAATTGGCTGGACAACAAAAAAACATTAAAGCCATTTTTCTCAGTTTCACACTCTGGTGAGTTAAGGTCTTTTGCCTTTGTAGGGCAGCATAGTCACCAGATGATACTATTTTACTGTGCCTCAGCAACACGAGATTCGAGCTGTTATAATACAACTGGCTTTTTATCCCTAGAGAATAAAGTCAACAGGCGCGAGGCTGAAACACCCGAAAGGCACACGGCTGTACGCGTCGAGATATTTCTCACTGAAAACAGCCAGCACCCTCAGGAGCTGACTGCATGCCTCACACCCAAACAGTATCACATACACACCGATCGTGTGTGTCACTTTAATTGTAGACCCATAACCTACGCGCTGCCTTGGCAACGCGAGATGGAATCTTGCATTATGAAGTGGCGAGCTCTCGTTATAACTTCAACAGCCTCGATGCTGCGCACGTCTAATTCCTTTAAATCAGACCGCTCAAGCATCGGTCCTCCACCCCGGGGGAAGAAGCCGCAGCGAGGGCTTCCACGCGAGGAGGGAGAACATCTGAACTGTCAGACGAAGACTGGGAAGATGCCTCAGCAGTCCCGAGTCTCGCTGACACATCCATCTGCGAGCCCCATGATCGGCATCGCCGGCGGATCCACGGGGCTCGCGAGGCTGGCCGGCTTCATCAAACACAGCCAGCCGAGAGCGCAGCACCCTGAGCGGCAGCTTATCATATTCGCTATCCGCTACACTCTCGAGAGCCGCCCTCGCGTGCTGCATGCCCAGACACTGAACTGCTCTCTCCTGACTCGTCATAGTCACTTTTTTTTTGTCACCGAGCGCTTCTGCTGAAGAGCGAAAGCTGACATTACTATGTGCCAACTCCCCTTATGTAACTTCCGGGTATGCCGTCACATACTACGTCATGACACAACACCAATCAGTATTGGAATAGTTTAATTCATACTTCAGATACGCTGTTGCTAAGGGAGCGCCCCAAAGAGTCGTTCCGACGCAAAGTGCGAGTTCCCTCGAAAGGGAACTACATTTCAGTTTCTTTGGGTTTCTATTTAAATAAATTCACATTGTGCAAAATATTTTCCATGAGTCACGTTTCTCACTTCATAAAAGTCATATTTCTTTCAAATACACCTTAACACCTGGACCCAACTCAAACAATGTTTGTATGACTTTTAGGCCAGTAAGGTGACCTTGAGATCACGTACTTTGGAGGACATTCTTGTGTTAACATCCTCCAGCTCCAGGAAGATCTTCTGGAAAACGTCTGGGGGTACAACTGTAACCCTTGTTCCCTGAGAAAGGTAACAAGGCACTATGTCGTAATGCACTTTGGGGACGCTCCCTAAGCATAGCGCATCTGAAGTATGAATTAAACTATTCCAATCCTGATTGGTGTTGCGTCATGACATAACATGTGACGGCTTTCACGGAAGGGACATATGAAGCAAGCGCTCCAAGCATGGCGAGACGCAGTGAGGCGCTGCTGCTTTTACTTTTTACTTTGTATTTTGTTTGTTTTATTCGATTAAAAGTTTTATTTCTTCCGATAACAATGAACTCCATTACATTGGTGCTGAAGCCCGTGAGGAAGGAGGGACATTCTGTCTGAGAGCCCTCGCTGCTGAGAGGGATTGCGGTGCTGAGGAGTTTGGGCAGCGCGGAAGAGAGAAGGCCGCAAGTGGCTGCCTGAGGCGGTGCTGGAGTGAGTGAAGACCGGTGGGACAGAGAGCTCACTGAGTGGAGGAGTCGCCGGCGTTCGCCATGGGCCGGAGCTGGCTACCATCTGCCATGACAGGGAGCGTGGGACTCGCTGTCGGCTGCCCTCAACAGGAGGATCCACCGCCGGCCTCCAGGGTGTCCACCGAGTGCCCAGTACCATAGCATGGCAAAGTGAGGAAGAGCCTTTCGGCTGGTTGAAGTCCGAGTGCCATGGCGGCCGCGATCGGTCCCCCTTGGAGGAGGGGGGGGTGGCAAGTAGAGCGCAGTCTCGGGTGTACCCCCCAGCCTGCGAGGGGCGATGGGGGTTATGTGGTAAGCAGCGAGGCAGAGGGACCGTGAGAGCGGGACGAGGCCAGTCGTGAATGATAATGAGCGCCAGCTGCGCACCGCACTGGCTTTGTGTCTCACGGAGGAGCTCGTTGCATAAAAGGAGGAGCGATGACAGTGAAGGACAAGAGAGGACCAGGCCTGGATTTTATGCTGTATTTTATTTATGTTTTGTGATGTGAGTATGCAGCAGTCGTCCGTGATGGGCCGGTTTGACTTTTTATTTAGTTTGTTTTATTTGATTAAAAATGTTGTGAACGTCCGCCGGTTCCTGTGTCCTTCTTCCCATTACAACGAACTCCGTTACAGTTCCCTTTTGAGAGAACACGAACTGCGTCGTAATGCACTTTGGGGAACGAGTACCACCAAAGCCACACCGAAATCATGCCTGCCCTAGTGTGAAGCTGGAAACCAGACAGACTTCGGACGAGAGCACCTTGGCGCAGGGAGGTGCAGACTATAAAACCTAATGAAGGTGTGCGGGGTGGCCGACCCAGCCGCATAATAAATCTCCTGTAGCGGGACTCCAGAAAGGAGGGCCCTAGAGGACGCCATGCCTCTAGTAGAGTGGGCCCTCACGGCCACAGGTGAAGGCAGATTGCGTACCTGATAGGCAGAGGCTATAGCCTGGACAATCCAATTACTGATTTTCTGCTTAGATATAAAATAAGACAAACAGTAATACAGACCACTTGCTGAAGAGCGAAAGCTATCTCTGTTATGTGCCGGCGGCCCTTTGTACCTTCTGTGTATGCCGTCACATGTTACGTCATGGCGCAACACCAATCAGGATTGGAATAGTTTCCTTCATACTCATTCATACTTCATACTGCGTTACGACTCAGTTCGAGTTTCCTCGAAAGGGAACCTCACAGGTGTATTTCAGTTTCTTTGGATAGCTTAGTTCTACCATGAAGACTCAGAAGGCAGATGAATGTTTATATGGTATTTATTCCATAAAGTACAAAAGGATGATTGCGAGCTACAATGATTCATGTTTAGCTGTATAGAAAAGTTATTTGGCGTAGGCCACAATTCTTAGTCCAAATCCTGGGGATGCAGATTTGGCTGATCCTCCCTGAAGATGAAGGCAGGGGCAGAGCCTACCCCCAAAATAAATTCTAATTGATACCCACCAGTTGATGCTTTTTCTTAGAAGACCTGGAATACCTAAAGAACGATAAAAATGTTGTATTAAATTGTGCGACAAATGAAGGCATAAACAGTAAATATCCATGAACAATGACTGCATAAACTATTATGAGAGGGCACATAAGGCACAGAATCAAGATCAAGCAATTATGCCCTTGTTCACTTGCTGAATTCTGTCTGCTCGTGAATACACTCATTATAAACGAGGAAGTGTGGAACATGTAATAGATTCA
Source organism: Gobio gobio (assembly GCF_949357685.1). Taxonomy (NCBI): domain Eukaryota; kingdom Metazoa; phylum Chordata; class Actinopteri; order Cypriniformes; family Gobionidae; genus Gobio; species Gobio gobio. The sequence continues at coordinate 32,916,532 of NC_137110.1, read as the reverse complement.
TGGTGCAATATAGTCAGACTATAATATACTATATATTTATACTATATATTTTGCAAGAAAACACCTGTACTGAAGTGTTTGACAGTTTCACTGTTTATAAAGGGAGTGCACTTTGCTCGCTTTCTGTATTCATAAACAATTTGAATAATTATTTGTTTCCATGATGCGATCTAGGTTGCGATACAGGATGCAATCTTTATATAAAATAGGTCGAATAATGAGTCAAACCTTGTTGTGTACAAACCTTTGATATACCCGAAAAATGGTGTTGTGAGCTTTAGCGAGAATACACGTATTATCCATAATTGTAGCCATGGGGTGCCCTCGCACAGAAAGTCTAAGTGAGACAAGTCGTAACACGATATTCTAAAATCCCTAAAATGGACAAAGGCATCCAAATAGAGACATATTAACTAAAGCAACATGAAGATAAAAGCACGTGAATAGGGTACAACGGTGCTAAAGGCTCCATGGGGTAAAAGGCTCCTTTGATTTTATTTTCATCTAAACCACTAGATGGCACAAAAACTTGCCTCAGCACTTTCCAAAACAACCGCTTTTCAAGATGCACGTTTTTCTGGCTATCACCAGACCAAGCTCAATTTAAGATTGAACATTTGTCTGGGGAGTCTGCTCTGTATTTTCTACTGCACAAGAGGCGTGATAAATGAGCATAAATTAAATGACTCTGTACACAATTGGATAGTCCTTCAACCAATCAGACTGAGTTGCAGGCAAGTCAAATTGCTGGCAGATCAGGCTGGGTTTACCCAGTCTAGATGCACATGGAAATGTGTCTGATATTTGATGCGATCACAGGCAGCAGTGCAAAGTTGATTCCGCGTTCATTTGATCTAATATTTGATGTTGATGTTTAAAAATGTTGTAGATTTAAGTAGCAAATAAGAATCGCTAAAATTATTGAATATATTTTTAAACATAGGTCTTGTTAATGTGTGTCAGTTTTGTTCAAAGTAATTAAAGCAACAGTTTTTCAATAAAGTAAGAATATGTAAACGTATGGTAATTGGGGTAAAAGGCACCCCTGCTGTTGGGGCAAAAGGCATCATATTTAACATGATAATAAACAGCTGGCTGACTTTTCCATTTGTTGACATGACATGGTTAGATTCAGATTGTAAGTATCATATATTAAGCTGGGTGTCCACCTTAGAGATAATCACCATATTTATAATGAAACCATCATATTTAAAAATGTGATATTAATCATATCATATAATAAAATATAATTTATTGTTACTACTGTAAATCTAATTCAATTATTATGGGACCTCCTTCAATGCTTTCAGAATCTTTACTTTTTTAAATGATTTTGTTTCTATATTTTCAGATATATTTCTATATGAACATATTTTAATGACAGCATATTTATTAATAAAAATGAATTATTTTATTCATCAAAATAAACAGAAAATACTTTGCTAAAGTGATTGTTTTGAACAAGTATTAATTTAGACATTATTAAAAACATTATTTTAGTAAAAGTATTTGTATCAATACTGTGTGCCTTTTGCCCCATGCTGGTGAGCCTTTTACCCCATGTGTGGGGTAAAAAGCCCCCCTCGACATCCCATACATTAAGATAAAAAACAAAACAAAAACACTTTTATGATTTATTTTCACACAAAATCTGTTGCTCCATAAATGTTCAATACAAACATATATATTTTTCTGTATATCATTATAGGAGTAGTGAAAAGCAAAATTTTCTTAAGGTGTGGCTTTAATGAGAATAAAGCTAATGCAATAAGCAATGACAGCCTTTATAACCGCACAGAAAGCTACATATTATAGTATTATTTCTGCCTTATGTGATATGAAGCCATGTCAGATCGCAAAAGTAAGTTATTTCAACACTGGATGCCCCAAAGATGACGGTTTGATGACGGCTCAATTCAAAGATGAATAGAGCAGCATTTAATGCGAACAGATCGATGCACTGATGTCGGTGCTGTACTTTTAAAAAACAACACTGAACATATTAGCGATTTCATAACACTGAGCCAATTTGTGACTCCTGCTTAACTTCAGTTAATCGCACAGCCCCCAATTAACCTTACACAATGTAATGGTCTGGGTGTATGTTGCTTTAAAACCCATGTTTGGGGTTTCCCCGAGCCTTGCATTTGTGGCAAATATGCTGCGCCATTCTGTTCTGCTTTGTGCTTTTCTAAAACAAAATACAATCATTAACGGTAACCTGAGTCATGTGGATCATTTACAAGGCACTATAGGTTACAACACGAACAAGCAACGACAAGCGCTCACTTTGCACAATGTGCCTACACTTTACAGCCCTGCTTGCTGCTTATGACCGCTAAGGAACGTCAGCATCATCAACTGCGAACATGAAACAGAATTCAGTGCTTATATATGTCACGGGTGTCGTGGCGGCCACCCAAATAACCGGCCGTCACCCCTAACTTGCACACCACTGTGAGGAGCTGCACCATAGGACACAAATAGTCAAGACAACGAGGGCCAATAATAAAAAGTCTTTATTTAAATTAAAAAAAATTCTCCTTAAGAGACCTTCTGGGGTGTCTTCCCCGGCTCTTCGCTGGAATTCGGGCAGGGGGAGACGTTTGCTTCACCGCGTTGGCAGGCTCTTTACTAGACTCAAGCAGAGAAAGATGTTTACTTCACAGCTTTAGCAGGCTCTCAACCAGACACAGACAGTGACAAAGGTATGTATACTTCACGGCTTGACCGGCTATTTACTCACAGCTTTAGCAGGCTCTTCACTGGACTCGTTTACGGCTTTAACGGTTCGTCACTGGACTCAAGCAGAAAGAGGTGTCTACTTCGCAGCTTTAGCGGGCTCTTCACTGGGCTCTTCTCTGGACTCGGGCAGAGAGGAGGAACATGGATACTTCACGGCTTTAGCAGTTCTGTACTCACAGCTTTAGCCGGCTCTTCAAGCTTTAGCAGGCTCTTCACTCACAGCTTGTAGCAGGCCCTTCCCTGAGCTCAGACAGAAAAAAGATATGTATACTTCATAGCTTTTAGCAGGCTCTTTACTCACAGCTTGTAACAGGCCCTTCGCTGGCCTCAGACAGAAAGAAGATACGTATACTTCACGGCGCTTAGCATTTCCTGCCACTGGACTCAACAGGGAGAGAGGGGAGCGTTTTCAACCACTTCAATGGCTCTCACAGCTTTTAGCATGTCCTGCAACTGGGTTCAAACAGAGAGAAGATGAGTATTTTCAACCACATCAGCGGGCTTTACACAGCGCTCAGCGTTGCTCTACAGCTGGATTCAAACAGAGAGAAAGGTGAGTATTTTCAACCGCATCAGCGGGCTTACACAGCGTTCAGCGTTGCTCTACAGCTGGATTCAAACAGAGAGACAGGTGAGTATTTTCAACCGCATCAGCAGGTTTACACAGCGTTCAGCGTTGCTCTACAGCTGAATTCAAACAGAGAGACAGGTGAGTATTTTCAACTGCCTCAGCGGGCTTACACAGCGCTTAATGCTTCCTGCAACTTGATGCAAACAGGGAGGGAGGGGGTATTTTCGACCACATCAACGGGCTTTCACAGCTTTTAACGTTTTTTCTACAGCTGGATTCAACGAAGAGAGAGATGAGTATTTGCAATCACATTCACGGGCTTTCACAGGAGCCACGATGCCTTCTGTAATTCAATCCCACACTGCAACCCACTCAAGTAATCACACGTGCACATGTATACATAAAGCACTGAAAATCTCACAACTCACAGAAAAGCCGCAGGCATGGGGTCTCGTCCGCCACTCGCTGATACAGAGGTGACATAGACAGCAGCTGTGAAGCTCAAACCACTCGATGCAGTTACAGTCTTCCGCAACAGATTCCGATCGTCCTCACTCCAGTTCCTCACTTCCTCCTTCAGTCCGTCCTTTTTCCTTGCCCAGGTCCAAACATCTCTTCTCCTTCCTCCTCCTTCTCCTCCACTACTTTTGTTCTCCCCCCTCCGTCTTCCCCCTCCGTCTTCTCCCGTCTTCTCCTTCCCCGTCTGCCTTCCCCGTCTGCCTTCCCCGTCTGCCTTCCCCGTCTGCCTGCCCCGTCTGCCTGCCCCGTCTGCCTGCCCTGTCTGCCTGCTCGTCTGCCTGCTTAAACTCAATCACAATGCCCTTTTGTACTCTCCTACTGCAACACACGCCCCAATCACCGCTCTGTTCTTCCTGCTCACACACCTGATTGCAATTCCTGTCATCAATCCCGTCATTCATCCATACACCCGGAACCGGCAGCCTCTTCAGTCCCCCACCGGAAGCGCTCCCCGTGGAAACACAGGCACCGTTTCCAGTTCCACCCTGCCACAATTCGTCACCCTATGACATATACTCCAGGTGTCAAGCAGTGATTGGCCAGACCTATTATTATGAATTAATGACATGGCATTGTAGTTTTCCTGGTAGAACTTATGCTGGCGCTATCATTTCCAAGGCATAAATAAGGTCCATTATGTAGATGCAAGCATGTGCTACATTGGGAATACCAAAAAGGACCACGGCTGCCTCGATAGCTACTCCAGCTTGCTTCTCGAGACCTCCATCCCTGGCTTTGCTGACCACAAAAATGTTGAGTACAAGCGAGGTGAGGTCCTCTTGGATGCAGCATCGTCGTCATCACAAACCTGTGAAATATACCAGAGAGAATGAAACCTATTTTTTGTTTGCTAATGTGAAGAATGAAAATAGCTCTTTGCTCTCCCTCTGAACAGAAATCTGGGTGGGTTTATGTGGTTGCTGTCGTAGTTTTGAGTGCTGTTGTGATTTAAAGGTATTGTTCTCCCAAGAATGACAATTCTGTCATCATTTACTCACCCTCATGTTGTTCCAAACCTGTATGAATTGATTTAGCATGACATTTTAAAGAATGTTAGTAAGCAGGCAGTTGATGACCTATTTACTTCCATAGTATTTTTTTCCTGCTTACCGACATTCTTTAAAATATCTTCTTTTGTGTTTAACAGAAGAAAAATAACTCATACAGGTTTGGAACAACATGAGGGTGAGTAAATAATGACAGCATTTTCATTTTTGGATGAACTAACCCCTTAAACCAAAAAATCACAAATACATTTGTAAACCTTAAATTTTTTCTCATGTGGATTTGCCTACATTCATAAACAATAGGGGTGTAACGATACACAAAACTGACAGTTCGGTATGTACAATGGTTTCGAAGTCACAGTTCGGTATGGTTCGGTACAGCAGGGGGAAAAAACTAAACATAATTTTTTTTTTTTTTATTAAACAGATTTACTGAACAAATTAAATGAATGTCTTTAAATGAATTCAATTATAAATATAGCTGCAAGCAGCAATTGTCGGGGCAAAGCACAACAGAAGCATACAACAAAGCTAGCAGAAGATCAAATGCAACAATGAGTAAATAAAGACATTTGGAGACTATTTCAAGCAAAAAGGTTGAAAACCAAAGAGTTTTCGTAACGATATGCCAATGCGTTCGTAAAATATAGAAATATACAAAACCTTTGCAGTTACAGCTTTGGATCATTTTTGTAATTATGTTTTTAAACTGAGACAAAGACACTTCATGTCAATTTTGAAGTCAATCAGACCTGCCGTACTGTAGTTAGAGCCAATTTTATGTTTTGTTCAATTATAGCACCACCATATTTTGTTTCTAGCCCTTACGGTTCAAAAGTTATTAGCACAAATGTAAGTGCAACTTTGGACAATTAGTTGCGCTAGTGAGATTGAGTTAGAGACTAAACATTTGCCATGGTGAGATTTCAGACTGTTCTCTATCTGTGTGCCAAATTTCATAACTTTCTCGCAAGCGGTTCTATGGGCGGCCATAGACTCGAGAGCGGAAGAAGAAGAAACGAAGGCAGAAATAAAGCAGCAATTATCGGGGCAAGCACACAGAAGCAAACAAGGCAGCTAGCAACAGACCAACTGCAAAAAAGAGTACAAACATTTGGAGACAATTTTAAGCAAAGATGTTGAAAACCCACATAAATACATTGAGTTGAATAGAGTCAATTTCATGTTTTGTTTAATTAGAGCACCACTAAATGGCGCAGTTCCATCACTTTTTTTGTGTCCTCAGAGTGCCCCCATACATCCATGCCCACATGGAAAGAACCTATATGAGGATATATGCACATATATGAAACCTATATGCAGTTTATATGCACATATATGCTGCATATATACAGCATATGTGCACATATATGATAATATATATGCTGCATATATGCGTATATATATGCCGCATATATGCGTATATATATGCCACATATATGCATATGTATGCCACATATAGGCAAAATTGAGGTGCATATATGTGCATATACAGGCCATTTAGGTCTCCTGTATTGCTTCTTTATATCTACATATAAGCCCTATACATAAAAGATATGTCTCCTATATAGCTCATGGCAGGATCTGGTCATTTTGTAGCTCATATCTCACTTTGGCAACTGTCATACATGATGCATAGCTCATATTATCTATTATCAATGCAATAACTAAGAACTAACTAAAAAAAATTATGCAAGTTATGTATGTATGTACTTATGTATGTGCGAACATGTGAAATTGGTATCACATGTAATTGGTATGTTATGGAATTTAACTATGGCAATTAGGTGAGAAGAGATGGAAAGCTATGATGTCTACACGTTTTCCTGAAACATTTACAAGGTCGATTCTTTCTTGTATGAAGATAGTGGAAAAGAAGGAAATGTATAACAAAATGGTTTGTCGTTTTTTTTTATTTTGTCAATCAAGCCTTTTTTCCAATTTCAAGTCACTTCCAGATTCACATTACAGCTCATACACATCCACACATTCACCGTTACATCCACCAAATGCATGCAAAATGCAATGTTTTCTGTATTGTCTTAATGCAGTTTCTAGATGAATATGGCTGAAAGGTCATTACAGTCTAAATGTAGCAACAAAAAAAAGTACATAGGTGAACATATAGGTGAACAAATAGGTGCATATATACGTGCATATATGTACATATAATATAGGAAAACGGCCAATTCTATATATGTCACATATATTAACAACCTATATCAAAACCTAAATTAAAACATATATGTTCATATAGATTATTTCCATGTGGATTTGTCAAATTTGGTGAAAATATCTGATTTTGTTTAGGAGTTATTGACATTTGTATTTATGAGCATGTAAAAAATAACCCACACCTCTCATTTTTATTGCATTTTTTGTCACTTACTATCAAAACATTTGGCCATTAACATATAGTTAACCCGCTATGATTTCGATTTTGGTTTCGTCTCAATTGGAGTAATGGTTTCAAAGATGTTCGCAAAAGTTGTTTAAATGGTAAATCACAATGTTTCACAAACCATAAGGTGAAACCTATCATGTTTGATATCGTTGGACTCGGCAAGGATTCAGGAGGATTCAAGTAGATGACTCCCGTGAAAATAAGTCAACCACATCCAAAGTTATAAGCATGTAAATATTTTTTTTCACCACTAGGTTCTTAGACTCTTTCAGGGCATTGTGCAGATGACCCATACCAAGTTTTGTAATGATATGTTCATAAAATACAGCATTTTACTACAAAATTAAAAATGGCCAACATCCCATATGGCCCACATGGGAAAAAAATCCCAGAATCTAAAGAAGTTATAAGCAAAAGTAGGCTAATCTCCGCACCAGTAGATGGCACTGCGCCAAAACGCAGCATGTAGCCTCAGGTCATGCTTGTGATGATATGTACCAAGTTTGGTTGGATTTGCTATGGTGACTGTCCTCTATCTGTCTGCCAAATTTCACAACTTTTTACCATACGGTTCTAAGAGCTGACATAGACTTCCAGAGCTAAAAAAATTTAATAATAATAAGAAGAACGGTAACGATAACAAGAACGCCAAAGGATACAATATGTCCCTACGCACCTTCTGTGCTTGGCCCCAAATTAAAAGTTTCATGCCTGCAAAATTTCCCCAAAACGCCTAAAAAACATACCCAAAGTAAATTGCATGCTGTTCTTGAACCATTTGGAGTATATGCATATTTTTGGTCTCTTTTAAAAGGTGACAATCTAAGGTTTGTTCCTAAACAGTCAGAATCACTGCAAGTTATACTGGTATTGAGTAATAGAACTTTTAAAACACTGAAAAAAGAAAATATGTAATTCCGCTAAAAAAAATGTTGTAAAAAGATGCCTGCATATGACTGTAACTGGGAGCTATTAGCTGGAAAACACAATGGGATCACAGCATGAAGCCTTACCAAGTCCAATTTCTTATTTGATAACTATACCTTTAGAAAATAAGTGTTTTGCACATGCTTATCTAAGTTTATGTCTAGGCGCTTTCCAAAAAAAGCCACTTGGAGACTCCAAATGACCCTTTGTAACCATTGACACATAGAATGCTGCTATTCTTGAATGCTTTTATGAACAGACATACTTTTGGGCTCTAATGAAAGGTTACACTTAGAGCTGTTCTATTCCTTATCCAGATTTAAAATAATTTTGTGAATAATTGCTGAGACATGAACATTATGGTGTTTTTTTTATAGTGTATATAGTGTTTTTGTAATTCATGAAACTAAACTTTGTGCAAATAAAGACAAAACAAGTGTTATAGTATTTATAAAGCTCTTTAATATTACAACTCACACTCATATATAATAAGAATATCTAATATCAAACTATTAGCACACTTTACATGTCTCTCTCTTCTCATCTGCCTCTGGGAGTGTGGCATCTCTGCAGGCTCCTCTCCGTGTCCAAAATGCTCTCACGGTCTCAAATGATAATCTGTCACATAAAAAAACAAAGAATGAATAAATACATTTAAAAAACACTAACACGCAGACATGCATGCACGCAAGAACACAAACTAACAAACAAACACACACACACACACACACACACACACACACACACGCGCACGCACGCCTGTATCCAAACAAAAACGACAGAGGTTAGCCGAGAAGAACACACCAAACGCAGTACAATACAATAAATCCAGTGTGACGTCGGCGGCACGTCGCACGTTAACGGGTTAAGGATTAAAAAACATTATCTCTACTAATGCTATAAACTATATAGGGTTTAACCAAGGTAAACCATCAACACTATCATCCCTTACATGTGTTTTATTGAACTAAATACATCGTCATCTGAAAAAATGCATGCTCAGGTTACTTTTCTTGCGCACCGAGTCCGTGTTGCTTTCACATTAACATGAATCGTGGCACAGTTCAAGCCCAAGTTGCGCAACCGAACTCAGACCACCTCCTTCAGGCAGTCTTGAATTCGGTACCCCTGAGCTCAGCTCACCTGGGTCCGCATGACAGCTTTCAGATTACTAATTTTTCATGTGAACCATGCTCCTTTTAGAACTAAACTGCTAGTGTGAAAACGGCCTCACATTTACATCATGATATACAGTATAAGCAATATCACACAAGTAACGAGTGCAATGTCACACAAGTTCTGTTTTTCTGTCCAGAATAGAGACAATTGCAAATGGGATACTGATCTTATACAACAGTTTAATAAAATAAGTAAGTTAATATTGTGTTGTTTTAGACACAATATTGTCTGTTTTGCTCAGTTTTGCCAACAAAAATGTAAAGACAAAGCCAAACTGCTCTTCTCCGACTCCGAGCAATACACAGGGGTTTTTCATTTCTGAATCCACGTTTTGAATGAATTGGGTGAACCAATGATTCAATGGACCATAATGAGAACCATTTACATTTATAATTTTCATAAAGAGTACCATTTACTTCAGTCCTCCTGAATGAATCAGCCGTTTGAATGAATCAAATTAATGAATGACGCAATGACTTACGCAATTAGACATTTACCGCCACCTACTGGCAGTTTTAGTTTCTTATTTAGAGTATTATTTTATTAAAAATACACTTAACAAAATTATAAACGCAACACTTTTGTTTTTGCCCCCATTTTTCATGAGCTGAACTCAAAGATCTAAGTCTTTTTCTATGTACAGAAAAGGCCTATTTCTCACAAATATTGTTCACAAATATTGTGAACAGTCTAAATCTGTGTTAATGCGCACTTTTCCTTTGATAATCCATCCACCTCACAGGTGTGGCATATCAAGATGCTGATAGACAACATGATCATTGCACAGGTGTGCCTTAGGCTGGCCACAATAAAAGGCCACTCTAAAATGTGCAGTTTTACTATATTCTCAGAAATACATTTGAGAAGTGAGAGGGCAGAAATATATTTTCTTTACCTTGTCGTCCTTGATTAACTCCTCTGTCTTTTCACCAAGGTAGAGAATGATGCCTCTGATTACAGTTTCTCTTCGGGACTCAATGCTGTTGTCCTACAAATATATGAAATATGTGATTATCTTCAATACAGATATCAGAGTGCTACAACATTAAACTAACTGCTGCAATGTTAAAAGTACATGCCTCATTTATGATGTCAAGGGTCTCATCAAGTTTCCTCCCAACAGCTCCTCCCTTCCTCCTCTACAGGCTCAACAATTTAGGTGTGTATTGGTCCAACTGTAATGACGAAGTAGAGGCAAGCGGATCCATCTGCAGAACTTTATTAACTCAGATAATGAAACAAGGAATCTCAGATATAAACCACAAAGGAAACACGTAGCAACATGCAGCGTGGCAAAACAACACTTCACAAAGAACAAAGAACAAGGCAGTCCAGATAAAGGGTGGATAATGATAAACAGGTGGATGTGAGGATAATGAATAGACAACCAGACAGGGCTGGGAACTAATGATAGCAGAGGGGAATGATGGGAATTGCAGTTCTAGAACTCCGGTGACAAGGAGCGTGTGAGACCGGAGGGAGGTGAAGACGCGCACTCAGTGACAGGTGTGCGCTCCGTGACAGAGCCCCCTCCCTGCGAGCGGCTCCGGAAGCGAGGACCTGGACGACGACGGGGTCTACCACGAGGTCTGGGAGCAGGACGATCTGGGTGAGTGTGATGGTAAGTGGTTGGCTGATTTCGTTGGAATCCTCGAACTGACGAGACAGGGCATCGGCCTTCCCGTTTTTGGACCCAGGTCTGTATGTGATCCTGAAATTGAAACGAGAGAAAAATAGTGACCATCGAGCCTGACGAGCATTCAAACGCTTGGCGGACCTGATGTATTCGAGGTTTCGGTGGTCTGTGAGGACGGTGAAAGGTTGACGTGCCCCCTCCAGCCAGTGCCTCCACTCCTCCAGAGCAGCCTTCATGGCTAGAAGTTCCTGGTCACCCACATCATAATTGCGTTCCGCCAAGGTTAACTTGCGGGAGTAAAAGGCACAGGGAAACATTCTCGCAGGATTACCGTGATGTTGGGACAGAATCGCACCCACTCCAGTGTTCGAGGCGTCCACTTCCACGATGAACTCCCTCTCCGAGTCTGGATGATGGAGGATGGGTGCGGCAGTGAATCTCTCCTTCAGCTGATTAAACGCTGCAATGCACTCATGAGACCACCGGAAGCGCTTTCCCCCTCCTCGGAGAAGAGATGTGAGGGGAGACACAATGAGACTGAAATTACGGATAAATCTACGATAAAAGTTTGCAAACCCCAGGAATCGCTGTAATTCTTTCACAGAAGAAGGTTGAGACCAGTCCACCACGGCTTTAACCTTGCTGTCGTCCATGAGAACCCCCTCAGCGCTGATGACATATCCCAGGAAGGTGATCCTGATGAAACTCGCATTTCTGAGTTTTGGCGTATAGCTGATTATCAATCAAGTGCTTGAGAACTGCACGCACGTCCCGTACATGATCGTCGAGGGTCTCTGAAAAAATCAGAATATCATCAATATAAACAATCACATTCTGATTCAGCATGTCACGGAAGACCTCATTAACGAAAGACTGTAATACAGAAGGACTATTAGACAGCCCGAACGGCATAACTTGATATTCATAGTGGCCTGTGGTCGTAGAAAAGGCCGTCTTCCACTCGTCACCCCTCCGTATGCGAATGAGGTTATAGGCGTTCCTCAAATCTAGTTTGGTGAAGTAACGAGCTGAGCGAAGCATCTCCAGAGCTGCAGGGACTAAAGGCAGGGGATAACGATACTTCACAGTTACCTCATTGAGACCACGGAAATCGATGCAGGGCCGGAGACTCCCGTCCTTCTTTTTGACGAAGAAAAACCCAGCGGATGCCGGAGATGTGGAGGAGGTGATAAATCCCTTAGCAAGCTGTTCCTCGATATACACTCTCATAGCCTCTGTCTCCGGTCGTGAAAGTGGATACACACGGCCGTGCGGGGGAACGGCTCCAGGTAGAAGTTCAATAGCGCAGTCGCTGGGCCGGTGCGGAGGTAAAAGTGAAGCCTCTCTCTCGCTGAATGCCTGGGCTAGATCGTGATATACAGCAGGCACACCTTGCAGATTCACTCTCTCACGCGAACTGTGGCTAGATTCAGGACCATGGAGAGCAGGCAGACAGTGGTCATGACAGAAAGGGGACCATTCAGTGATTCTCCTGTCGCTCCAGGAAATTAGAGGGTTGTGTCTCTCCAGCCATGGCAATCCCAAAATCACTGGATGAAGGGGTGAGTTGATCGTGTACAACTGAATTCTCTCCGTGTGACGAGATCCGGAGTTGAGCGTGAGAGGCTGCGTGATGTATTGAACCTCCCCTGTCCCCAGGGGGCGTCCATCCAGAGCGGCCACTGCCACATGAGACTCACAAGGAATGAGAGAGATATTTTTAGACAATGCAAACTCCAAATCGATAAAATTACCAGCGGCACCAGAGTCAATTAAAGCTCTTGTTTCACAATTATTTCCATTAAAATAAAATGAAACTTCGAGGGTTAGAGAGTTGGGAGACTTAATCAAAGGACTCACCGCAGAAGTATCACGGGATCGGGATCTCACAGGACATGAAGCTCTCTGATGACCGGCCTGGCCACAGTACAGGCATAATTTATTCCGCATCCATCTCTCACGTTCCTCCGTAGTGAGATGTGTGAAGCCGACCTGCATGGGCTCGTACTCCGTGCCCGAGGAAGGATAGGCGAGCAGACTGGATGAGAGAGGCGTGCGTCGAGAGCGAATGAGGTTATCGAGACGAATGGCCAGCTCCATTAGTTCTCCAAGAGACATCCCCTCGTCACGACAAGCCAGTTCCCCCTGCAGATTAGTCTTTAGACCCCTTCGATACAGCAGTTTAAGAGGTTCCTCGGTCCACCCCGTCTGTGCTGCCAGGGTGCGGAAGGAAAGCGTGTAATCAGCCGCGGTGGAATCTCCTTGACTTAGTGCGAGAAGCAGTTCCCCTGGTTCCTTGCCGCCCGCGGGATGTTCAAACACCTCTCTGAATTGAGACATAAACACGTTATAGGAGGGAAATGTATGATGACCACCCGACCAGAGAGCCGTTGCCCACTCCAACGCCCTCCCGGTGAGTAAAGAGCAGATAAATGAAACGCGGGACGCGTCATTGGGGTACAGCTGGGGTTGCTGGCTGATGAATAATTCACACTGCAACAGAAATCCTCTACAGGCAGCCGGTGAACCATTAAACTTCTCAGGTAGAGATAATCTGGGATTGTTTGAAGCGGTACTCACGCTTGATGGGAGGTGCGCAGGTGCAGCGGGAGCTTGAACTGAGTGAGCGTCCGCGCTCTGTAGAGTGAGAGCATGAACTGACTTGACAAGTTCCTCGGTGAGATTCGTCAACTTGACCAGCTGTTGTTGGTGTGTGACTAACACAGATGCCTGGGCACGAACCTCGGAAACAAGACTCTGGAAGTCTGCTGGATCCTGTGGTGGTGAAGTGTTCTGTAATGACGAAGTAGAGGCAAGCGGATCCATCTGCAGAACTTTATTAACTCAGATAATGAAACAAGGAATCTCAGATATAAACCACAAAGGAAACACGTAGCAACATGCAGCGTGGCAAAACAACACTTCACAAAGAACAAAGAACAAGGCAGTCCAGATAAAGGGTGGATAATGATAAACAGGTGGATGTGAGGATAATGAATAGACAACCAGACAGGGCTGGGAACTAATGATAGCAGAGGGGAATGATGGGAATTGCAGTTCTAGAACTCCGGTGACAAGGAGCGTGTGAGACCGGAGGGAGGTGAAGACGCGCACTCAGTGACAGGTGTGTGCTCCGTGACACCAACATCTTTAGTTTAGTTAAGTTAGCAGCTTAGTTTCAGCAAATTCCACACTACTGACACATTGTCAGAGAAATCACTTGGTATTCCAAAGGTAATCAGAGAAGTATTAAAATGTTCTACATACCTGGGGAAACTCAAACAGGGCAGGCCATCGAGCATTTAAGTCTCATGTGGTTTCTGGATCACATCTTTACGACGCAGTGAGAAGGTTTATGCCATATTCTCATTAATGAATCTCTTCTTGTACTCATAGAGAAGCTCCACTCTCTCCTTTTCAAGGGATGCATCAGTTTCGCATTGAGGAGGAGGCGGGAGGTAGTTTACTTCAGATTTCTTTGCTTTTTTCATATTTTTTTGCTGCAGTTTTTATTTGCAGCTGACTTTCTCTTGAGACAATTTACATTTACCTCTGGTATTCCAAGATTAATTAATGGCTCTCTTCTTGTACTAATAGAGAAGCTCCACTCTCTGCTTTTCAAGGGATGCGTTTCGCCTTGAGGATGAGGCGGGAGGTAGTTTACCTCAGATTTCTTAGCTTTTTTCATGTTTTTTCACAGAATTGTGGTATCACTGGATGCAGTGGAGCAGGAACCAACATCTTCCAATAACTCAGTGCAACTGCTATTAAGCTCTCCTGGACTCTTTAATCATTTGAAGAATCCTGAAATGTTAATGTGATCACTGGTTCAGAAAGAACCTTGATGGTGTCTTTTTCACTGTGTCTTTGGCATGTCTTTGTCACATTTTGTCAGTTTCAATGAGAGTAAAAAACTGACCATTAAAATCGTTGCTTTAAACAGTACGTTGCTTAAAACAGTTGGTATGTCGAATGACTCACTATGCTTCGCTTTAAAGCGCATGGCCCACAGAGCTACAAGTGGTCCAAAAGTCTTGACTAGTTATGGATAATGCTCAAGAAAATAGTGCTTTGGCAGAACTTTTGCTTCTGGAAAAACCTGCAAGAATCTATGCTGGTGTTTGAATATCTTGGTGTCATGGTGCCATGCAGATTCACTCTCTGGCACTTTGTAACCAATCATGAGGGGGAGCAGTCGCAATAAACTCCAATTTCCATGAACGTTTCCACCTATGCTTTTCCTGGTGACAAAGTTCAGAGGGATAGAGCTCCGGAGGTCACGTGACCCACTGTTTACGACGCCATTTTGGCAGGCAGGAACAGCCGGCGCCAGCATGAGTTTCAAGGCAACGGAGTTCACTGCGCACTTTAATTCAAAAGACATAGACTTGTACATAGAAAAACTTAATAGATTAAACATAACAAATCCCTAAAATGCCCCCGGGGGTGCTTTTCACATGTATCGATAAAGGAATGGATAGCTTTCCTGTCAGGACACCTGTTGCATGAGCTGTGCGCAAGTTACAACTAGCCTAGTTTTGACGTAAATGGGCACTAAGTTATAACTTATGCCGAACTAAATATTTTTGCGTTGCACCATTAAACTTAGTTGAAGCCTAAATCTACGTATAAACTAAATATTTACAGAAGCCTCCGATCAGGAGTAACAACATATAGAATAGCAGGCAGACTGAACTGCATCAATACGCTCTTGTTTTACATGACAGACTTCAATTCTTTACACATATATGATAATGCTGACATGCGCTTACATTTAAGAGAGAAAACATGTGAATAGATTAACATAATATGTTAGCGGTTAACACAAACCCGTCCAAAACAATATGTCAAATAAAATCAGTCATAATCAATAAATGCCATTTCTTATTTTTATTTCAGTATTTATTTATGCTTAATTTTGTTTCAAATAACTTAGTTTCTAAATGTTATTTATTTATAAAAGCACATGTTATTCATGAGTAAGTATCGTAATTAATGGGAACTTATTTTTTATTATTAGTTACGTGAGGCAAAAGTAGTTAAGAATGAAGAATAAACTGAAATTCATGGCATTTCAACAACTTGCTACGATAAAATTATTTCCCCTTTGCTTTCCCCCGCCTGTTATGGCATCCTGGCGCACGTCAGCTGTCCATCATGTTGAAATAGTAAGGTTTAAACAGTCTGGGGTAACGCTTTAGATTACGGCCCGGAAAGTACTACGTAAGTAAAGTGAATTTACAACATAACTTTCGGTAATTATAGTGTAACTATAAAGTAAGTATGTGTAGGTGTAAGGGAACAATATGTAATATTGGGGGAATTAAGGGGTAACTATCACAAACATTAACAAATTATTTATACTATAAGTATTTTTTAATTAAGGGGTAATTATCCGTGTAGTTACAGGGTAAGTGGTGCTTGTTCCTCTCTTGTTTCGCGTTAGTTACAGGGTAAGTATGAATCTGCGGCCTGTAAATTAAAGTGGTTCTTGTTCCCCTCTTGTTTTGTGTAGTTACAGGGTAAGTATGAATCTGCGGGCTGTAAATTAAAGTGGTTCTTGTTCCACACTTGTTTCGTGTAGTTACAGAGTAAGAATGAATCTACGGGCTGTAAATTAAAGTGGTGCTTTTCCCACTGTTGTTTCATGTAGTTACAGGGTACAAGTACAATAAAAACGTCTCGGTTATGTATGTAACCCTCGTTCCCTGAAGGAGGGAACGGAGACGTACGTCGGAACTGACCGACGAATTGGGATCTGTTTTCAGAGACCGACCTACTTCGAGTGATTTAAAACGAGCCAATGAACATTGGCATGCGATCACGCATTCCACGCACCGCCCCGCGTCGCGGGTATAAACACTGCATACCGTTTTCAACTGAGGAGCCGAGATTAGTGGCTTGGGCCTTCAGCTGAAGCACAGCACCTGGCGACGGGACGTACGTCTCCGTTCCCTCCTTCAGGGAACGAGGGTTACATACGTAACCGAGACGTTCCCTTTCAGTCGGTCACGTTCGACGTACGTCGGAACTGACAGACGAATTGGGATCCCTACCAACACGCCAGGATGCTGGCCCTTCCAGCGTCCTGCCTGAGCTCGCTGGACCACTCCTATGTTGAAGTGGGAGTCAGGGCTCCGGGCAGGGAAGGACAGTAACTGCTGTTCCTGCAAGACCCACTCAGTGTGACTATTGGATAATGCTGGGAAAGCGTGCCCGTCTCGGGAGATGGTACGGTGCGGAGCCACGTCCTTCAATGGAAGGAGAGGTGGAATACACATAAGGACTAACCTAACAGGGTAGTGCAACATATGGCAGTCTCTGGAGTGGACCCAACCTGGTTCCAGGGGGGGAAGAACACACCCAGAGACGACAGAGGAAGCTCTGTCGAGGGAAAGACACGGGGCTAGCCGAGTAGGGTAGCTGGTACCGTGGAGAATACACAAATGGGGTAGCCGTGAGGGGACCGCAACATATGGAACCCAGCCTACACACACGTTCCACAAGCATACGGGTGCAGGCCTGGCGTCAGACGGCCGCCACGTCTGACACCGAAGGGTGACGGAGGAACTCACAGGGTTAGCCGTTTCCGGGGAACACAACTGGAGCAGAATAGATGCACGTATCCGGCCCAGAGGGCAGGAGTGGCGTATGCAAGCCGACACTAGAACGGGCACTTAGCGCTGCTGGCCACTGGGGACGAGAATGCGGGAAGATACCGGCTCTACACGGAGGCTATAGAATCTAGCGAACGTGTTAGGTGTCACCCAGCCCGCAGCTCTACATATATCTGTCAGCGAGGCGCCTTGAGCCAATGCCCAGGAAGAAGCAGGGACACTTATATGCAGGATACCAGTCTTGACATTCTCCCCCCGGTCCTCCTCCGGGGGGAGGAGGGGTGCGGACACCACCTCCCCTGGAGCAGCTCCTCTTCTCCCTGGGCTCCCCGTGTCAGGGCCGCTTGCCCTTGCGCTTTCCTGCCGACTTAGCGGGCCCCAACACGGGATGGGCGGCACCCTTACGGCCAGCACCCTGCTTCCCCGATGGTGAAGGCTGCTGTTTGGGTTTAGCAGGGTTGGAGGCGGCCGCAGGGGGATGCCCTCGGCGACGAGCAGGCGGAGGTGCTGCGGCCGGTGACTGGGTGGAGATAGCAGCAGGTCGCAGGGGCAGAATGTTCTTGATGGCCTCCGTCTGCTTCTGGGCCACCGAGAACTGCTGGGCGAAGTTCTCAATGGCGTCGCTGAAGAGGCCGGCCTGGCAGACAGGGGCGTTGAGGAAACGCACCTTGTCGGTCTCACGCATATCCACCAGGTTCAGCCACAGGTGGTGCTCCTGGACCACAAGAGTGGACATTGGCCGACCCAGGGTGCGTGCGGCAACTTTCGTCGGCCGGAGGGCGAGGTCCGTTGCGGTACGCAGTTTCTACATAACCCCTGGGTCGGAACTACCCTTGTGCAATTCCTTGAGCGCTTTGGCCTGGTAGACCTGTAGGAGCGCCATGGCATGCAAGGAAGACGCGGCTTCCCCGCAGGCTGTGTAGGCCTTGCCCGTTAGACCGGACGAGAACCTACACGCCCGGCAGGGGAGACGCGGATGACCCCGCCAGTCGGAAGCTATCTTAGGACACAGTTAGGACATCTCGCAACCGACCGTTCCACTGGGGGACCGTTCCACTCCACGTAACCCTTAGCCTCGCCTCCGTCGAGGGTAGTCAGGACGGAGGAGCCGTATCGATCATGAACGAGCATTGTAGGGTGCTGTCCATGACTTTGTGAGCTCCTGATGCACTTCCGGAAAGAATAGCACTGGGGCGGGGCGCTGAGAACCAGCACTGTCCGTCCCGAGATACCAATCGTCCAGCCGCGAGGGTTCGGGACATGGTGGAGGGTTCCACTCGACCCCGGCACTCACGGCGGCCCGGTAAAGCATAGCCGTGAGCTCTGGATCAGACTCGAGCAACGCTACCACACCCGAAGGGGGTAACGCAGCCGAATCCTCATCTCCAGAGTCCATTAGCTCGTCCCCCGATGCAGCTATCGACAACATATCCTCAGCTGGAGCCCCAAAAGAAACGGGTGGCCCCCCGTGGGAAGGACCACCACGATCTTCCGGGAACTGCACCGTCACCCTCAAATCTCCACCAAAGGCATCAGCCAAATTAGCAGCCCTCTGCTTTGCAGCGGGAGTACGCATTTTAAATGACAAATTCAACTTCAAAAAAAGATTTATGACAGGTTATGTTGTCTTGGTATTGTCAAGTTGTCATGACAAAGACACTGACAGGTTATGGTGTATTGGTTTATGTCAACTTGTCATAACAAAGACATATAATCATCAAATAATGTAATCTTTGCATTAAAAATGACATAATTGAGCGAATGACACTTATTGACAGTTGTCATAAACATGCATACAAACTCCTTCATATTCATGACATGTGTCATGTCATGATTATGAAGGTGTCATGTCAGTCTTATGCACACCCCTTCAAGTAAAGTGTTACCGATTTTTTTTTTTTATCTTTCCCCTCGTTAGCTGCTCTTTTCCAATAGTTTTCTTTTTTTGTCTAACTGCTGTGATGTTAAGTCAAAACCATTTCTGTCCGGAGAGTTCAGAACAATTACTCGTTTTTCAGGCCCATGCTATTGAAGAAACAATTTTCTTTGATCACTGTTCATTATCTCTCATGCTATTGTAGCGAGGAGAGTAATTAAAGGATCACAGTACTATGACTACACCACCTGGGAACCCCAGCCCAGGAACACCCACTCAATGAACCCAATAAATAGGCTGCACAGATTTTTCCCAGAACAGGACAAGAGATGTGGATGCAAAAATATATACATTTTTATTTGATAAATATTTAATAAATAATTCAAAACACAAAGACAACAATAAAGCAATATTCAATATTTTAAAAAGTTAGTGCTGAACAGTGTAAACTTCATTAGGAAAGCTTCTCATATTAACAATACAACAGAAATGCAAAGTCACTTATGCTTTAAGGGCAGCGCACACACAAAAATACAGAAAATAAACACATCACAACAATAGGACTGAAGGTTGCCAGCAGAGGGAGACTTGAGATACACCTATGCACACAGCACATCACACAAAAATAACCTATGAGTCAAGCCCCACCCCCCATGAAAACAAAAAGGTATCAAATACACAATTTAAAGAAAAACTACATAAATACTAACAGAAACAAAATCCTTAAAGGTGTCAACACAAATACAAAAATGTGTCAAATGTAAACACATAAAATATAAAGAAAAATATCATACAACAAAGAAAACAGTTAAAGAAATCAATGAAAATACAAATAATTACACTCCCCTTGTAAATACACACGACAGGGCAGCACTCTACTTCCCGTCAACACGCGGTTAATAACTCTTAGCAGTTTGTTGTGTACAGTGCCACAGGGTTGACAACAAAGTTCAAACCCACCACCAGTGTTAAGTAATGAAGGTACCGCCAATCTGATCACATCTACATCGAGCCAGCAGCAAAACAGCAGTGCCCCGTTGTCAACGAACCTCTGGTAAACTGGCAACAGAATTGTCCCCACTTATAAACGCCATACACTGCACATCTGAAATAACACGTTCATGATTAAAACAAATATCATATCAGATCCTGACGCATAAATAAAGAAGCTACATACCTAGGGTGCAAGGAGTCCCAGTCCCGACCGAGAGAAAAATAAAATCAAATGCACACACTATAAAAAGAACACAATGCATATTGATTCCCAAAACGCCCTATATGTGGAAAGGATAAAAATGCAGCAACTAACTTCATTACTACCTGTGAATGGGCTGCAGACCCGTCAACCATAGAAAACAGTACACAGTACTTTCCCACACTCTGTAGGAAGCAACAAGCAACTCTCTCCCACACACCACTCAGTATACAGAACCGAAAAAGGCAGTAACTCCATACCACGATTCTACACAAGGCAGGTCTATATCCTCTGCCTCTAGCTGTGATAAGCTCACTCCATAAACCTTAACCAATCAAATAGTAGGTCTATATCCTCTGCCTGTACCTGTGTTAGGCTCACTCCATAAATCTTAACCAACCAATAGTAGCCCAAGACTAAACACCCATACTGCCACACTATCTTCAGTACTATGAGATAAACCATTCATTTAATCTCCAAAATTCTCCTCTGAAGTCACTTCAGAGAGTTTCAGCACATCCTCTACACTACACTCAATCACAATTGAATACTCTTTTGATTCTTCAACTCTAGGGTCATCTGCTTTATGCAGACACAAGAAACGCTTATGTCCGACATCGCCACATTCAAAACATTTCAGACTCTCTGGGCTTGTGTATACCATATACAAATTATCTTCATAATTAACTTGAAAAGAAGCTTCTAAAGATTGTTTATGGGAACTTAAGAACATATAAACTTGATGTTGAAAAGACGAAACATGCTTCAGCACCAGCTACACTTTTTAAAACACTTTCACAAACAAAAAAGCAAACAATGTAGGGGGGAAACAAAAAGAAAAGAAACAAAACGGGGGCAGGGGTGTGCAACCCAATAGAGAAAGAACACTCTCCAATGCCACCACACACAATGGACCTCACACCCTCACCGGAAGAGAGAGAGTGAAAGAGTGAGAGAGAGAGAGAGAGAGAGGTGCTCAGTCATAATTAAAAGGAACACTTTAGAATACTGTGTATTTATTCATTACTGAACGGAACAGTATTTTAAAGTGTTACCAATTATGTAATGAATAATGCCTGTAGATTCTACTATTTAATCATATAAAAATTGTTTAAAAATTAGACAAATTTTGTAATCATGTAAGGTTAGCTACCGCAAGTCCATTATTATAAAACTTGCCAGAAATGAATTTTGACAATCTTGCAATCATACTGAAATGTGTTTGTGCAAAAATACAATGTTGGTGACTTTAGGTAACCAGAGGCCCCTGGGCTATTAAGGGAATAAAAGAAAAACGATGGTACAGAAACTGTGGTGACGGGATGTAATATCTCCATTCCCTCCTTAAGGGAACGAGGGTTACATACGTAACCGAGACCGTTGCATACTTCGACGTGACAACATATTGGGATCCCTATGGAAAACGCCATGGCTGTTGCCATTTCCAGAGCCCTGCGTAAGCCCCTCAGACCACCGTCTGTTGGGCGGGAACTTACGCACAGAGAGTCACTGCTACTCAGCAGACCTTTGGATTACGCTGGGAAAGCGTGCCCGAGAGGAGGTATTGTGTGGAAGATACACATATGGAATGGACATCTGGGCAGTGCAAAATACGGCATGTCAACCTAGCCGGGAGACTACACCTGCCGTCAGATGCTCCACCACATCTGACAGCTGTATGTTGGTGGAGGAACTCACAGGGTTCACCTAACTACTGGACAATAAAGCACGCTTATCTGGTCCATGAGGAGGGGAATGGCGCAGCAAGCCGACACAAGAGGGGGTACTTCGGTGTTACTGGCTAGTTGAAGCGAGCAAACGGGAATAAACCAGGGTTTTTCCTACATTGAAAATTTTTTGGCGACCGCCAAAACACATTTTTGTCCCGCCAAAGCTTTATTTGATGAGTTATTGTGATTTATGAGTGATGTAGAATAGATGCTGCGCTTGTGACTGAGTGACAGAGAGAACGATCAGAGAGCTCCTCCCCCGCTCGCACTCTCTCTGTCTTCAAAATAAGCATTCTTAGTAGGGATGGGGCCGATCCGATCCGGTATCGGTATCGGGACCGATACCAGCTTAATTCACGTATCGGATTTTCCCGATCCAACCTGCGGAGAAATCCGATACCCATGAGCCATGTCTGCGCTTTCCAAAAGTGATTCCCGCCGGCTTGTCTGCTAGCTGGCTGCAAACTATGTAATGGATTTCCTGAACGGAGGCGCAGCTCAATGAGACACAGAGTTATGAGACACGCCCCACTCAGGAAATCCATTCCGCAGTTTGCAGCAGGATAGCATTGAGCAGCATTGTGGCTAGCCAACATGACAGCTGTGTGGAAATACTTCACACTGGAAACACCGCAGAGCAAGACAATGTTTGCAAAACCGTAATTCAGAGAGGTGGAAGCTCCCTCGCGTCGTACAACACAACGAACGCAATCAAACATTTAAAAAAGCAGACAAGACTAGGGTGACATTTAAGAGATAATAATCAGGGCTTGACATCGACAATCGCCATCTGCGTGTATTTCGGCTGTGTAACACTCACACCAGCCACTTTGAAGTTATTATGGTCTTTTCAAAAGCCATCTGTTATAATCACGTTGCGCATTATAACCAATCACACATGTTTATATTGAGTTTATGAATATAATAATCAGAGGCGTTCAGATTAGCGTAGTTTTGTTCAGAGCGCGCGCGGCTCTCACTCTCGCTGAAATCTACACTCAAAGCAGAGATAAACGTGCGATGCACGCAGGAGATGAATTCATCATACAGTGATTGACAGTTTTTGTTATATTTCAGCACCGAAAATAGTTTCAAACAAAACACAGCAGAACCACAGCGCATCTGATATGACCTCGCAAATCTAGGGACCGTCTCTAAAGTTACATAAAACATTGGTAGGCTATTCACGTTTCTAACTTACATGACATTTGACTAGTCATAAAACTGACTGTAAAGTGTTTATTTAGGTGTTAGGTATGATGCACACTTTTTGGATTTTTGATATTTAATCAAATAAACTGTTAAATCATTTGAAAATATATGCTTTATTTCACTGGAATACTGTATGGGCTCTTACACAAAATATGCTAGATTTAAATGTGTCATAGCTGATAGAACACTGATGAGAATATTGCTTGAGAATATATTTACAGATATAATATTAGAGATTTATGCATTATGCGTTGCCATTGACGACGGCCATTATAAGCAAGGAAATCCCACAGAATCTAGCTTAAAAAAGTGCTTAGAGCTGCTTGATTTATTTTTTGTTTGTTGATTTTCAAATATAAATTGATAACCGTGATAATTTGGGTCACTATTATGTTCATATCATACTTGCCTGTTGAGTGGAGTTTATGTCAGCAGCATCATATAAAATCAACAATAATGATAATAATAATATTAAGGCAAACACCGCTCTGGTATCGGAATAGTATCGGTATCGGCCGATATCCAAATTCAGGTATCGGGATCGGATCGGAAGTGAAAAAATGTGGATCGGTGCATCCCTAATTCTTAGCTTTCTAATATTTCACATATTACGTTAATCAAAATCAAAAGGTCAGAAGACCGAATCCATGTTGCACGTGGCGCTATCAGACAATGTTTCCCTTTAATTACCGCTGGGTGTGAAATGCGCTCAAAAAACATTGACTGATTCTCTGACCAGCTGACATAAACCATACTTTCAATAAACGGGAAACAAATCCTAACCGGTTATGAAGTGTTTTCTGTGTGTTGACAAATCTTTTGCGATGTTCTAACAGACGGGATTCACACACAACGCATCTGCTAATGTCCGATTCGCCACCTAATGACTCCTTTGAACCAAATCATTTTAACGACTGGTTAGAACAACTGATCAGTCCAACACTGAACTCATGAATCAGTATAATAATTTACTCAGAACACCTGAAATGAGAACACAAGTGTGCTTACCCACTTTAGCAAGAGTGGGTGTAAGAGTTAATTTGAATTATCCACAGTCTTTCAGCTTATTTATGTGGACAATGTGTAGTAAAATAAATAGCCTAAAATAATTTAGTTTAGACTGGAGTGAAGTGAACCCAGAACAAAGTTGTTGTTAGTTAGAAATTGTATATGGCAGAAAATTAGGCTATTGTTACAAACAGAGACACGGATAACAGAGGCAGGTGAAAGCAGAGTTTATTTCGAAACCAGGAAGTGAGCAGGTGCGGTGAGAGTCTGAGTGAGAGTATCTGGTAATGCTGGAATGGTTGGTAATACAATACGTCTTGGGATCTGAACACAGGAACAATGGATCGAAGGAGACGAGGACCAGGAGACAGGACAAGACGAGGAGACACTCAGGGTTCGTTGGGGATCAGGTAAGTAGTCAGGGGAAGTCCGAGGAAGCAAGCATGTAGGGTCATGTGCAAACGATACCGGACCGTGACTGAGTGTGAGCGTGGTGCTTAAGTGCAGGGTGGTGATTGCAGTGATGTTTATGAGCAGGTGTGTGTGCTCAGTATTCCGGTGACAGGGATCGTTGTGGTAGTGAGGGGGTGGAGCCTGGCGTGCATGTAACATTACCCCCCCCTCCACGGCCATCTCCTGAGGGCCGAGGACCCCGACGCTGTGGTGGTCGACCTCTACCCCGCGGTGCCGGTCGATCAGGGTGGGTAGCGTGGAATGTCTCTAGTAGATTCGGATCAAGGATGTCATGCCTGGGTACCCACGATCTTTCTTCAGGGCCGTACCCCTCCCAGTCTACCAGGTCTACTCGACGCCGGGAGTCCAAGATGTCCTGGACCTGATATGCTGTGCCGTCATCAACTAGAAGTGGAGGGGGAGGCTCCGGAGTAACGCCAGGCTCTGGGGAAACAGAAACAGAGGGGTTGTGAGGTTTCAGGAGAGACACGTGGAAAGTGGGGTGAATCCGGTACTGAGGTGGTAGTTGGAGTCTATACGTCACCGGATTGATCTGCTGCAGGATCTCGAAGGGGCCAATGAACCTGGGACTCAACTTCTTGCACTGCAGACGCAGTCTGATGTCCCGGGTGGACAGCCAGACCTTCTGCCCCACCTGGAATGTCGGAGCGTCGGAGCGGTGAAGGTCGGCTGTCAACCTGCGTCTGCAGAGTGCCCGTTGAAGTTGGTGATGGGCTGAGTCCCAGACCCTCTCACTCTCCCGGAACCAGTAGTCAACCGCAGGAACGTCGGAGGGTTCCCCAGACCAGGGGAAGAGGGGCGGTTGATAGCCGAGTACGCACTGGAAAGGTGTCAGGCCGGTGGTGGATTGTCGAAGTGAGTTCTGTGCGTACTCGGCCCATCCTAGGAACTGGTTCCAGGAGTCCTGGTGGCCGTGACAGAAGGTACGGAGGAAACGGCCAATCTCCTGGATCTTTCTTTCCGTCTGCCCGTTCGTTTGAGGATGGTATCCGGACGTGAGGCTGACGGTCACACCTAGGAGTGCAAAGAAGGCCTTCCATACCTTAAAAATGAATTGAGGACCTCTGTCAGATACGATATCTTCGGGAAATCCATAATACCGGAAGACGTGGTTAAACATGGCTTCAGCGGTCTCTAGGGCTGTGGGAAGTCCTCGTAGTGGGAGCAGCCGGCAGGATTTCGAGAAGCGATCAACCACTACGAGGATACAGGTACAGCTCTCTGAATTAGGCAGGTCTGTGATGAAATCCACCCCTAGGTGTGACCACGGACGGTTGGGAACGGGCTGAGGCAGGAGTTTCCCAGCTGGCAGGTGTTGAGGGCTTTTGGCCATGGCGCATTCCCGGCATCCCCTCACGTACCTTCTGACATCAGCTGGCATGTGTGGCCACCAGAAGCGCTGGCGTAGCAGCGAGAGGGTTTCATTGACCCCAGGGTGACCAGTGCCCAGTGATGTATGTGAGGAGTGAATCAGAGGGATGCGTTGTGCTCGAGTGATGTATTGCCCGGAGGACAGCCCGGCGGCACGTTGGTGGAGGCATTGGTAGAGGGCAGGGTCTCTTCTTACCATGTGATGGGACTGAGGAAGAGCTTCGTGGGGAGAATGGGTTCCTCTTCTTCCTCGGAACGTTCCTCTGGGCCGTGGATGCGGGAAAGGGCATCCGCCTTGATGTTCTTGGCCCCTGGCCGGTAGGAAATGTGGAAGTCGAACCTCGTGAAGAAGAGTGCCCAGCGAGCCTGTCGGGGGTTGAGTCGTCTTGCCTCTTGGAGATGCCCCAGGTTCTTATGGTCAGTCAGGACCAGGAACGGATGTTTGGAGCCCTCTAGCCAGTGCCTCCACTCCTCCAGTGCGAGCTTGATGGCAAGGAGCTCTCGGTTGCCGATGTCATAGTTAACCTCCGCCGGGCTGAGATTGCAGGAGAAGAAGGCACATGGATGGAGACGGCTGGGGTTCCCCTGCTGCTGAGAAAGGACCCCACTCACCCCGGTGGTAGAGGCATCCACCTCCACGATGATGGGAAACTCGGGATCAGGATGGACCAGGAGGGGAGCTGTCGTGAAGGTGTCCTTTAGGGTCTGGAAGGCTTGGGTGGCGGATGGGGTCCAGGACAGAGACTTGGGCTTGTTGCGGAGCAGGCTGGTGAGGGGACTGGCGATGGAGCTGTAGTTTTGTATGAAGCGTCGATAGAAATTTGCGAAACCCAGGAAGCGTTGTAGTTCCTTCACGGAGGTGGGAGTTGGCCAAGACAGGATGGCTTCCACCTTCCTCTCATCCATCCGGATGCCACTGTGATCTATGTTGTACCCGAGGAACTACACAGTGGGCTGGTGGAATGAGCACTTCTCGGCCTTGAGGTAGAGCTGGTAGTTCCTCAGGCGTTGTAGGACCTCCGCAACGTGACGGCGATGGTCGGCCATGCCCCGGGAGTAGATCAGGATGTCATCTATATATACCAGCACAAACCTGTGGAGACACTCCCGGAGCACCTCGTGGATGAAGTCCTGGAATACGGAGGTTGGCGAGTCCATAGGGCATCACTAAGTACTTGTAGTGACCAGTGGGCGTGACAAAGGCGGTCTTCCACTCGTCCCCCTCACGTATCCGGATGAGGTTGTAAGCGCTGCGGAGGTCCAACTTCGTGAACACAGTGGCACCACGGAGATGTTCCAGGGCAGCTGGGACGAGAGGAAGGGGGTAACGGAACTTGATGGTGATGTTATTTAATGACCGGTAGTCGATACAAGGCCGCAAGCCTCCGTCCTTCTTTGCCACGAAGAAGAAGCTCGAAGCAGCAGGGGAGGTAGATGGACGGATGTAGCCTTGCTCCAGCGCCTCCTTGATGTACTCCTCCATGGCCTTCTCCTCCGGGAGAGAGAGGGGATAGATTTTCCCCCTGGGCACTGGTTCACCTGGCAGCAGATCGATGGCGCAGTCCCATGGCCGATGGGGAGGCAGCTTGGAGGCCCGTTGGGGACAGAAGACGTCTCTGAAGGGGGCGTAACAGGAGGGGACATCCACCGATCGTCTCTCTACCGGACTCTCGATGGACGTGGCACAGACGGGGAGATCTTGGGGACGCGGAGAGGGACGAATCGGTGGAGATGGGAAGCAGTCCGGGAAGCAGCTGTCGCCCCACTTCAGGACCTCTCCTGTCTTCCAGGAGATGACGGGGTTGTGCTGCTCTCTAACCACGGGCGCCCTAGGATGATGTCAGCGGTGGATTCCTCCAGAACCAGCAGGTGTAGTCGCTCCATGTGGAGGATTCCGACTTGCACTGCGATGGGGCCCACGGAGCGACTAACCTGCCTCCGACTGAGTGGTCTGCCCGTTACCGACTGGACCTGGTAGATCGTCGAAGTTGCAGACGTGCGGAGCTTGAGCTGACGGCAGAGGGTTCCCGAGATGAAGTTCCCGGCTGACCCAGAATCGAGGAGGGCAGTAACTGAAAGGGAGATTCCAGCAGCAGTAAGGTTCACAGTTGTGGTGAGTGGCTTCATTTTAGAGAGTGAAGGAATGATTGCACTCACCATGGGTCGAGGAGGACGGACTGGGCATTCTAAGATGTAATGCCCAGGTAGACCGCAGTAGAGACAGAGATTCTGGGTCAGCCGTCTCTGCCGTTCAGCTGACGTCAGTCGGAAGTTCTCCAGTTGCATGGGCTCTGGGTTGGGTTCTGGAGTGCTGACATCACCTGGTCGGCGGAGGAACAATGACGACTGCTCCTGGTGCTCTTTGATGCACAGCTGCATACGAGAGGCGAAGCGGATGGAGAGTTGGATGAAGCATTCTAGCCCGATGGTATCCTCGTATGCAACGAGATGGAGCCGCACCCGAGGATCCAGACCCTGTCGGTAGGTCGTAAGCAAGGACTGCTCGTTCCATCCACTAGCAGCAGCGAGGGTTCGAAACTGTAGAGCATACTCATTAACTGTGGAGGTACCTTGTTTCAGATGGTATAACTGTTCTCCGATCGACGAATCCCATGATGGTTTCCCAAAGACCTCCTTAAAGTGAGACAGGAACCCCGACAGAGTCTGGATCACTGGACTGTCTGTGGACCACATGGATTCCGCCCAACGGAGCGCTTTACCGGAGAGTTGAGATGTGATGAACGCTACCTTAGCGCGATCGTTGGGGTACAGGCGCGGCTGCAGCGAACCAGCGAACATTGCAGAAGGAATCCGTTGCAATCCTCCGCCGAACCAGAGAAGGGCGCCGGTCTGGCCATGGGACTGGCGTACTCGGGGGGTGAAGAAGTGGTTGTGTGGATCCCGGAAGTGCTCGCCGGTGAAGGTGCAGGTGCGCTGGTGGGAAGAGCTCGCTGAATGGCGTCGACAAGCTCTTGGAATGGATCCGGGGTGCTCATCCTGGTGCGCTGTGTTGGTCCGGTATTCTGTTACAAACAGAGTTAGACACGGATAACAGAGGCAGGTGAAAGCAGAGTTTATTTCGAAACCAGGAAGTGAGCAGGTGCGGTGAGAGTCTGAGTGAGAGTATCTGGTAATGCTGGAATGGTTGGTAATACAATACGTCTTGGGATCTGAACACAGGAACAATGGATCGAAGGAGACGAGGACCAGGAGACAGGACGAGACGAGGAGACACTCAGGGTTCGTTGGGGATCAGGTAAGTAGTCAGATGAGTCCGAGGAAGCAAGCATGTAGGGTCATGTGCAAACGATACCGGACCGTGACTGAGTGTGAGCGTGGTGCTTTAGTGCAGGGTGGTGATTGCAGTGATGATGACGAGCAGGTGTGTGTGCTCAGTATTCCGGTGACAGGGATCGTTGTGGTAGTGAGGGGGTGGAGCCTGGCGTGCATGTAACAGCTATTTGTTCATTTTTTTAATACTACTTTTTAATATTGATATGATTATATACCAAAACAATTATCAGTAAATAGTGTAAAAATGAGGAACAAAAACAAACATCACGGTATCCCATACTATAGTATATTATAGTAAAATTACTCTAGAAAATACTATAGTGTTTTTTAACCATACT
Source organism: Gobio gobio (assembly GCF_949357685.1). Taxonomy (NCBI): domain Eukaryota; kingdom Metazoa; phylum Chordata; class Actinopteri; order Cypriniformes; family Gobionidae; genus Gobio; species Gobio gobio. The sequence goes on along the minus strand of NC_137110.1, from coordinate 32,886,429 downwards.
ATAGTAAGTACTACAGTAAATTGTAGTATATTGTAGTATTTACTACACTTTGTTAATTTACTGTAGTATATTTACTATAGTACGGTTCAAAACACTATAGTATTTACTAGAGTAATTTTACTATAATATACTATAATATACTATAGTATTTTTTCATGTGGGATCAAAATAAGATAAGGAAAAGTTACAAACTTTCTTTGAATTTATTAAAAATGTATTGTCAGTATTGCGCTTGCAGATCACGTGGGTAGGGTACTTTTTTACTGTGCGTGCGTGTGTGTGTGTGTGTTCTGTATGGATGACCATGTCTGTCAGCCACCACCGAAGACCATTTTTGACCCAGGAAAAACCCTGTAAACTGGCTCAACACGGTGGCTATAGAATGGAGGCCATAGAGTGTAGCCCAGCCTGCAGCTCTACATATATCTGCTAGCGTATATCTCCTAGTGGAGTGGGCTCTCAACCCGAGCGGGCAAGGCACGCCTTGTGTTTGTAACGCAAGGCGATGGCATCCACTAACCAGTGGACCATCCTCTTGGAGACAGACTTTCCTTTCTGTTGACCTCTGTAACAGACGAAGAGCTTCTCTGAGGTCCCGAGGCTTTGCGTTCTGTCCATGTAAAGCAGCAGAGCGTGGATAGGACAGAGAAAAGCCAGGACTGGGTCTGCCTTCCTCCGAGAGCAGCGCTTGCAGGTTCACCACCTGGTTCCTGAAGGGAGTGGTGGGAACCTTGGGCATGTATCTGAGCCAGGGTCTCAGCTTACGTGGCACAAAAACTCCAGGCACGATTCATTAACCAAAAAGGCGTGCAGGTCCGCTACCCTCTTGATGGAGGCCAATGCAGTCAGGAGAACTGTCTTCCACAACATAATTTTTAACTCCGCTGACTGCAAATGCTCAAAAGGCACTCTCTGCAGTGCCGTAAGAGGATACAGAGTGCAAGTGAGGCGGATTTAATCTCTTTGCTACCCTCAGGAACCTGATGATCAGATTGTGCTTCTCCAAGGACTTCCCATCAACTGTATCGTGATGTGCAGCAATAGCGGCAACATGCACTTTTGAGGGTGGAGGGAGACAGCCTTCGCTTCGCACCGACCTGGGTAGATCACCTAGAACCTCGGCGTTCCATTCAGGTACCAGACAGGGGAGTTTCTAGAGGTCTGGATGCGGGTGCCAGAGGGTGTCCCATCTCTGAGAAAGCAGGACCTTCCTCAGAGGAATGGGCCAGGGAGGGGCTGTCGTGAGGAGCATGAGTAGAAATTTAAATGTCCCCACTAAGGAAGCCAAAGGTGACAGTGGCAAGGAACAAAATCTCCATTGGAGAAAAAAACCTTGGGAGAACCCAGGCTCAGTCGAGGGGACAGTTCTCCTCTGGCAAATGAACAAACACAGTTCATTAAGCAAATAGCAAGACCTGCTCCTCGTCCTCCCTGACTTTGCACAGTGTCTGTGCGAGAAGGCTCACTGGAGGAACGCATATTTGTGCCAGTGCATCCGTGCCGATGGTCAGGGAACACAACGGCTGGTAATGCAACGTGTCCGGGGAAACAAACAGGTCTACCTGTCCGGTCCCAAAGCACACCGTCAACCCCACCCTCTTTGGACCTAGAGATCGAAGAAACTGCACTAACTGAGAATTTTACTGCTGGCTGTGACGCCAGTAGTGGAACAGGAGTTTGACAATAGATAGTTTGACACCCTCCTCCGGGGGAAGAGCAGCTCCGCCCATCTGCAGGAGACTATTTCCCTTGGCGATGATCAGACTGAGGGGTAGCCCACGAGTGACTCTGATAGCATGTCGGGGCAAGCTCTTGTTTGCCTCAGCCTGCTTCTGAACTGCAGATTATTGCTGGACACGGCTCTCAACAGTTTCGTCAAAAAGGCCACCTCGTGAGATGGGAGCATCGAGAAAGTGTACTTTGACAACCTCTCACAGCTCTGCAAGGTAAGCCAGGGGTGCTTCTGGATCACCAAGGTGGACATCGTCTGGCTGAGGACCAGCACTGTGACTTTAACCATGGTCAGTCACTGACGCAGCTCAACCTTGGCTCAAAACTACCCTTGTGCTTTTTGAGTGCCTTGGCCTTCCGTAGACTTCAGGGTGGCCATCGCATGCAGGGCAGAGGCGGCCTGCCAATAGCACTGCCGCCCCACCATTGAGGGTAGTGAGAGAGGAAAAAAACTTTTAATGCAGATTTTGGCCCTTTCGGCGCTTCATATTGGTGCCAACACCATACTGCCAAGTTTTCCATGGACATCCGCATTCAAGCGCACAGTGCTCAAGTCCTTATGAAAAAGGCCAGACGAACAACGCGCCTACATGGTCATACTCTCATGAGAGAACATGAGCCATCCACGAACACAGTCTCAGCATGCTGGAGTGGGGGGCCCATGGAGACATACTCGGCGGGGAAAGCCCCACTGTAATCCTCCAAGGTCACCAAGGCTTATTAGCCGAAGTAGCCCTTTTCTGGTGCACCAGAAGAGAAACTAGATCGGGGTATAGGCAAAGAGACTCCACCCTGTTTGAGGTTTCATAGTCTCGACCGCGCATCTAGAGCGCCGAGTGATGCGCTGGGTTGCTGTGACTTATGCCCAGACATGCGAGACAGTGATTGTGGCCGTCATAATGAGGATAGGGAACAATTGCATCCAGAAAAGCACGGATGGAATGACATCTTGAAAAAGAAGCAGTGTCATACCCATGTACTCTTTTAGGGGGAAACAGCTCCTAAAGCGTGCTGAAGCACTCAGGGAGATGGCCGCGGAAAAACACAGGGAAATAGTGTAGCCCTGTGTATGCGCTCAATGTATAAGGAACGCCATCACTGAACCAACAGAGATTTGCTGTGAAACCAGCAGTTTGTTCTCTTCAGTGAGATTCTGGTCCTGGCTGAACGTGGCTTAACCCCAGAACTTGAGCTTCTTCTCCTTCTCATTCTCTCTGTATATTTCAACAGGAACACTCTTCAGCAGCACAGTAACATCGGCTCCGAAGTGAATGACAAATGTGCACTGCATCCGCTTCCGTATTTATACCTGCGTATTTAAACCCTGCGGGGCGGAGCGTGAGATGCAAATCTCGCACACCAATGTGCATTGGCTCGTTCTGTATACACTCAAAGCTGATAGGGCTCCAGGAAGTGATCCCAATACGTCTGTGACGTCGACATAACATTGAACTGAAAGGGAACTGCATTTAATTGCTTGCCATTCAGGTTAGTATGTCAAGTCAAGTCAAGTGAACTTTATTTATATAGCGCTTTTTATAATGCTGATTGTTTCAAAGCAGCTTCACAGTGTTAAACAGGAAAATAATGCAACAGAATTTGATTCGGCTGATCAGCTCATTTCAATTTGATCAGCTCATTTCAATTATCATACAGTGACAACGTGGGCAGATCAGTAATTTAGTTTTTATAGTTAATTTAGTGTACTAATTACAACCCCAAATCAGAAAAAGCTGGGACAGTATGGAAAACGCAAATAAAAAAAAGAAGTGATTTTTAAATTTACTTTGACTTGTATTTCATTGCAGACAATATGAACACAAAATATTTCATGTTTTGTCTGGTCAACTTCATGTCATTTGTAAATATGCATCCTTTCCTGTCATTCAGACCTGCAACACATTTTAAAAAAAGTTGGGACAGTAAAGCATTTACCACTTTGTAATGTTGCCATTTCTTTTCACAACACTTAAAAGCCGTTTAGGGACTGAAGACACCAAGTGATGAAGTGTTTCAGGTGTAATTTTGTCCCATTCTTCCTGCAAACAAGTCTTAAGGTGGGCAACAGTACAGGGTCTTCGTTGTCGCATTTTGCGCTTCAAAATGCGCCACACATTCTCTATTGGAGACAGGTCGGGACTGCAGGCGGGCCAGTCAAGTACCCATACCCTCTTCCTCCGCAGCCAGGACTTTGTAATGTGTGCAGAATGTGGTTTTGCATTGTCTTGTTGAAATATGCATGGACGTCCCTGGAAAAAATGTCTTCTTGAAGGCAGCATATTATGCTCCAAAATCTCTATGTACTTTTCAGCATTAATGGTGCCTTCACAGAAGTGCAAGTTACCTTTGCCAAGGGCACTGACACAACCCCATACCATGACAGACCCTGGCTTTTGGACTTGTTGCTGGTAACAGTCTGGATGATCCTTTTCTTCTTTGGTCCGTAGCACACGGTGTCCATTCCTCCCAAAAAATACCTCAAATACTGATTCATCTGACCACAGTACATGTTTCCACTGTGTGATGGTCCATCCCAGATGCCTCCGAGCCCAGAGAAGTCGACAGCGCTTCTGGACACTGTTAACATAGGGCTTCCTTTTGGCCCAGTACAGTTTTAACTGCCATTTGTGGATGTAACTACGTATTGTGGTACTTGACAAAGGTTTGCCAAAGCAGTCCTGAGCCCATGTGGTGATATCGCTTATAAATGAGTGACGATTCTTGATGCAGTGCCGCCTGAGGGATCGGAGATCACGGTTGTTCAGCTTAGGCTTGCGCCCTTGTCCTTTACGCACTGAAATTCCTCCAGATTCTTTTAATTATGTTATGCACTGTTGAATGTGAAATATCCAAATCTCTTCCTATCTTTCTTTGAGGAACATTGTTTTTAAACATTTCAATAATTTTCTCACGTATTTGTTGGCAAACTGGCGATCCTCGGCCCATCTTTGCTCCTAAAGGATTAGACCTTTCTTGGATGCTGCTTTTGTACCAAATCATAATTTCAATCACCTGTTGACATCACCTGTTTCAAATCACGTCATTATTTAACCATTTTACCTCATTACTAGCCCTAAATTGCTCCTGTCCCAACTTTTTTGAAATGTGTTGCAGGTCTGAATGACATGAAAGGATGCATATTTACAAATGACATGAAGTTGACCAGACAAAACATGAAATATTTTGTGTTCATATTGTCTGCAATGAAATACAAGTCAAAGTAAATTTAGAAATCACTTTTTTTGTGTTTTCCATACTGTCCCAACTTTTTCTGATTTGGGGTTGTAGATTTATTTGGATATTTAGTTGAAAATTTAGTGTCCCCAAACTGAGCAAGCCAAGCCAAAGGCGACAGTGCCAAGGAACCAAAACTCCATCAGGTGGCATAATGGAGAAAAATAAACCTTGGGAGAAACCAGGCTCAGTCGGAGTGCCAGTTCTCCTCTGGCCAATTAACAAACAGTGTATGATTATTATTCTGGCAACTTTACAGGTCAGGGGTCATATTAGATAGAAATATTCGTAAGATCGGAGGCTCAAGCTGGAGACGGGTTTATTGAGGATGATGTGTCGATTAAACAATTATTAAATAGGAATATTCGAAAGATCCGAGTCATCTCGCCTGAGACAGGTTTATTGAGGATGCCGTGTCGATTAAATAATTATTAAATAGGAATATTCGAACGATCGGAGTCATCACGTGCCGTGTCGATGAGGTAATTTCAGGGGGAGTCTAATTGACATGGTCTCTGCAGACACTTCAAGGATGCGTTGGTCATGTCTGGGCGCAGGTCCACCATCTGATCTGGATACGTCCCGGATCCGGCTGACTGCAATAAACCTCGGGGTAAACAGAAAGACTAACATTAGCGTAGATTGCATTCTTTTTATAATGAAACGAGTACATCAGGTGTTATGGGAAGTGTTCCAGGTTCCGGCTGACCTAGTTAATGCAGCCTAAAAATCATTTAATTGAAAAAGTGTTTGATGTGCATGCCATAGTAAAGAGATGTGTTTTTAGTCTAGATTTAAATTGACAGAGTGTGTCTGCTTCCCGAACAATGCTAGGAATACTGTTCCAGAGTTTAGGTGCTAAATAGGAAAAGGATCAACCGCCTGCAGATGATTTTGATATTCTAGGTACTATCAACTGGCCAGAGTTTTGAGACCGCAATAGACGTGATGGAGGATAATGTGTTAAGAGCTCGCTCAAGTACTGGGGAGCTAAACCATTTAGTGCTTTGTAAGTAATAAGCAAGATTTTAAAATGTATGCAATGTTTAATAGGGAGCCAGTGCAGTGTTGACAGAACCGGGCTAATATGGTCATACTTCCTGGTTCTAGTAAGAACTTAAACTGCTGCGTTTTGGACCAGCTGGAGTTTGTTTATTAAGCGAGCAGGGCAACCACCCATTAGAGCATTACAATAATCTAGCCTTGAGGTCATGAACGCATGAACTAGCTGTTCAGCATTTTGCACTGAGAGCATGTGCCGTAATTTAGATATATTTTTAAGATGGTATAATGCAGTTTTACAGATGCTAGAAACGTGTCTTTAAAATGAGAGATTGGTATCAAAGAGCACACCCAGGTTCCTCACTGACGACGAGGACTTGACAGAGCAGCCATCAAGTGTTAGACAGTATTCTAGGTTACTACTTGTGGACTTTTTTTGTCCAATAAATAAAAATTATTTTTTTTCTGAATTAAGTTGCAGGAAATTACTAGTCATCCAATTTTTTATATCAGCTATGCATTCCGTTAATCTTGTGAATTGGTAAGTTTCGTCGGGGCATGAAAAAATATAGAACTGAGTATCATCAGCATAACAATGAAAACTAACGCCAGGCTTCCTAATGATATCTCCCAGTGGTAGCATGTACAGGGTGAAAAGCAATGGTCCTAGCACTGAGCCTTGCGGTACTCCATACTGAACTTGTGATCGGTGTGACATCTCTTCATTTATTGCTACAAACTGATAATGGTCAGATAAGTATTATTTAAACCATGCCAATGCAATTCCACTAATGCCAACATAATTTTCGAGTCTATTCAAAAGAATGTTGTGGTCGATAGTATCGAATGCAGTGCTGAGATCGAGTAACACTAATAGAGAGATACAACCACGGTCGGATGATAAGAGTAAATCATTTGTAACTCTGATGAGAGCAGTCTCAGTACTATGATACAGTCTAAATCCTGACTGGAAATCCTCACAGATGCCATTTCTTTCTAAAAAGGAGCATAATTGTGAGGATACTGCCTTTACTAGTATTTTTGACAGAAAGGGTAGATTTGATTTTGGCCTGTAATTTACTACTTCTATAGGATCAAGTTGCGTTTTTTTTATAAGTGGTTTAATAATAGCCAACTTAAAAGTTTTCGGTAAATATCCTAATGTCAAGGATGAATTAATTATATTAAAAAGAGGATCTATGACCTCTGGTAGCATCTCTTTTAATAGCCTAGTCGGTACAGGGTCAAGCATACATGTTGTTGATTTTGATGATTTAACGAGTTTAGCCAATTCTTCTTCTCCTATAGCAGTGAATGAGTGTCATTTTTCCTCAATGACACTACAATGCTCTGTCTGATATGATACTGTAGTAGATGGCTGCAATTATATTATTATTATTATATATAATTTTCTTCCTAATATTATCAATCTTACACGTAAAGAAGTTAATAAAGTTATCACTTGTTTGTGCAGTTCACAAACATCAGAAGTTGAAGTTTTATTTTTGGTTAATTTAGCTACTGTATCAAATAAATACCTAGGGTTGTGTTTGTTTTCTTCTAAGAGAGTCGAGAAATAAGCAGATCTAGCAGTTTTTACGGCCTTTTTGTATGCAATCATGCGCTCTTTCCACGAATTACGAAAAACCTCTAGTTTTGTTTTCTTCCAGCTGCGCTCCATTTTTCTGGCTGCTGTTTCAAGCGCCCGAGTGTGCTCGTTGTACCACGGCGTTGGACTATTTTTTTTAATTTTCTCTAAGCGCAGGGGAGCAACTGTGTCTAAAGTGCAGGAAAAGAGAGAGTCAATAGTTTTTGTTGCAACATTGAGTTCTTCTAAGCTATCTGGGATGCTGAGGAGATGAAACTGATGAGAAAGTTTATTTAAAAAGCAATCTTTAGTGGCGGCAGTGATAGTCCTGCCATATTTGAAGTGAGGGGACGGCTTTGCAGCCTTGGCTAAATTAAGTATACATGATACTAGGTAATGATCTGAGATGTCATCGCTCTGCTGCAGAATTTCAACGGTATCATCATTTATTCCATGTGACAATATTAGGTCTAAAGAATGATTATGGCGATGAGTGGGTCCTGACACGTGTTGCCTAACTCCAATAGACTTTAGAATGTCTCTAAATGCCAATAACAATGTCTAGATGCCAATCCCAATTATATTAATCCCAGCATGGTATTAGTCCAACTTAAACCGGGGACATTTTGTTTGGCCGTCTGAGACAAATTTTGCAAATCCTAAAAGATTCCTCTGATCCTAGGTGAAAATCTGAAGCCTTTGATCATTAGTTTGACATCTTCACAGACAGCCAATTAATGACCATTGCCATCAAATTTCACCTCAGACAAAATTCTGGCAGTGTCAGAAGATTTGGCGCACAGTCCTGCAGTGTGACTTATCCTAGGACGACAAATTGTCTTAATTTTTCAAGACAAACCATGACCAAAATGAACACTGGAGATTTCTTTGTAGCCACCATTTCAGGCCGGCATGTTATGCAGCTCACTGTCACCAAACGCATCATTGATTGATGATATAAAACTCTGGACAAGTTTTCTTGTGTGCGTCCGTTTTAATGCGCCTTGACTATCGTACAGTCTGACATTAATGACAACTTAGATAACAGCGGGGATCATGTTCGTACAGTCCGACAAGGAACAATCATAAAGGACTATTAAAAATCGCATGTGCACCCAGCTTTAAACACAGCTTTTATCCACAAATGCAGGGCATTGATTCATATAGGAGTAATATTGAGTTTATGTCATTTTTATTGGGTTTTTTTTCTGTTTTGTTTTTTTCATGCTATAAAGCTGAAATATCTTCAGGATGCAATTTTCGGCTGTTCTCTTCATCTCATCTATATCAGCAGCAGTTGGTGAGTTATTACTCTCATTTATAAATGTATCTTTTAGCCTTTCTCATGTGTTTACAATACATTCTTGAAATAAATCACATTTAGACCTAAAGCTAAATAAATTGACAAAGATCCTAATTTTGACATCCCAATTAAACCGTTTAATATGGTATTTAAGTTCATGTAAAATTAATGTATATATGGTAACACTTTATAATAATGTCCAGTTATAAGTAATTTATAAGTTATTAGTTGATGATGAACTAATCATTTACAAAACATGAATATACATTCATACACGATTAATAAATGGTATGCTAATGATTTACAAATGTTTTGTAAGTTATCTTTAAAAATTGTAAATCATAAAATAATCAAACAGATCATTAGTAGATGTTTGACTGAGTTGTTATATTATTAATCAATTATTAAATCATTGTTTCCTTATCTTATTAAAGGTCCCATGGCATGGCATTTTTCTATTATTTTATAATGTTTCCTGAGGTGTACTTATATTGTTAGTATGATTTTTACATCAAAACATTTCATAATTTAGAAATAAAAGGCATTTTTTTCTATACTGATGTCTGCCCTGTGGCTGAATGCCCTGTTTCAAGGGGCGTGTCTGCTGTAAGACTTCAGTGAAAACGTCCACTGTTGTGATTAGCTGACATCTTTGCATTTGACATGAGTGTTAGATTATGTTGCGGAGGAGGCGTGGTTTAGCGAGGCACTGCACGCACTGCATGCATGAGAGACTGAATGGGCACTTGTGAACCATGGAGAGCTGGAGTAAGTTTTATTGTAAAAGACTTCATTGTAATGTATCTTATTTGTTTTGTGTACATTTTTTACATTTCTGTGTATTTAAATAGGTTTTAGGTCTGTATTATCTGTGTAAATAAGTAGGGACTTTTATTTTGACGGGTGTTGCAGTCTACGGAGCAATATGAACAAAGAGGGAGCGCTCTGTTCATCATTCAGTGAGTTTAAGCAGATTTAACCGGGTCCGCTACATTTACTGTACTGAGTTGTTGAGAGCACTGTGCTGTTAGCGCAAGCTTATTTGTATCTGAGAGTTCTGAATAAATAGTCCCAGTCACGTCGACTCTGTCATTGCAGCGCGTTTTCTCTCACAAAATGCTTTCACCACAACTAACAGCAAACACGACATGGACATGAATACAGTAAGAGCTTCGTTGTGCAGCATTACAGCGTCATTCATTATAATGGCAGTTTGGGCAAGTGTGCAGATACACTCGCGACGTGTGATTGACAGATCCGAGCATTATAAAGAGTGTTCTTTGATCGCTCTCTGTAGTTAAATCACTTAAAAACGGATTTGTTTCATGCTACTAACAGAAACGATCGTTTTAGTCACTGGCTTGATTCACTGATGCATTACGCTTAGGGGATCAAGACGGTGATCATTAAACGATCTAGAAAGAAAGTCTGAGTGAACTTGAATGATTTGCTACACATCAGAAATCACTGATCACAGATCAGGCATTAATGAACACTGTTACTCACTGTTTGTCGCGGTGCTGTCGAATCCATATTGTAAAATCTGTTTGTAAAGCCTGTGCTGCTGACATAAACTGAATCCATTTTCTCTGAGTGCTCTGGGCGGGCAAAGCAGAGGAAGGGGGAGGTAACCTTTCCTGTTTTGACCTCATAACAGAACAATTCCAGATCAGCTCATCTGGGCTGTCATTTTCTCAAAGGCAGAGAAAGACAGCCAGAACTCAGTTTACACCTATCAAAATTTCTAGCCACTTGGGGACCATATACAGGCTTGGGGAACTCATATTAATGTTAAAAAACCTCATAAAATGACATTTTCATGCCATGGGACCTTTAAACAATGGTTAATCATGAACAAATTATGAACAAACCATTAGTAAATAAAAATGTATAAATGACTTAGAGTCAGGGGCTTCCAGTGGGTTATGTTATGTAGTGGACAGCACATTCCAGGGCCAAGTTTAAGGCCAAGAAGACCACCTCTGGTACCAAGCCCAGGAAGGACAGGACTTCTCATTGGTCCACATGCAGTTTCTGCCCTTCACCCACCTAGAGACTAATCCCTAATGTCCTGGTCTGTGACTGCCATAAAAAATCCTGTGTGTTACATAACAGAAGGGACAGAGATGAGGAGTACAGGTTAGTGATGTTTATTGAACAACCAGATGGTGAGAACGGAAGTGCAGGTGAGTGATGCAGAAGTTTGTGGGAGTCAGATGATGATATCTTGGCTGATACAGTCTTCTTGCAGGTGTATCGGGATGGAGACAGACTTGGATCGAGGGAAACTCTGGAGGAATACGCAAGGCGAGGAGACACGATGGAGACTTGGAAGGAACACAGGAGGCAGGTAAGTAGATCGTAGAAGTCATTGAGGTAAGCATGAAGGTAAGAGTCTTACGTGCTAACGAGACCGGACAGTGACTGAGTGTGTGAGAGTGTCTTTTAATGCTGTGGGTGATTGTAGTGCTGATGGGATGCAGGTACTCACGATTAATACTCTGGTGAAGGAGTGCATTGTGATTGGATGACGTCGGAGCCTGGCGTGTCTGTGACATTACCCCCCTCCACGGCCCGCTCCTGAGGCCGAGGACCCCAACGTCGTGGCGCAGGTCTGTTGGGATGAGAGGCATGGAAAGTTTCAAGCAGGTTAGGGTCGAGAATGTCGTTTCCAGGTACCCATGAGCGTTCCTCGGGACCATAGCCCTCAAAGTCCACGAGGTACTCGAGAAGACCACCACGGCGGTGGGAGTCCAAGATGTCATGCACCTGCTATGTGGTACCGTCTTCTACGATGAGTGGAAGTGGGGCTTCAGCGCCAACGCCAGGCTCTGTGGGAACAGAGGGAAAGTAAGGCTTCAACAGGGAGATGTGGAAAGTGGAATGGATCCTGTACTGTGGAGGTAGTTGGAGTTGATACGTGACCGGGTTGATCTGCTTCACGATGGGAAAGGGGCCAATGAACCTGGGATTTAGCTTCCTGCATTACAGACGCAATCTGATGTCCCTGGTGAACAGCCAGACCTTCTGACCAGGTTGGAACATGGGAGCATTGGAGCGACGAAGGTCGGCTGCCATCTTGCGTCTGCGCAGGGCCCGTTGAAGCTGATGGTGTGCGGAGTCCCTGACCCTCTCGCTCTCCCTGAACCAGTAGTCGATAGCTGGAACATCTGGCAGTTCCCCGGGACCAGGGGAACAATGGGGGTTGGTAACCAAGTGCGCACGGGAATGGAGTAAGACCGGTGGTACGCTGATGTAGGGAGTTCTGTGTGTACTCGGCCCAACCCAGGAACTGGTTCCAGGAGTCCTGGGGGGCGTGACAGAAGGTACGGGGAAGCGACTGATCTCCTGTATCTTCCTCTCCGTCTGCCGGTTCATCTGTGGATGGTACCCAGAGGAGAGGCTGACGGTCACACCTAGGAGTGAGAAGAAGGCCTTCTAAACCCGGGAAATGAATTGAGACGTGTGGATGAGGGGAGTGCGCCGTGTCCGTGTGATATATTGCAAACCTGGTGGGCAACCCGGTGGAGTGTTGGTGGAGACATTGGCGGAGGCCAACGTTTCCTCAAACCAGGGGATTGGACTCACAAACAACTTTTCTGGAAGGATCTTTAGAATTCTCTTCAGGATTATAGAGATGGGAAAGAGCATCCGCTTAGGAATAGGATAGGAAATGGTTAAGTTGAACCGTGTGAAGAACAATGCCCAGTGGGCCTGGCGGGGATTAAGCCGTTTGGCATCTCTGAGGTATTTGAGGTTTTTGTGGTCTGTTAGAACCTGGAATGGATGTTGAGAACCCTCCAACCAATGCCTCCACTCCTCCAGCGCCATCTTGATTGTGAGAAGCTCCCGGTTACCGATATCATAGTTGACATAGGGTTGAGTTTGCGGGAGAAGAAGGCACATAGGTGGAGTCTACTTGGGGTCCCCTGCGACAATACTGCTCCCACTCCTGTGGTCGAGGCGTCTACCTCGACAACGAAGGCCTTGGTTGGGTATGGATGCACAAGGAGGGGAGTGGAGGTGAAGGCTTCTTTCAGGGCTTCAAAGGCTTGAGTGGCAGCGGGGTTCCAGGACAGAGACTTGGGCTTATTGTGTAGGAGATGAGTAAGGTGACATGAGATAATGCTGTAGTCTTGGATGAAACGACGGTAGAAGTTTGCAAATCCTAGGAATCTCTGGAGTTCTTTGACTGTTGTAGGCCAGGTCTGGTGGCTTCCACCTTCCCCTCGTCCATCCGGATGCCACTGCTGTCGATGTTATACCCAAGGACCTGCACTGAGGGTAGGTGGAAGGAGCACTTTTCGGCTTTGAGGTACAACTGGAACTCCCTCAGGCGTTGCAAGACCTCCGCAACATGATGCCGATGTTCGGCCATGCTCCGGGAGTATATCAGGACGTCATCTATATACACCAACACGGATCTGTGGAGAAACTCGGAGGGGGCGTTGACCAGTCCATATGGCATCACGAGGTATTCATAGTGTCCAGTAGGGGTCACAAAGGCGGTCTTCCACTCGTCCCCCTCACGTATCCGGAGGTTATAGGTGCTGTGGAGGTCCAACTTGGTGAAAACAGTTGCACCACGGAGATATTTCAGCGCTGTTGGGACGAGAGGAAGGGATAGCGGAATTTCACAGGGATTTTGTTGAGGGAGCGATAGTCGATACAGGGCCGCAAGCCTTTTTTGCTACAAAGAAAAGCTGGAAGCAGCAGGGGAAGTAGATGGACGGATGTATCCTTGATCAAGTGCCTCCTGGATGTATTCTTCCATGGCCTTCTCCTCCGGTAGTGACAGAGGGTATATCTAACAACGGGGCACTGACTCACCCGGAAGCAGATCGATTGCACAGTCCCATGGCCGATGGGGAGGCAGTTTGGAGGCTCGCTGGGGGCAGAAGACGTTGATTCTGATTGTGTTTTGGAAAATGAGAAATGCATTGGCTTCTAACTATGCACAGTAAATTGACTGCATTTATACTGCGCTTTCAACAGACCTATGGCCATCAAAAGCGCTTTACATATTGCCTCACATTCACCCATTCATACACCGACGGTTGCACAGTATGCAAATTAGTTCTACTGGGGAAAGAAGGGTGGGCCTCACATCAGTGGAATGGAGAAGCGCCAAATTGCAATCTCCTCCTCGTCGGAAAGGGATAAAGGTACCCTTTCAACAGACACTCCTTGTGCTGGGCCTCTCTTCAAGAGAGACAAACAGTTCACCAAGTTCTGAGTCTGTCCACCAAGGATGAGACATATCAGATACACCGTAACATTCTGAGCCTCTGGTTAATCCAGAGAGACAACAAAAGATCAGAGGATCTGAGTCAACAGCTTCTGAGGCGGCAACAGATATGACCACATTCTGAGCCTCCAGCCTGTGAGGAAAGAGACATGAACAAGCACTACATTCAGAGTTTTAGTCCAGCGAGACGACTACAGCACGTCCCGAGTCTCCATGCCAGAGAGACAAAAGCGGATTGACCAAGTTCTGAGTGTCTGACCCACAGAGTCAGAAGACACAAAGAGACATTTGCAACAAGGTTAAGCTCACGAGAGCAAACCTTCACTTCAAGGTTCCTTCGTCTGTGTGTTCCAGATTAAGGACCTTCTGCACATATTTCAGGGCCTCATCTGCATGTTCCAGATTTTAGGACCCTTTGGTGCTCCAGGAGATCAGCATCCCACAGATATTTGTGTTTAAGGCTCATGAAACGGATTCCAGCTCCTTTCCCCACTGCATTGTCACCCAGCATAACCAGTGGAAGAAGTCACCGCTATTGGACTGCTTACTCAACCAAGTAGAATGTAAATATCACTTAACCAAACCTTTTTCCAGAGACCTTGGCATTGTTGTATATTATCAGTATATGATTTTCTAATTTATATTTTACAGGTAAAATAACTGATGCTAGTTAATAACAAATAATCTTTTGTTTATTTGTTTGATGCATAATAAGGTTCTTCAGTTTACAGTTTATCTTTCCATAAGATAACACAACTCTTCCATAGCCACACTCAACTTAATCACATGTATTTTATGCATCTTGTGCACTTTATTCCTTTATCATTCATTGTATACAAGTTAGAAATCTCACCAATCTTTCAGATAAATCAGCTGACCAACTCTCCCAACCTTACATTCAATCTAAAATGATTGAACAGCCTCCTGTTTGGAGTGTTCTCATACAGCCAAGGTAAAAGGCCTTGACTAGTGTCCCAAACTAAGAGAGGGGGAAGGTGGTCATCTGATGTACTCATAACCACACCTTAAGTGACGTGTGATCCAAAAATCATAACGTCAGCGGTGACATGTGTACCAATCACTACCTTACTTAGCATCCTTGGATGGACAAAAGTAAAATCACTACATTTAAGTCCTTTCACTCATCAACACAGAATTGAGTTCTGTGTGAAGTGTGTGGGAATTAGCACTAATGTGAACTGTGAGCTGTTTTACCTGCCACTGAAGCTCACATGCAAGTGCACAGCAGTTGAGAACTGCGTCCCAATTCAGAAACTGCATCCTTTGAAGGATGCAGACTTCAAAGGACACACCTTTGAAAGCCATGAAGGTCAGAACGAGCATTGTTAAAGGGGATGGTCTATCCTTTGGAGGATTGCTCTTGTCGCCTAACAACTGTGACAGCTGCCGATGATGAACGGAAGTAACGTTTGTACTGGACTTTTTTTTAAACGTACTTATGGTACATCATACACATTATCATTAATAAAATACTGCATTATTAACGTGATGGTGTAAATGTACATTGTATAATGTGCCCTGGGAAATGCGTTTTGACTAGGGTTCAACTAGAGTTTTGACTAGGGTTTGGACTTTAGAATTGTTTAATTTATTATTGGAATTGCATCTTGTCACAGGCTGGTTGTATCAGAAATAAAACAGTAGTCTTTATTGATAAACTCAAACTAACAAAAATAGTCAGGTTTCTCAGGAATTCAAAAACAAGAACAGAACAACCAGAAAACAGTAACGACAACAGACAACGCAACAGAACTAAACACAGGGTTTAAATAGACAGAACTGAGGAACTAATTTACAAGACACATCTGAACAGAAATAACACAATCAATAAGAAAACATGGAGACAAACAGGCAGGGGAGGGAGGAAGACTGAACTAATTAACAAACGGACAGCAAAACACCCTAAAAGAAATACAAACATAAATGAAAACAAACTCAAAACATGACAAATCTGCAATGGAAATAATTTAGTTTTTTATTTTCATCATGATGTGGTGATTCGAGGGAAATGACTATGAGTGAATATCATTGCGTTAATATGCTCAAATGTACCGCTGGGTGGTTTGATAATGACACAGGAGCCGGAGAGAAACCAACCCAGTACATTTGAGCGAATTATTTCAACGAATCAGCGGTCTGAGTTGCCATATAAGTTACAAACAAATAAAATGTTTTTTCTTTGTAGATTATATAGCAATATATAATATATAGTTTGGAAAACATTGGCTGGGGTTGCCTATAGAGATAAGTCCCAATTGGCTACACTAGGAAGACTGTTCCAGAGTTCAAAAAGATCTACCGCCAGCAAATGATTTTGATATTCTAGGTATTATTAACTTGCCAGAATTTTGAGATCGCAATAGACAGGAAGGACTACTGTATAATGCGTTTAGATCTCGTTCAAGTACTGGGGAGCTAAAGCATTTAATGCTTTGTAAGAAAATAACACAACTAAACGGCTTAAACAAGACTTATACCAGACAAGGAGTAAACTGAAGCTGAGGGCTTACATGCATTGAAAACAAGGGAGCTAATTAACAAGACACACCTGAAAAACTCAAATCAATTGGATACCATGGTGACAAACAAGCATGGGTCAGAGGGAGACCGAACTAATTAACAGCCTAGAAGATTAACCCCTAGAAGTCTGAGCTGTTTTGGGGCCCTTTAAAAGTTTTGACATGCTCTGATATTTGTGCGCTTTTCAGTTATTGCTTATAAACATATTAATGGCAAAAGTGTAAGTACACTGTATTCAGCACAAACTGGGCTAACATAATATCTAAGTAACATGTATGTAAAGGCTTGTATTTTTGACTGAATAATGTTTATGCATGGTTTTTGAAAAAACTAAAAAAATTGTTTTAAAATTATGGCCTCAAAACACACAATAGATATGTGTCCACAAGACTTTTGACTAATGGTTGTTATTGCCTAGACTAGAGTATTTGCTTCAAACTGATGTGAGAATTATTGAGCCTACTCATTCACATAAAACAATATATTAATTTACATTTTGTAAGACATTTTTTCTTTACTAAGGCAGTATGCGAAGAGGCGTGAACGTTAATGAATAATGCTGGGTATCACACCTGAGATAACAAAAGAACGCTTAATGGGCAGCATAATGACCTGCATAATGAATGAGCTTGAGGTATGTGACTGAGAGGGAGCTAAGCAACAGGACAAAGGAAATATATTTTTTTGTAGTTTATTTAGAATGTAGTAAACAAAGGCCTATTATATTTTAAACGATCAAAAGATTTGAGTACACTGCAAAAAATGCTCTTCTTATTTAATATTTTTTCTTGTTTCCAGTCCAAATATTTAAAATTTGGCAATGCAATTATGATTTCAAATAGTATCGGGTGAATTCAGGTTGATTGGGACACTTTTTCCTAGTCATTTCAATGGCAAGCATTTTCTGAATCATTTGATTTTGTAAACTCTCATACACACAATACTCAAATATCATTTCGAGCTTCAGTTCATTTAAGAGACATGCGTGCAATGCATGATCACCAGCGCTAAGGCTATTGTCTGTTATATTGGCTTCTTATTAAATAAGAAGCAAATATATTAAAAACATTGATTAAAATTAAGATACAATTTATACAAAACGAAAACAGGCCAAATAAATCTTGTGTAAACAGTCTTGCGTCTATGATGTACATTTTATGTTGCAGCAAGATTCATATTTAAACAGTCTTTTTGCGTTTAATATTCACAGATGCTAACAGAATAAACTTAGCCTACCACAATCAGCTGCTGAATCCGTTGCTCTGAACAGAACATGAACAGCTTTCCGTGAGGAGAATTATTTCAAGATTATTCCTCAACGCGTCTCAAAACGATGTAGCTGAAGTGTAGCATTTCACTTGATGTGTTTGTTTCAGTTGATGTGAGGGCGTTGACGCATGGATTGCCTCAGTATTTGAATCTCAAAGAGCGCGCGCTCCGTGGGCGCGGTCTTATTAGCGGATAACGAAGAGGCTCGCGAATGACTAACATCTCTCTCTTTTCAAACAGATTACATAAACACAGAATATTAGTTTTCGATTTGATTTACATTATTTAAAACCTGACATGTTAACGTTTCTTTAGACATTTTTCTCATGTTCCCTTTCATTCGGTCACGTTTGACGGACGTCGGAACTGACCGACGAATTGGGATCTGATTTCAGAGACCAATCTACTTCGAGCGTGTTAAAAACGAGCCAATGGAGATTGCCATGCGGTTCACACATTCCACAGACCGCCCCGCAGCGTGGGTATAAATAAGGAAGTGGAGCCAAACAGTGTCATTGCTGTGTCTACGAAGAGTGTTATTCGAGTCTCGTGAGAAGGACTGCTGTTCCAGTGTGGGTGTGACGGCGCGTTGAAGCGGGTGGCCGCTTCAGAGGAGATAAAGAGCTGGTTTTGTTGGTTGGCTGGGCTTTTCCGTTTCTGAGTGCTCACACAGGCTTGCACTATCTGAACTGCGTGAGCTGCGGTCATCTCCCTGAGTGCTTCAGCACTAAAAGAGCAGTTTTCCTTTTCTAAAAGAGCAACACGGTTTGACCCTGCGTCTTTTTCAAGATGTCATTCAAACCGTGTGTTTCTGGATGCGGTTGTTTCCTGTCCTCATTTGACGGCCACGATCTCTCTCACATATAAACATGTGAGATTGCGTTCGTCACGTCGGCGCGTTGTTCGTCTCACCTTTCTCGTAAGGGCTTGAGCGTACAGCGCGTTGTGTGCCGTCGGGCGCCGGCTGACAGCGGGGGTTACCACGGCAACCCAGCGCGTCACTCAGCGCTTTAGAGATGCGCGGTCGAGACTATGAAACCTCAAACGGGGTTGAGTCCCTTTGCCTATTCCCCGATCTAGTTTCTTTTCTTGCAAAAGCCAGAAAAGGGCTACTTTGGCTAATAAGCCTTGGTGACCTGAGGATTACAGTGGTGCTTCCCCGCCGGGTACATCTCCGTGGGCCCCCACTCCTCTATCGCATCACAAGCATGCTGAGACTGTGTTTGTGGGTGGTTCATGTTCTCTCATGAGAACTTGACCACGTCGGTGCGGTGTTCGTCTTGCCTTTTCATAGGGCTTGAGCGTTCAGTGCACCGTGTGCCGTCGAGTTTGACGGCCACGTTCACTGTCTCACATGCCTGCTGGTAGCTTACAGATGGGATTGCTGGTCCTTTTAAAAAACAGGGCAACTTAGTGTTTCATTTGGGGCTCTGGCAGAGGACAGATGTCAATTGCTGCATTGGAGAGAGGGCTGTTATGCGCTGGAAATGATGATGCTGAGTTTCCCACTATAATGGTGTGTGCTCTTGCTGAAACAGATTCAGAGTTGACAGCCATGCTTTCCCGGTAGGCTGAGGCGTAGTGCAACGCCTTGCCTACCCCGTGCCTTTTTTCCCGGATGGGCATTGGAAAAATTAGCAGTATGGAACTATTTGGTGTCAAAATAAGGAACACAAAAAAGGGCCAAAATCTGTATAAATTTTTCCCTCTCTCACTACCCTCTGTCCTGCATGCACGAGGGTAGTCCCGACCCAGGGGTTATGCAGGAACTGCGTGCGGCGGTGGACCTCGCTCTCCGGGCGACGGAAGTCACCGCACGTGCCCTGGGTCAGGCGATGTACACACTAGTGTCTGGGAGACCGTGATTAGACTCCCCCTGAAACTGCCTCATCGACACGGCATCTCAATAAACCTGTCTCCTGCGTGTTGCCTCCGATCATTCGAATATTGCACTTTAATAATTATTTAATCAACATCATCCTCAATAAACCCGTCTCCAGCATGTTGCCCCCGGTCCCTCGAATATTCTGATCTATTATGACCTCCGAGCTGTAAAACTGCCAGAATAATAATAATAATACGCTGTTTGTTAATTGGCCAGAGGAGAACTGGCACCCCGACTGAGCCTGGTTTCTCCCAAGGTTTATTTTTCTCCATTAGGTCACCTAATGGGGTTTTGGTTTCCTTGCCACTGTTGCCTCTGGCTTGGCGTGCTCAGTTGGGGACACTAAATTTTTCAACTAAACATCGAAATACATCTAAATAATAAACTAAATTAACCATTTAAACTAAATTACTGATCAAATTATTGATCTAAAGCCCACAATGTCACTGTATGATACTTGAAATTTTTCCAGAATGGCTATACAGCTGAATAAAATTATGCTGCATTATTTTCCTGTTTAACACTGTAAAGCTGCTTTGAAACAATCTACATTGTTAAAAGCGCTATATAAATAAAGTTGACTTGACTTGACTTGACTAGTGGTCCAGGAACCTGGGGCTAAACCTGGTAGATATGCGTGAGTGCGACTAAGTTCGGTTCCTCAATGCCCCTGTCTGTCAGGCTGGCCTATTCGGCGACGCCGTCGAGAACTTTGCCCAGCAGTTCTCGATGGCCCAGAAGCAGACAGAGTTGGTAAAAAAAAACAAAAAAAACATCCTGATTCGCAGCGCCTCTGCCTGCTTGTCGACGAGGGTGCCCCCCCTGTTTCCGCCTCCGCCCCTGAGAAACCCAGGCAGCAGCCTCCATCTGGGAATCAGGGTGCCGGACGTAAGGGAGGCGCCCAACCCGCTCAGGGCTGGCTTGTCTACAAGCAAGCGGGGGGGCCCCGACTGGTGTCAATACTCTGCCGCATGTACCCACATTTTCAGAGCAGTTTCCTCTCTCCCTGGGCACCAAGAGGGCCAGGTTGGCAGTGTGCGACGCCCCCGGGCCTTGCCACTCCTTTCCTCCCCTCCCCTCGTCAGGGGGCAGCAGTTGTGCGAACACAGGGACATGGTGCTCAGTCACCTCAGCCTGTTGGGCCTTCGGGTCAACCGAGAGAAGAGCAAACTCTGTCCCACACAGAGGATCTCTTATCTTGGTATGGAAATGGAAGCTTCAGCTTAAGTTCTGCCAGGAAGACTTAATCACTTCGTCACTTATTAACTTAAGGCGAGACACTACAGGTGAATAGGGAATTTTTTTTAATTACAAGATATTACTGTGAAACTTCTCCAGTTTATTACTGGCATAAACATAAGAAAAAAATGTATTACACGTTTTCTGTAAATTAATGTTTTAATATGCAAATGAGGCCATATATACTTCAATATACGCTCATTTACATACTTTTCCAAAAACAAAATCTGGAAAATGGAAAGGACCATGTTTAAAATTCTTGGTTCTATTTGTTGACATGTTAGATGAGAGGGCTTTTACAGAGGGGATTCTGGATATCTTATTTTGTGCTTTAGTAAATTAGAGAATACTGACAATAGCCTTAAAAAATCAATTTTCGCCATGTTTTTTGGAGTTAAAGGACCTATAACTCAGGATAGGAATGATATATCAACAAATCCCTCTGTAAAAGCCTTCAGAATATAGTTCCGTATAAGACTGCCAAAGTTGGTGCTTGTAGGTGCTACTGAAGTGGATATATCTGACTCTGAGTGTGAGAAAAAACTCATTTTGAGAAAACGGCCTTTAAAGTTTTATACTCTACAACTGCATACATTTCTATAAAACCCCCAACCTACAAACAAAATATATATTCAGGTAATTAATATCAGTAGAGTATAATATTTAAAACACGTGGAAATTGATAAATGAATAAATTATTAATAGCAATAGCTATTAGAGAACTACCTTAAGAGAACTAACTTAACAAACGCCAGTCACAAAAACTGCAGATGAACTGTCACTGTTTGTTGTATTGGTCCATCTATAACTATTTGAATCTAATTCTGACGGGGTTTCGTAGTCTAATCTGTTGTTGTTTACTTTCTTTTTACTAGCTGTTGCTACTTGGTCTTTTCTGTGAGCGTTTATGAGCCGATTTCAGCGTTGTCTGCACTTTCTCTCAGGTGGAGAATACACAAGCAATCTGCAGCACGTGAGAAATTTACATCGACCAATCAGATGTGGTTTTTGGCTGCAAACTTTCGCGGTTGGTTAGTTTTACAAAGGAAATGTCCATTTTTGGATTAGACAGTGCTGTGTGTGAGACTGAGAGCTTTATAATGATACCAAGCATGACATGTTTCTGTGAATGTAGACGGCACGAGAGATCGCGCTAGAATAACGTTTGATGATTTCGGGTAGAAATCTAAAGGCACACGGTGACAAAATATAATGAAATAACCACCTTAATGTGTAATGTTGACATTTTTTTTTATTTTGACATGAAAGCTTACATGTTAAGGGAGCAAACTGGCCCAAAATCTCAAAATTGACCACTGCATCAAAAAACGATGTTTTCACCTGCCGTGTCTCGCCTTAATCTCTATCCAATCACGTCTTCATATTTTCTGTATAAAGGTCATACTTACACATGTTTGAGTTCGCAGATGCCGATGCGACAACAACTACCACCCTTCCCACCACCACCAGGATGGTTCCGTCCATACCTCCAAAGGGGGGTCGGCTGCGCCCCTGCCTTCATCTTCAGGCAGGAATATGCAGATCCGCTACCCTCGGATTATAAACTATGGACGGGGCCTATGCCAAAACTTTATTATGCTTGCTGGGCTGTTCAATAAATGTATGCTTCATTCATCATTCTATCTCCCGAGTCTTTCTGGTAGAACTGGATTCGGTCAGCCAGACTGCGCGCCTCACGGAACAGCGGGTCCGGTCGGTGTTGAACTGCTTGAATTCGTTCAAAGGCAGGACAGCGGTCCCACTGAAATTTTTTCAGAGGCTCCTGGGGCATATGGCATCTGCAGCCGTGGTAACGCCGCTCGGATTGCTTCATATGAGGCCGCTTCAACACTGGCTTCATGGCCGAGTCCCGAGGTGGGCGTGGCAGAGCGGCCAGTACCGGGTCCCAGTGACTCCTTACTGCCGCCAAACTTTCAGCCCGTGGTCCGACGCTTCATTTCTCCGGGCCAGGGTGCCCTTAGAATAAATGTCCAGGCATGCTGTGCTCTTCACGGATGCCTCCTCCACGGGCTGGGGGGCCACGTTCAACGGGCATGCAGTTTTAGGTCTGTGGACGGGACCTCAATTGTATTGGCATATCAATTGCATCGCTCTTCCCACCGGGAAGACCCCTGAAGGTGTTCGGTTAGTGTCGTGCTTTCTTTCCTGTTAGTCGTGGATGTTAGTCGACTCTGCCCATTACAGAGATGCACTGCTTTAGCCAACATTAAAATGGAACTGTTAAATATAAAATCACTTACAAACAAATCCTGCTTCATACAAGATCATATTCAGGGCAAAAGTTTGGACATAGTGTGCCTTACAGAAACCTGGCAGAAACCAGATGTTCCCCTTCGAGGGAACTCGAACTGAGTCATCGTGACGACACTTTGGGGAACGCCCCTAGCGTAAAGCGTTTGAAGAATGAATGGAATCAGCCCAATCCTGATTGGTGTTGCGTCATGACGTAGTATGTGACGGCATACCCGGAAGATACAAAGGGACGTCTGAACACAACAGAGATAGCTTTCTGCTCTTCAGCGTTAGCGCTCTGTGTTTGTGAGTCTTATTTGGTGTTGTTTGTCTACCAACGTTGTTTTCACAAGCATTTTCTTAAGGCTCGCGAACTACGTGGCTGGTCCCGTGCCTGCTGAGGCAGCACGGCTGATCAATCATGGGGCTCGCAGATGGGTCTGTCAGGGGAACCTGAGAGTGCTGAGGCAACTTCTCCTTCCCTGTTGACAGTTCCATTGTTCTTCTTCCCCGTGTGGAAGCCCACACTGCGGCTTCTTCCCCCGGGGTGGAGGACCCGATGCGTGAGCTGTCTGATTCTGAGGAATTAGACGTGCTCCGTATCGAGGCTTGCCATTTCCTAATGCAAGATTCAAAAATCTTGCGTTGCCGAGGCGACGTGTAGGTTTTGGGTCTGCTATTAAAGTGATACAACGTGACACGGGGAGAATGTATGTGATACTGTTGGGTGCGAGGCATGCAGTCAGCTCCTGAGGGTGCTGGCTGTTTTCATTGAGAAATATCTCGACACGTACTGCCGTACGCCTTTCGGGTGTTTCAGCCTCGCGCCTGTTTGGCTTTCTTCTCGAGGGATGATAGTCAATTGTATTATAATGGCTTGAACCACGTTGCTGCTGCTCCTCCTCGGAGCCCTCCGGAAGTTGATGTCATTCTCGCCGCCTTGTGGCCTGCGGGACACAGTTTCAGGCAATTGCTAATCGCAGTGTCCGCCCTTGTTTTGCGGCCCTGACGAACGGCTCCCTTAGATGAGGCCCCTGCTGGCCAGCCCCCTTTCCCGGGTAGGAGCGATCGAGGTCGCCTCCCCTGTGGAGCTTTTGGGAATCGATGCTGTGCTCCGCGCACGCGCGCTGCACCTGCCGCCTCTAGCAAGACCTGCGGCGGTCCAGCAAACGCGTACGCACACCGAAAATCTTCCTCGATTTCGCCCTGCCAGTTAGCCGCTTCAGGGGGTCGGGGAGGATGCTCGGTTGACACCCGAGGCCGGCCTCGAGAGGCTGGTCCCCTTAGCAGATTATCTCAGCGCATGGTTATGCCTCTGGATATATCTGCATGGGCCCTGCGTACTGTAGAACGGGGTTACAGGCCGCTGTTCAGTTCCCCTCCTCCGAAGTTCAACGGGGGGGTCTGGACTGTGGTCGGCCCGGAGCAGGTGCGGGTTATGGAACAGGAAGTACACTCCCTGTAGGTTAAGGAGACTTTTGAACGTATTCCTCCGCCAGACAGGGAGTCCGGGTTCTACAGCCGGTACTTCATAGTTCCTAGGAAGGATGGTAAGTTGCGTCCAACTTTAGATCGGTGGTTCTTGGATCGTTCTCTTAGGAGATATTCAGATTCAAGAGGCTTACATTTCTTGTCGTGATTCAGATCCAGTCTGAGGACTGCCCTGTCACGGTGGATCTAAAGAGGACGCAAACTTCCATGTATCCATCCTTCTGTGTCATGGGGAATTCCTGAGGTTCGCTTTCGGGGGCGAAGTGTATAATTATCAGGTTCCTCCATACAGCCTGGCTTTTTTTTCCTCGCGAGTAGCAGTGGTTCGGCATTGAGATGTCGTCCTTGGCTGCTCTCAGAGCTTGGGGTAGAGACTCTACACGCAGTAGCGTGTTGACGCCTTCTCAGAGAACCGTGTTCCTGGGAGCCGTATGGGATTCTCTACGTGGTGGGCACAATTGCCCCCCGCGCGTATCGAGTCCATAAGGGCGATGGTCTCCAAAATGAAGCTAGGCCGCAGCATCACTGTGTAGCAGTTTAGGACTGCTGGGACTTATGGCAGCTGCGTCCAACAGAATATCTCTTGGCCTGCTGGCATTGGAGACCCCTACAGTGGTGCTTGGAAACCAAGGGGGCTTTCCTTGAGGGGAAATCCACTCTGTATGACCAGGGTAACGCGCAGTGGCCTTCGTTCCCTCATCGTATGGAAAAAATCTTGGTTTCTGCCCCAGGGGCCGGTGCTGAGAGCATCATGTTGCCGGAAGACCGTTTCAACAGATGCCTCCTTCACCGGTTGGGGTGCGGTCATGGAAGGCCACTTTGCAGAGGTCTGTGGGAGACCCAGCATTCCTCCTGGCACATCTTCTGCCTCGAGATGCTGGCGGTCTACAAAGCTCTGAGGAGCTTTTTCCCGGACCTCCGCGGACACCATGTCCTGATACGATCCGACAATATGGCCGTAGTATCGTATCTGAATCATCAGGGGGGCCTGAAATCGCTATGCAGACTGGCACACCAGGTCCTCCTGTGGTCCCAGGGGAACTGTCGTCCCTCAGGGTGATGTACATCCCAGGGGACAAAAACCAGGGGGCAGACATCCTGTCGAGGCAGGGGCTGAGGCCAGGGGAGTGGCGACTCCACCCCGAAATGGTGGAGGCCATGTGCGAGAGTTTTGGCCGGGTGGAAGTGGATCTCTTCGCGTCTCGAGAGACGTCCCACTGCCCACTGTGGTTCTCCCTCAGCCATCCGACCCGAGTATGATTCCCCAACATCATCGACCTGCTGGACGGTCTCCCGTGGCAGGTCCCTCTGAGGAGGGACCTGCTATCTTAGACTGGGGGCACAATATTTGATCCCCGGCCAGAGGTGTGGATTCTCTGGGTCTGGCCCCTGAGGGGGCCCGGTACCTAGGAGAGGGCCTGTCAGCAGGTGTCGTGGAGACCTTACTTAGCTCCAGGGCTCCTTCCACCAGGAGGTTGTACAGCCTGAAGTGGAATGTATTTTCCACTTGGTGTAGAGAACGGGAGGTGGACCCAGTTAACTGCCCTGTGGCTTCAGTGCTGGAGTTCCTACAAGACCGTTTCTCCGCCGGTCTTTCCCTGTCCACACTTAAGGTGTATGTGGCTGCCATTGGAGCTTTCCACTCACCAGTAGATGATGGGACTCTGGGTAGACACCATTTGGTTGTACAATTCCTCCATGGGGCTAGGAGGATGAGGCCTGCGGCTCGTTCCAGGGTCCCAGCCTGGGACCTTGCGGTGGTGCTCGAAGAGCTGGTCGAGGCCCCCTTCGAGCCGCTGGAGTCGGCTGAGGCAAAGGACCTGACCCTTAAGGTGGCCTTTCTCATTGCCATCACTTCTCTGAGGAGAGTGGGGGACCTCCAGGCCTTGGCTATCACGCCAACCTGCTTGGAGTTTGCCCCAGGCGGAGTTAAGGCCATCTTGCATCCCAGTCCGGGCTATGTCCCCAAGGTGCCATCTAACGTGGTACAGTCAGTGCTTCTTCAGGCCTTCCATCCTCCACCTCACGTGACAGCGGAAGAGGGCAGACTGCACCTCCTCTGCCCTGTGCGGGCATTGAGGATTTATTTGGAGAAGTTTGCACAGTGGAGAAGATCAGACCAATTGTTGATATGTTTTGGTTCACCCAAGAAGGGGCTGCCTGCTTCAAAACAGACAATCAGTTACTGGATTGTCCAGGCTATAGCCAAGGCTTATCAGGTGCCCAATCTGCCTTCACCGATATCCGTGAGGGCTCATTCCACCAGGAGCATGGCCTCCTCGGTGGCCCTCCTTTCTGGAGCCTCTATGCAAGAGATCTGCGAGGCGGCTGGGTGGGCCACTCCGCACACCTTCATTAGGTACTACAGTCTGCATCTCCCTGTGACGCCTGTGACTAGAGTGCTCATCCCCTAGATGTGCCTGGTTTACAGCTTCACAATAGGTAGGGTATGATTGGTGCGGCATAGTGGGTACTCGTTCCCCAAAGTGTCGTCACGATGACGCAGTTCGAGTTCCCTCGAAGGGGAACGTCTCGGGTTATGACTATAACACTGCGTCTCGTGTCCACACCAATCAGACAGAGTGCTCGCTTCATTGTAGAACGCTATCTCTGTTGTGTTCAGACATCCCTTTGTATCTTCCGGGTATGCCATCACATACTACGTCATGACGCAACACCAATCAGGATTGGGTTGAATCCATTCATTCTTCAGACGCTTTACGCTAGGGGCATTCCCCAAAGTGTCGTCACGATGACGCAGTGTCTTGTTCCCTTCTTGGGGAACAACGTCTCATAACCCGAGACGTTTTTTATGTTTTAAATGAGACATGTCCTCCTGGCTACTGTTATTTCCATAAAGCTCGTAGCTCTGGCCGTGGTGGTGGCCTGGCTTATATCTACCGCAGTCATTTGGATCTATTCCCTCTAGCCCTCCCTGAGCTGTCTTCTTTTGAATGTTTGAGATTTAATTGTAAGCACCCCCCCCCCCCCATCAATAACAGTACTACTAATTTACCGGCCACCCAAATCAAACTCATGCTTCATTTCAGAGCTGTACAATCTTCTTTCAACTTTCTGTGCAACCTCTTCCAATATAATAATACATTCATTTTAACATTCATGTCAATAATACTTCCTGCCATTTTGCTACAGAATTCCTGCAGTCATTGGACTGCTTAAATCTCAGACAACATGTTGATGTTCCCACACATATCATGGGGAATATTCTTTATCTGGTCATTACTGAGTCTGCCTCTCTAAGTGCACCATTTGTGTATGATCTGGGTGTATCTGACCATAACGTCATTTCCATGGACCTGAAAAATATTAACAGAGAAAACCTGAAGTTAAGCCTTAAACATCTCCATTCTGCAAATATCCCATCAGTTACTGAGTCTGTGGAATTCTACAATAAGACATCGAGCAGCATTTTGGATTTCCATGCACCCATTAAAGTCAGAGCAGTCACGTTTTCCTGCTCAGCTCCCTGGTTCACAAGTGACCTGTGGAAATATAAGGCAGCTGGACGTACCCTTGGACGACGGTATTAAAAACTCTGAACTAACTGTTCAATTGCTGGCCTACCGGGACCAACAAAAAGCTTATTTGAAGTCCATCAAAGAAGCACGGTCACAGTACTATTCAAAGGCTTGAGGCTATTCTGCTGCTTCCCAGAAGCTTCCCATGATATACTCCACCTGTGCCCTTGACCCCTTCCCTACAGCTCTGGTGAAAGCATATATTACTGCCATCAGTCCCCTCATCACCATGATAATAAACCAATCACTTCAGTCTGGTCAGGTACCGTCTGTCCTAAAAACGGCTATAATTAGTCCATTACTCAAGAAACCCTCCCTCGATCCTCAAACTCCTGCTAATTATAGGCCTATATCCAACTTGCCATTTATTTCAAATGTTTTGGAGAAAGTAGTTGCCAAGCACCTCGAAGACCACCTCAACTATAACAACATTGTTGAAAACTGTCTTCACTTTCTTCACAACAGTTTGTGTTGGCTGTAGTCAGATGACTTTAGCTGTAGTCACACTGCTTGCCTACATTGTACTACTGAAGAAATAATCTTTAAATAAATAAGCTTTTAATTGTTTTACAATATTTCATCTTTAATATGAATGAGTTTGTCTGGAATTTAAAATTTTACTTTTATATTTTCACGTTGCATTTATTTGGTTATTTGTTCAATCTCAGACCATTGTTTGTCGTATAGGTCATAGTTTGACTCTTAAAGGTGAAGACCAAACTTTATGCATGTTTTGTAAGATTCCCCTCTTTTGTTGGACTGTCCTGGGTTAAAACAAGAATGCTCTTTTATCAAGTTATTTCACGTAAGGACTTATTTAGAAAGATTATGCATGAAAAGATTTAGGATTTTTTTTTATTTATCATAAATTGATTAAAAAAATCTTGTATAATATGACTTGTCATGTTTGTTTGCTTGGTTTTATTGTATTTATATGATATTTGTATTTTTGTAATATAATTTTTGCCATGAATATAGGCTTAGATGCTGACATGGCATTAAATAAAACAATCTGTATTCCGTTATTTAATTTTTATTATTAAGATGTCTGCACAAGAGTAAACTCCCATCTGTGCAAACATTAAACTGAAATTGGTCTCTACACTTTGTTCTGGTAACTCTGCTAAACTATAATTACTAAAACTGAAACGAAATATATAAAAACTAAATAGAAATGTGTTTACAAAATAAAAACTAAACTAAAACTAGCAAAACAATTTATAAAACTAACTAAAACTAAACTGAAATTTGTTGCAATATTGAAAACGATAATAAAATAAAAACTAATTTAAAAATGCAAAACTATAATAACCTTGCCTCACAGACAGATCTGAATTTGTGGCCATGGGTAGCTCAAGGACCCTTTCACATGCGGTTGGTTGTGGGGTACCTCAGGGCTCAGTTCTAGGACCTCTCTTTTTCAATCTCTACATGCTTCCTTTCTGTAAAGTCATCAGTCGCTTGGGAATTTCATTTCACTGCTACGCTGATGACACACAATTATATCTGAAAATTTACACTCATTCATCATCATCCTTGTCATCATCATTATCAACACTTTCTGCCTGTCTGGAAGAGATAAGGACGTGGATGAACTACAACTTTCTCCAGCTGAACAGCTCTAAGACAGAAGCCATCCTCATTGGTTCTCCTCATCAGATCAGATCATCCACCATAATCTGTATTACATTATCTGGCCAGGACATTCCTCTATCATCCATAGTCACCAATCTCGGTGTTAGGTTTGATCTACACTTAACCTTTGAGGCCCACATTAAATATCTTTGCAAAACATTTTTTTGTCACCTCAGGAATATAGCCAGACTCCGTCCCTCACTCACCCACCCTGTATGATGCAGAGAAACTCGTTCATGCCTTTGTCTCCTCGAGACTGGATTATTGTAACACTCTTCTCTTTGGGATTCCTAGCAAGAGCATCCAGAAACTCCAGCACATACAGAACAGTGCCGCTAGAATCCTGATGAGAGTCCGTAAATATGAACACCTCACACCAATTCTTCAGACTCTACATTGGCTTCCTTTTACCGCTGGACGATGCTGTATGGGAGTGCCAATCCCAGAGCTGTTTTGATTTCCAACTTTTCAAAGCCGAAATGATTAAGGTTTTTGATCGGTCTGTGTTTGGAAAGGAGGCTTCTAGGCTGTTGGCAGCTCTTCGACAAGGCAAGAGAATGGTGGCGGACTATGCTATTGAATTTAGAACTCTCGCAGCCACCAGTCAGTGGAATCCCGAGGCGCTGGCGGCACGGTTCCTGGATGGGCTTGTTGATGACATTAAAGATGAGATTTATGCTCGTGATCCCCCAGAACATCTGGATGATGTCATTGACACTGCTGTTCGTCTTGATTTCAGAATGGAGTTACATAGTCCGATTTGGGGTCAGTTTTCCAGGCATCGGACAGAACCTTTCGATTCACCTTCTTCTTCCCGGGTACCTGAACCATCGGATGGTGTAGAACCCATGCAGGTTGGCAGAATGCGTCATTCTGCTAAGGAAAGACAATGACGCTTGTCTGAGGGACTCTGTCTTTATTGTAGTGGCTATGGTCATCTGGCTGCATCCTGTCCAGTAAAAGGTAGCGCTCGTCAATAGTCAGGGGAATTCTGGCGAGCGGAACCTTTACATCCCCATTTCATGACAAAATTGCCGTGAATCGTTGTTAACCCCCTCGAGTCGGCGGTCCCGCCCGTGCAATCGACTCGCTTTTTTTCTTATCAGTGCAAAAGAGACTCAAATAACTCTGTCGATTTTTATCATTCAGGCAAGTGTTATACATCATTATAATCTGTTAAGTTTCTACTTTTATTTGTATACACTCACAACAAAAACAAAACTTTGTGCTTTTTGCAAAATAAAGAAAACAAACATGATGCACATTTTGTCATCTCTCAGCCCATGAAGTTCATTCAGAAATGCGTTTGAAAATGAACTAAAACTCAGCGAATGAGAAATATTAACAGGCATGAGAAATATACATAATGCTTGGACATACATAATGTCTACTTTTAAATGCGTTAAGTCAAATAAAAACAAATATTCTCAGTAATACGTTTGAAACCAAGGAGAGGTACAGTCTTTCCCATCTCACTTCATTATCTCTAATGAGCGGAGATCGCCACGCCCCCGGAGCCATTCACACAGTAAATAGTTAGGAAGAAGAATTCACTTTTTCCTCTGAGGAAGATTTCAACTCAAACGACAAACGAGTGTATTTTGAAGAGCGAATCGACCCTGCTGAGGATATAAGTTCTGAGTAAGTGTTTAGTATTATATAAGAATTTTTCTGAAAATATGCATTATGCCTTCTGAAAATAAAAACTGCCTTATGCCTAATGTAGCTTGTTTGCAAATATCTGCTTAGGTGTAAATATGATGTGATTTAGTGCAAATATACTTAGCCTACGGTAAAATATATAAGCTGATACTGTCTTAACACAAGACATTATATTTATATATATAAATGTTTGGTTTTGGTCAGCCTATGACATGCCTAAAATACTGCATTATGCCTATGCAGATGTTTTGCGTGCAACTGAGTGATATGAAGTCATTATTCTGAGATATAAACTCGCAATTGCGTGATATGAAGTCACAATTCTGACTGAGAAAAAAAGTCAGCATTGTGACTTTATATCACGCAATTGCTAATTTATATCTCAGAATTCGGACTTTATAACATACAATTGCGAGTTTATATCTCAGAATTATGACTTTATATCACGCAATTGAGATAAAAATTCGCAATTACTCTATTTTTTTATTTAGTGGCGGAAACTGGCTTCCATAGATGTTTGTGAATACAGGTGTAAATGTTTGAAATGCACTAAATACACACATTCTATATATGGCCCATCAACAGATACTTTCGGTCTATGGCCCATAAATAGATATTTGTCAGTCCTATGGCCCATCATCAACAGATAGTGCGTCCATACTCATTAATTGCCCATCGGTTTACTTTGGACAATGTATGCTAACATGTTTTGTTTTTTTTCATAGGAATGTGACCGCATCATCATCACCAGCACCTCGCACAGCACCACGCAGGTGTCGTTCAGTTCTCAGTGCGATTGAGAATCATACTGAGTAAGTGCACAGATGTAATTTTGTTTACATCATCATAATACAAAAATATATGTACTTGTACGACATCACAAAATCTGTAGTCTTTTTTATTAATGGCCATTGTTATGAATTCATTTCTTTGATTACGTTATCAGCTTGTACTCGCTTAATTTTTTTTTTACAGATGTGACAATGAAAATTTCCAAGCACCTGTTCCAAAGAGAGCCAAGGAAAACAAGCAGACAAGCAACAGGCAGTTCACTCTTTCATGGAAAACAGAGACTGATGTGGACATGGTTCCACAGACTCTGGGATTTCTGCCCGCACAGGAACCTGGACCACAGCTGAGCTCTGTTGACTCCCATTCTCCCATGAGTCTATTAAAAAAAAAAATCAGAAAGCACTGTGTAAATTCTGTGCCACAACACCAATGCTCAGGCAGCCAAGGCAATTGCAAAGGGCCGCAAATATAAATGGACAGATGTAAGCATCAGTGAGATGTACCGCTACATCGGGCTGCTGTTTTACATGGCCATGGTGAAGATGAGCTCCATCACTGATTACTGGCGGCAGAGCAGTGTTTTCTCTGTGCCTTTTCCTGCTACAGTTATGTCTAGGGACAGGTACCGGACAATTTCATGGAATGTACACATAAGTCACCCAGATGAGGACAAGGAGAATGACAGAAAGAGAGGCACAGCTGAACATGACAGTCTGTTCAGGGTCAAACCTCTCATGGACACTATCTGTCATGCTTGCAAAGCTCTCTATCATCCAAGAAAAAAACGTAGCTGTGGATGAGAGAATGGTGGCATGCAAAGCAAACACTGGAATGACACAGTACATGAAAGCCAAGCCAACCAGGTGGGGTTTCAAGTTGTTTGTTCTTGCAGACTAATCAAATGGATACACTTGGACTTTTCTGTGTACACCGGAAAGAACAACTTTCCTACCGGCCATGGACTGTCATAAGATGCTGTAACATCTCTTTTGGACCATACATTTTTGGGTTCTGGGTACCATGTGTACATGGACAATTTTTATACAAGTCCAAAGCTCCTAAAAGACTTGTTTGCCATGAAGTTTGGTGCATGTGGGACTTAGGGATGGGCGATATCTTATCGTTTGCGATATACCGGTAAAAATCCTCCCTGCGATAAGAATTTGTCTTCCCGCGATAATAACGATAAGTCTTAGTTGATGACGCATTTCTGTGTGCGACGGTCTGCGATGCATTCGCAGCTCGCATGTAGAGCA
Organism: Gobio gobio; assembly: GCF_949357685.1. Lineage (NCBI taxonomy): Eukaryota > Metazoa > Chordata > Actinopteri > Cypriniformes > Gobionidae > Gobio > Gobio gobio. The sequence goes on along the minus strand of NC_137110.1, from coordinate 32,852,761 downwards.
AAAACAACAATGGCGGACGGCAGCAGTGAGGCTGAGGAGGAGTTAACTGCAAAACGAGGCGCTACCTCAACAATTTGGAACTGGTTTGGTTATAGAAAATCAGATGTGGAGCAAACGACCGTTATATGCAAAGTTTGCAAGAAAACGGTGGTTACAAAGGGTGGAAACATCCAATTTGTTCCACCATCTTAAATATAGACACAAACCTGAGTATGAAGAAAATATGAAGATGCGTGAGGAGAAAGAGTCATCATCAAGTAAGCCTCAAGTTAAGAAATGTCCTACTCAGACGAAAATTTCCAGCGCATTTGCAAATTGTATTCCTTATGATAACAAAAGTAAACGATGGGCCGAACTAACGGACGCGGTGGCGTTTTGTTTGGCAAAAGACATGTTGCCATTCCAAACTGTCGAGAAGGTAGGATTCAAGCGAATGATCCATAAACTCGACGCAAGATATAAGATGCCTTCAAGAAAGTATTTCTCCAAAACGGCGCTGCCAGCAATGTATGATGAGTGTCGTAGTAGGTTACAAACAACGCTGTCTACGGTGGAGTTTTTTGCCTCAACTGCAGACATGTGGACTAGCAGAGCGACCGAGCCGTACATTAGCCTCACGGTCCACTATATAACAAACGAATGGAGTTTGAACAGCTGCTGCCTCCAGACAAGTTTTTTTCCAGATGACCACACGGGAGAAAACATTGCGAGTGGTTTAAAGCTGTTTCTTCAAGATTGGGATTTAGATGAGAAGAAACAGGTGTGCCTGACAACGGACAGTGGAACTAATATAGTAAAAGCAGTCACTCTGAACATGTGGACAAGACTGTCTTGCTTTGGCCATTGTCTACACATTGCTATTGGTAAGCATACTCTCTCTCAGTGTCAATGTATTTTATGCATGCACACATTGAGCATAGTAACATTTTCATTAGAGGTAATATGTACGTTTGTGTGCTGTAAAGCTTGATATTAACACCCACCAGTTGAATTTTATATATAATAAAATTATAAACTCGCACTACACTTAAGTCAGTGATAATAATGTTAATAATTGTTCTTTTAAAATGTAAATGTTTTTTCACTTTCTGTATATCATTTTTGAATAACTGGAAATGAAAGCATTATAATAGTTACTTAATAAAATATTTTTATTAAATTGTGATCATGTTAAATACAAAATTTGTTGCATTAAAATGTGTGGTTTAAAGATTATTACCTTTTTCTTTATATATATATATATATATATATATATATATATATATATATATATATATATATATATATAATATATAATATTTTTTTTTACATTATAACAGGCAAAAAAAGTTTATTTGAAGCCCTGATTGTGTACATTTAAGATTCATTTTTAACTGAACTCTCATTCAAATTGTTGTTGTTTTGCAGAGAGAAGCATGAGGGATCCCAGGATTGACAGAGCTGTGGGGGTTTGTAAGAAGGTCGTCTGTGCATTCTCACACAGCTGGAAAAAGCAGCGAGCACTCAAAGATGCTCAAGTAGAACTTGGCCTTCCTCCACACAAACTTGTGACTGAATCACCAACACGATGGGGATCAAGGCAGAAGATGATTCAGCGCCTGCTTGAGCAAGAGAAGGCCATCACACATGTCCTGGCTGCTGACAGGTCAACCAGGCATCTGGTACTTACATGGCAGGATATTGATATCCTGCACTCTGTCAGTAAGGCACTTGGGCCTCTTCTTGATTTCACAGATGCCCTCTCCTCTGAAAACTATGTCACAGTGTCGTGCTTGAAGCCTACTCTTCACCTATTCAACAACGAGCTGCTGCAGAGGAAAGATGAAGACACTGATCTCACCAAGACAATTAAAAGTTCAATACTGGACTATATGAACACCAAATACAGTGACCCAGAGGTTCAGGAACTAATAAACATGGCAACGTTTCTTGATCCACGCTTCCGCATGCAGTATTTGAGTCAAGAAGAGATCCTGGTCATCAAAGCTAGAGTGGTCAGAGAGGTGGAATCCCTTTCGGTCAAGCCAAGTGATGCTGCTACCCCTGAAACATCAGGTGAATCTACAAAAGAAGCCCAGAGTGCATCAAAGAAGCAGAGGAAGAGTCTAGGAAGCTTTTTCAAGAAACCAGCTGCTGAGATGACCACCAGTTTTTCTGACACAGAGAAAATCGAGGCCGAACTAAACGGCTACTTGCATGGTTCACTGGCAGATAGTGAGAGCAACCCCCTCACATGGTGGAAGGTACAGGAGGTGAATTTCCCTAACATCAGTCGTTTGGCAAAAAAATACCTGTGCATCCCCGCCACAAGTACACCCTCAGAGAGGGTCTTCAGTGCTAGTGGAAATGTGGTAACATGCCAAAGGTCCCTTCTGAAACCAGCTACAGTAAATATGTTAGTCTTCTTGACAAAAAATCTTGAGGTGTGAGCATGAAGTGTTCTCTTTTTGAATTTTGATACCTGAATCACATGCTTAAATAGTATGTGTGTTTGTTATAACTTGCAGTACCCAAAGTGTTCATGGTAGCCTGTATTTATTTTAATTTTTTTACAATTTAAGATTATATCAGTGTTGTTTACACTTTAATTGAAAATTATTTTATTTAATTTTGTGTTTTGCATTATTTACACAATAGTATGTGAGTTTGTTACAACTTGCAGTGCCCAAAGTTTTCATGGCAGCCTGTATTTATTTTAATTTTTTTACAATTTAAGATTATATCAGTGTTTACACTTTAATTGAAAATTATTTAATTTAATTTAGTTGTGTTTTGCACTATTTACACAATGTAACTTTAACTGAAGACATATTTGGGATTGTTACTTTTTGTTACAATGTTTTGCACTACCTTTAGTCTTTGTTCGATGAGACAAGAGTGTGTAATAACTTGCACTACCTAATTGGTAGCATGTTCATACATATTTACGTTCTAAGAGTGTACAATGGAAGTTTCTGTTTGTTACTTTATCAGGTTTAATTTGTACATGGTTGGGATTGTTACTTTTGCTGTTTGCACAATGAGAGTAAATAAATACAGAATCTATGTTTACATTTCAAACTTGTAATTGATTTATTTTATGTAATTTCAGGAGCCTATTTGATACGTTTTACTTTTAGATCAATGTTTGTGAGGCTCTCAAGACTGCATGCAGCTATCATTTGTACCCAAAAACAGTGAGTGAGTGGTACTACATTTATATCGTCATTTATATCGTTATCGCAATAAAAATAGAAAATATCGTGATATAATTTTCAGTCCATATCGCCCATCCCTAGTGGGACTTACAGGGACAACTGGAAGGACTGCCCTTGAAATGCAGCTAATTCACTCTCTAAAAAATCTGCCTGGGGATCCATCAGATGGATTCGGGATGGACCTCTTATATTTGTGAAGTAGATGAACACACGAGAGGTATCTGTCTGTTCTACCATCCATCCTGCTTATGCAGGAGACGCGGCGCAGAGGAGGGTGAAAGCACAAGACACATGGAGGACAAAGACATTTCCATGTCCTGCACCTGTGACTGCATACAACAAACACATGGGGGGCGTTGACCTGTCTGATCAGCTGTTGCAGTATTACACAACACAGCACAAAACCATGAAGTGGTACAGAAAGATTTTTCTACACTTCTTGGACATTGCTTCCACCAACTCCTTCCTTTTGCACAAAGAACTACATGGTAACATGTCACATAAAGAGTTCACGGAGCAGCTTATCACAGAGCTCTGTGGTGTGCCACAGAGCTCTGCACCAAAATGGACAATTAGTAACTATGTAACAGTTCCAGGAGCTGAGGTGACCTCAGATTACAGGAATGACTCCACAGTTGGTCGCAGGATCTGTGTGCGTTGCAAAGCAGTGCTTGGTAAAAGGCAGTTAACACCATGGAAATGCCAGTCTTACAACGTTCACTTATGTCTTCAATTGAACAGGAACTGTTTTCAAGAGTGGCACAAAGAGGTGTGACTGTGTTCAGATGTTTGTGCTCTGTTGACTACCTCCCACTGACCATCGGGCTGCAAAGATCATCTGCAATACTCTTGTCTCTCCCTATGTACACTGTCTTCTGTAGCACTACATTGTATTATGTGTAAATTTAAGTATACTGTACAAGACTTGTATTGTTAGGAAAGATTTCTATTTTGAATAAATGCTGTTCTTCATCAATTAATCATGAAAAAAAAATACAAACCTTTGATCGGTACTGTATATGTTTATATATGTAGCACTGTGGTGGTAGGCACAACATTTTAAATTTCTTAAATTTTTAAAATCAATATATTATGTTATGTGAATGAGTGGCCAGAGTGATTTTTACATCGTCTTGAAGCAAAAATTCTAGCCTACGTGATCCAGTTTTCAAAAGTCTTGTGAACAAATATTCAGTATGGTTTTTATGGCCGTATTTCAGCGACTTAAAAATATATTTTTTTCACAAATCGCGCATAAACATAATTTTCTCAAAACTTTTACATAAATGCTGCTCACATATTATTGTAACAGATTTTGTACTGAATACAGCGTAATCAGAATTTAGCCATGAAAACATTACAAGTAACAGAAATAAGCACAAATGTCAGGGCATGTCAAAACACTTTCAGGGCCCAGAAAAGACCTCAGATTTCAGAGGGTTAATCGCCTTATCCCATTGTTAAAGTCATCAGTCCGGTGAAGGTCCAGCTTCGTTTACACCATCCCTTCCGTCGTGTGCACCTTGTCGTTCCTTTATCATTCAATGTGAGGTGATTAATTCTTATGTTTCCAAAATTAAACCTGTCTTGCGCTCTCCTCATGTCCCTTCTGTGTCTTCCCCTGCCCCTCCAACCCCCTGTTGATCGATGGCGCTCCTGCCTTCATTGTCAGGCGTCTCCTTGATTCCAGGCGCCATGGATGGGGATTCCAATATCTTGTTGACTGGGAGGGTTACGGTCCAGAGGAGAGATGTTGGGTCCCGGCTCAGGATATACTTGTCCACTCGCTTATTGAGGCCTTCCATCGCCAACAACCCTCTCGGCCCTCGAGCGCCAAGAATGGTCTGCCTGACCATTCTCTTCAGTTCTGAGCTGTTTTGGAGTCGTGCAGTTTGAACTGTCTTTATTATTGTTTCAATAAATTGAAGTTAGACATTCTTCTGCTTTTGGGTCATCCTTCCTCAGATCGTCACAGTTTCTTCACTTTGCGTTTGAGGGATGAGCAAATCAATACAAAGTTCTGCCCTTCGGGCTGTCCCCGTCTCCCCGCGTCTTCACGAACGTCGAGGAGGGGGCTCTTGAACCCATGAGAACACAGCATTCGCATTCTCAACTATCTCGACTCTCAACTGGGAAAAGAGCAAACTCGCCCCTGTGCAGAGGATATCTCTTTTTTTCTCGGTATGCAGTTCAATTCGGTCGAACAGACAGCTTGCCTCACAGAGGAACGTGCTGAGTCAGTGCTGCATGGCAGGACAGTGGTGCCACTGAAACTTTTTCAGAAGCTCCTAGGCCATATGGCAGCCGCAGCAGCACTTCATATGAGACCGCTTCAGAACTGGCTTCACGGCTGAGTCCCGAGATGGGGATGGCAGCTCCAGGTGAGTATCATATCAGCCTGTCGCCAAACCTTCAGCCCGTGGTCGGAGTCCTTGTTTCTTCAGGTAGGAGTGCCCTTAGAACAGGTGTCCAGCTGCCTCGAGTTGCTAGCAGTACGTCTTGCACTCAGCCACCTCAAGAAGCCGCTACAGAGTAAAGATGTATTGGTCCATAGGGAAAACACTGTGACCGTTGCGTACATCATCCGACAAGGTGGTCTACGATCCCGTTGCATGTCGCAACTCACCTGCCATCTCCTCCTCTGGAGTCAGAAGCATCTGAGGTTGCTTTGGGCCATTCATGTCCCTGGTGTGCTCAACTTTGTGACGACTCCATTCCCAGGCGGTCCAGCTGGAGACATTTTGGGATGGCTCAAGTAGACCTGTTTACGAGACAGTTAAATCCTCCTCAACCTCGCTCCATACCCTCTTGGGACCTTGCTCTTAGAGCACTTTGTTGCTTAGAGCACTTTGGAATGCCACATTTGAGCCTTTGCCATCCGCAGAGCTAAAGATTCTGTTTATGAAGACTTTGCTGCTGACTGCACTGGCCTTTATCAAGAGGTTAGGGGACCTGCAGGCATTTTCGGTCGACAAATCATGCCTAGAGTTTCCTTTAGGGACCAAGTGGTGAACCTGCAACTGCTGCCCCCGTAGGAGGCAGACCCAGCCCTGGCTTTGCTCAGTCCCGTCCACGCTCTGTGTCTGTATGTGGACAGAACACAAAGTTTTAGGACCTCAAATCAGCTCTTTGTCTGTTACGGAGGCCAGCAGAAGGGAAAGGCTGTCTCCAAGCAGAGGAGTGCCCCACTGATAGTGGATGCCATCACCTTGGCTTACCAAGCTCAAGGCATGCCTGCTCAGGTTTCGAGCTCACTCTACTAGGAGTGCATCCTCCTGGGCACTGACACATGGCACCTCGCTAACAGATAGAGCTGCGTGCTGGGCGACACCAAACACGTTCACTAGATTCTATAGCCTTCGTGTAGAGCTGGTATCCTCCTGTGTTCTCACCTCAAATGGGTAGAAGCAACACTCTAATGAGAGTTAGTTGACATGTTGTTGCAAAGTTACTAATAGTCAACAGAATGTTCAGAAGGGACCATCAAAATAAAGTGTTACTGGCGAATAAATTATACATTTAAAAAATGCAGTTTGTAAATAATTTATAAAGAAGATCTACAAATAATATGTAACATGTTACGTGATAAAAGTGTTGACTGGGGAGGGTATAGACAGCTGTCTTCTCTGGCACACATGGAGTCTTTAACCACTGCACACCTGCATGTGAGCTTCAGTGAAAGGTGCAACTGCTTCATGTTATCGTTAGGTCCCACAACCTCCACACAGAATCGAAGTCTGTGTTGACGAGTGAAAGGACTTGACATAACTAATGTGAATGATCATTTATGAATGTATAGTCATTTGCAAATTATTAGTTCATAATAAACTTAACTTATAAATTACTTTTAACTGAATTACAAAACATACCCCCGGTTTCACAGACAATGCTTAAGCTAATCCTAGACTAAAATGCATGTTTGAGCTGTTTTAACTGAAAGAATCTTGCACTGACAAATCTTAAAATATGTCAGTGGCATTGTTTTGTCTCAAGATGCACACCAGTAATGTTTTTTTCTTGGGCACGTTTATAAAAGTTACTTAAATGTCCTAATTGAACTAAGGCCTAGTCCTGGCTTAGTCTAAGCCCTGTCTGTGAAACCGGGCCTTAAAATGTTAGCATATCACTTATTAATCGTTTATGAATGTATATTCATGTTTTGTAAATGATTAGTTCATCATTAACTAATAACTTATAAATTACTTATAACTGAACATTATTATAAAGTGTTACCCTGTCTTTCTCTTATGCAGGCATGGTTAGTGTACTAGTTACCAAACCTGTAATATCCTACTGCAACCAGGCCATCACTCTGCACTGCAATGTATCTCTATCTAATGGAAAGGACCGTGAATTCCAGGTTACTCATCTAAGCTGGATTAAAGGATCAAATAAAACAATATGCTCGGAAAGCAATACAGCAAACAGAAGTTTATTCCCATGCCAATATATGGCAAACAAACAGCTGGTACTAACTATTGCCTACCCAAAAACAGATGACATTGGACGCTATATCTGCAAACTCCGATCCTCCCATGGACATACAAGTGCTGATACCAATGTGACACTGGGTATGTAGGATGAAATGTTATGATAGGGATTGGATAAGGTTTTTATTCCTTTAACAAATCCTTCATCATGAAATCAAACTGTTCTAATAACATGATGGTGTACTGTATGTCCATGCAAAATTGAGGGAATAATTTTTATTTGGCAAATGTTAGCCAAAACTCATCTTTGTTTATAAGCTTTAAGATGCATTTTAGCATCCCAAGTCAATATTTATCAAATTCTTTTTCTTCCCTCAGAGTGTCCTCAGAAAATTGTCCAGATACATGAAGATGGGAAAAGGGTGACCTGCAAGGTTGAGAGGTCAAACCATGATGGGCGCATCCACTGGTTTCATGGAACAGTCAATCTAACAAGTCAATCAACTCAGGAAATGTATTCTGCTGCTGATGGATCATATACAGTGATTAGCTCCCTCAATGACAGTTCAAACTGGAAAACGTACAACTGTTCATACTGGTTACCTCAAATTAAGCAATATATAGCAAGCAAGAACATTGTTATGAAACATAACATACAATCTAACACACAGTCTTTCAGTAGTGGCAGAACGACTGGTCTGGTCTTCTGTTTATGTCTTCTATGGACACTCATTCAGCCGTAATGGCAGCAATAACTGCAAAAAGCTTATTTCAAACTTTAAGTCAGCTGACATATTATACACATTAATACACACTCAAATATACACACCAAAGACACATTTTCCATGTTCAAAGACTTGGCCTGCCTAGTCACAATGAGGTAATAACCTGAGGATAACCTGAAAAAGAACCTTTAGGGGGCCTGGGCTAAAAAATAAATCCAATTACATCATATGGCAAAAGAACATTTATTGATACAAAGATAAAGCAATAATTAAATGAATCAGAATACAAACAAATGTAAATATTAACCAAAGTTTGTCTGGACCACAAAAACTAATTCCTGATATTAACAGCCTGCCTGTTAATACTACTGTTATTTTTAGCTTCCCTATATGGAGAACCTTAAAAGGTTAGTTCACCCAAAAATGAAAATTCTGTCATTAATTACTTACCCTCATGTCGTTCGACACCCGTAAGACCTCTGTTCATCTTCGGAACACAAATGAAGATATTTTAGTTGAAATCCGATGGCTGAGAAAGGCCTCCATTGGCACAATGTTCTTAACACTCTCAAGACCCATAAAAGGTACTAAAGACGTTGTTACAAAGTCCATCTCACTACAGTGGTTCTACAATAACTTTATGAAGCGACGAGAATAGTTTTTGTGCGCAAAACCTAAATAACGACTTATGTATATAGTGATGACCGATTTCAAAACACTGCATCATGAAGCTTCGAAGCGTTATGAATCAGCGAGTCGAATCATGTTTCGGATCGTGTGTCAAACCGCCAAACTGCTGAAATCACGTGACTTTGGCGATCCAAACCACTGAATCAACTCACTGATTCATAACGCTTTGAAGCTTCATGATGCAGTGTTTTGAAATCAGTCATCACTATATAAGTCGTTATTTAGGGTTTTTTTGCGCACAAAAACTATTCTCGTCGCTTCATAAAGTTACTGTAGAACCACTGTAGTGAGATGAACTTTGTTATGACGTCTTTAGTACCTTTTATGGGTCTTGAGAGTGTAAAGAACATTGTGCCAATGGAGGCCTTTCTGAGCCATTGGATTTCAACTAAAATATCTTAATTTGTGTTCCGAAGATGAACGGAGGTCTTACGGGTGTCGAACGACATGAGCAAAGGGGAAATTACAACAAAATTACAAAAAAACAAACAAAACAAAAAACAAGAGGAATATTAATGATCTTAAATCTTCACCAGCAGCTATAACACAGTATAATACAACAGTAGCAGATAACTACTATGGTGAGCAAAAATGGTAATACTTTAAGGTTAATTTGTAAGGTGTTCATTAATGACTAACAAATCATTTACACATGCATTATGAATTGTTGATAAAGTTATAATTGCATGAATAAAAAGGGTGACTTTAACACAATACCTGCCAAATAGTGTGCCGTTTTTTTTTACCATCACAGCCGTCGAGATGAACAAATCGTCAAAGTGTTGACTATAGCATGATTTTTAGATCTTTCCCCGTCACATGAAAGGCTGCAGTGACGAGCATTGAGTACACAGACAGTCTGATGATCGTGTGAATGCAGTGATCTCGTCATTGCAACGTTATCTCTCTCACAAAATGCTTTGACCACAACTAACAGCAAACACGACATCGATATGAATACAGTAAGAGCTTTGTTGTGCAGCATAACAGCGTCATTCATTATAACGGCAGTTTGGGCTGGAAGGCTAAAGTTTATCACCTGTCTAAGCCCTGTAGGACCACCTCAGCCTTAGTGGGTAGGACCTATACTTCCGCCGGGCAAGCAGGCTCCGCCCTCCACTCGATGGCAGTCCTACAAGTTTTCCAGGCCAAACTCCTCCGTGTTATGGATGAGACTGGACCTGATCAAGAGGCTTTTCGCGAACTACACATACCGTAAATCCTCTAATATAGGCCCGGGCCTTTATTTTACTCAAGCGCATCGCGGTCCAGGCCTTTATTGGAAGGAGGCCAGAATTAGAGGCAGGCCTCAATTTCTATTTGAGCAAATCAAACTACCAGTAGAAGGACTAAAAATGAGATTTTGCGTCTATTTCAACCTATAAAATACTAGGTTGATTTATTGAAAACGTACAGTTACCATAACATTATGGTATGCATACAGAACATTAACAACAAATACCGGTAATTCAGGCTAAATTCCAGTGTAGAAATATGGTAACAAAAACGTAGCAAACATAGGCTACCGGTAGTGCATTGTAAACACTTAACCATACACGGTGATAATTAGGTTATTGATTCATAACAAAAGGCAACAGACACCTTACCGCTCCAAAGTTTAACCATTCTTGTCTCGTTTGGTTTGAAGTTATAAAAAAAAATCCTACAATTCTGTTTAATCCTCGTCCTCCTCAGTTTCCTCCTCCTTTTCATTTCTCCCTGTAAACTCCTCATCACTCGCGCCAGCCTCTACAACAAGTTAATTATTGTACAGCTCCTCTTCGTCCTCCTCATGTTCCGCTGACCGCTGCGCGTCTGTTCTCATCCTCGCGCCGTAAACGTTAGCCTACCGGACCCGGTGACTGAAGTCTCACGTGCGAGTCAAGAGTGAGGTGATCAGACATCCCAACCTGAAAAAAGTCATTTCAGGGAGGTATCTCTCCTAAAATTATGTAGATCACTTTTACTATTTACATAAGCTGCTTATACTATTTATGTAAACTGCTTTTATTTATATTTCATTGCAACTTTAAACAGGTCTAAGGAGTTTGTTGTTTTCATGTAGCCTTGGCAACTAGCCGACCTGAAAAATATGTGAATATATCTGAAACTTGTTTAACTCAACCATAACATGTTAGTTACAAACTGTAGAGCGTGCAAGATTGTCATTATGTTTATACTTTATACTTTCGTTTTTTGGGGCACTCTCCCTCTGCCATGCGCTCCAGTTTCTAGATACACTGAACTGATTAATTCGGTTCGGGAGAAGAGATAAAAGCCCGCCCACACTGACAATTGATTGGTTGACTAACAAGCCAATCAGGACGCTCTCCGTCTTACATGCGCTTCATTAGGTGCACACTAGCACACACACGTAAGGTTTCTCACTCTCTCTCCCTCTCTGCCGTGCGCGCGTGCACAGTTTGTGTCTCGCATGCGTGCTCTTGCTCGCTCGCTCTAAATTGTGGGAGAATTTTACTAATTTGCGGGCATCAGGGAGCCGCTATAAATATGCGGGAGACTTGGGATGTCTGGGTGATTGACATGACCAGTACCCTGTGGTACTTGCATGTTACTATCACAAGCAAGCATAATGTTGAGGCCTGCCCAGAAAAACGTTGGTTCTAATAATAGCCCCGGCCGCTATTAGAGACCGGCCTTTATTTACCTTCGGTGACAGCGAGACCGGCCAATGTCGGAGACCCAGCCGCTAATGGAATACAGGCCAATATTAGAGGATTTACGGTAGCCACAGACCTGGCCCTTTGTGCCACAAAAGCCACCGCTCATGCCATAGGCAGGTCAATGGTCAGCCTTGTGGTTTTGGCACCTGTGGCTGAACTTAATGGAGATCAAAGAAGGCAATAATACCGCCTGCCTATATGCTCCATTTTCTCCCAACGGCCTATTTGGCCCGGTGGTGGATGGCTTCACGGAATGTTTCACTACGGCACAAAAAGCTATACGTCACTTTCTGCCAAAATGCTCCAGCTCTGTGTCTTCGAGTTGCCCAAAAGCACAGACTCAGCAGCAGCAAAAGCCAGCGCCTGCAGCTGTCCAGCCCCACCCACTGCCTGAACAGCATCCTAGTCAGACAAAGCACTTCGCTCCAAAGCGTCAGGGACCCCGGCCTAAGATAACGCTAGACCCTGAACAGAGGAAGCAGTCCTGATCGGCAGAACAGGAAGAGGGGAGGGTTAAGCCCAGTGCTTTAAGTGGACCGGTACGCGCCGGTACTCAGTACCGCCACTTCCAAATATAGCTCTTGAGCGTACCGCCACCTCTCCGTGCGCCCAGAAGGTGCTTTTAACGAACGCTCATTTGCGAGCAGAGACTACATTACCCATACACCCTTGAGTTTTACAAGTGAAAAGCGCATGCGTCGCTTTTGCCACTGTCAGTGTCAACAACTCAAAGTGGTCCGGAGAGGGTGTGTGAAACACACAACCATAGCTGCTCGTTTAAAATCTATGGTTAAAATACAAAGCACTTGTCGAGAGTGGCACCACTTCTACCGATGACACTGCATGAAAAGTGGGATTTTCGTCAGTATGTGACACTGTAGATTGCCGTGAAACTTCAGGTTTACGACTGTGCACGGCAATTTGCAGGCAACCCCGAAAACTGCCGTAAATTGTCGGAAATTGACGTGGGCCTTGCTTGGCAGTTGTCCCCCCATGACCCCCCCTCCCCTTAATTCTAGGGGAGGCTTTATCATGTTAATGAAGATGCTGTGAGCTACACAAATGCAAATCAGAGTAGCAGCAGGGGGAGTTTTATCTAGGTTCTGAATTTTTTTGGCTAAAACAAGTTTAAAGTTTAAGTTAAAATGTTAACTTAAATTTAAGTTAAATGTACTCGTTTTAGTTCACATTACTAAATTTTTAGGGCAACCAGTTTGCTCCAATTTTTTAAGTAGATTCAACTTGTCCGGGCTCACAGTGTAGATTAATTACTCTGTATGTCATTAGCAATAACCAATGTTATGTAAAAAAAATAAAAAAATACAGGACAGCAGTTCATGTCTTCAACCTTTAGAGAGGTTATGTGATGCAACAAGACAATGAACCAAAGCACACAAATAAATCAAGTAAAGCATACAGTTTACATACCAAAATTAATTTTTCCACCCTGCACTGTGAATGATTTTTTAAATGGCTATTAATCATAAATGTGAAAAGTACAAATTTGTGTGTTTATAGTTAAGTCAGATTGTGTTTTTCTGTAATTGTCATTTAAATTGAGCTCACACCACATTTTATGAATTATCAATGCAGATTTTCAAGAGGTGGTTTCCTGGACAGGGTTTAAATTATGCCAAGAGTAGGCCTTAATCTATTTAATCGTGAGTTAAAAAATTGTTGCCTGGAACAAAGATTAAGCACAGATTACTAACACCTGGACTATGAGTCCTGAACTAAAATAAACTGGATTCATTTACAGTTTTATCTAATTGCTTACACACAATTTCTGAAAATATGGCTCCATTTCTTGTAACTCTACACACAAAACATCAGACATCTCTTGCAAAAGCAACACTTTGTGCAAAACTATTTTAACTATTTCCAAAAATGTTGTTTTTGCATATATCTAACTACACACAATGCACAACTGAGGAATTTACAGTTGAACTGAAATCAACTGAACTGAATCAACACTGAAGTCACTTGAGCTGAATATTGACACTATATTGGCTTGTTAGAGCCGGTTTACAGCAGAATTTGTTTTGAACTTGTTACTGAAGCTGCTATGAAACAATATATTTTGTTGTATGCATATTCTTTCTTTCTCAAACCTTAGTTTTGATTTCTAAGTGATCAATTTATGTATGTGTTTTCACACATGATCATTGGCTGTATGGGTCCTCAGTAAATGAATGTGGCATTTAAATGGCAAAAGTTATTCTTGTCTCTATAACTTATGGCTTCCTAAAGACACGTTTATGGGTAAATAAAATATTAATAATATAAATAAAATGAATATCAAAACATATTTTAAATATAATGAAGTCATTTTATTATAGCACTCATCAGATGTTCCTGGAAACAAAACAGAGACAGAACAGTATAAACAAACTATACAACAAACTAAACACCAAATTACAAAAACATTATTATGTGAAAGTGAATAAAGTTGTGTGTGTTTTCAGTTATAAATATGTGCTGTGTAAATTAGCCTATACTTTTAGAAATTATATATAGCCTAACTTTAAAAAACAAACAATAACCCATATAGATAAATTATAATAATTGTATAATATTAAGCATTTACTTAATATACATTGTAACATTAGGCTACTTTACTCTAGCACAGTAGTCAGTTAAGCAATTAATTAATATCTTATATTAATATGTATATAGCCTAGGCTACATCTAAAGGTAAGTCTGCTTTAAAAAAAAAAATATTACACTTCGACATGTACAGAATGTGCGCGTTAAGAAACACGTTCAAATGTGTCTTCTTAACATGTTAAAACTGTGCGTCGACTGTGTGTGTATGCCTGTTACACGACCAGAATGTGCGTGTCTACACATACAAAAGAAACACGTAAAAAATTGCTGCGTTGAAGCGGAAAACAGGGCGTGTTGAAACGATCATAAGTCACGCGTTTCGTATAAAGAGATTTGGCCCCGGGCGCGTTCCATATCAGAGCCCTAGTCCAATGAGGTGCGAGGTCGAGGTCATGGCCATGACGCGTAGAAGACGAGCTTTAAACTATCCTTTCCTTTTTCGTGATCAACAATGACAGGACACCGTCTTCAACTCAATCTCTGCATGGACGCGACAAACTTTTTGGACTCATTTTCAGGAGGCTGTCTTCGTATTCATAACTCTGAGGCAAACTGCAAGCGCTATGAACCACAGCATGGGTAATGTAACGTTACGATTTAAAGAATATGCTTTTATTCAGCTGTATAAGGAAATGGATGCGTTAATAGATCCGAGCTTAAAACTGCACATTTTGTTTACACAGACTATCCTCGCCTCATAACGAAGCCGTGAGCTCTTATCTGCTTGGAGCGATTTCCGCGAGTCCAGATTTAACCGCTGATCATGACGAAATTGTGTGTAAGTAACTTCTAATGTGTTTCTCATTCCTTGTTTAATTTTACCGTGACTGTTTTTATTAATACCAGTCTCATGTAATTGTTTTCCAGCTGCCTGTAAGACGTATTATGAATCGACACGCCGGAGCTTCAGATACAAACAACCTGAAACTGTGAAGTTTAGCTCGGAGTCGATCAAGAAGAAAAAGGGTAAGATTTATTATATTAGATCCGTTTTTTGTCAATGTGAGTATTTTTCAGGTTGCTTATTGTCTTTATGGATTGTATTACAGTTGCTGGAAGCAAGAGTGTGCTGGATGAGGTGGACGTTTGGAAGTCCGCGACCATTGAACTCATGTCTGACGAGGAAGACGGCTTTGTTGACGGGGTGTCTGGATGGATTGTGCGGCCACCGCCCTCTCGCAGCCTGGAGCTCGCCGAACTTTACATTACATTACGAGACATTACTGCTGCACTGTACATAGTTGTGTGTTTAACAATAAAGCTCTTTCTTTGAGTAAACCGCTGTGTTTTATAAATGAAGCCCTTTCTTTGAATGAACAGCTGTATGCTTATAAATGAAGCCCCTTGTTTGAATAAACGGCACGGTCCGTATAATTTTCCCATATATTCCTTGATGGTATGAATATTTCATAGCACAATAACATTAATATGAAACAAATTATTACAACATAAATTATATATTTATTATTAGTATTGGGGTTTACATTTATAATGAGCCAGGGGGACCAATAATGATTGGTTTGCAGTGATCTGCCAACCAATCACGAGGGATTTTTCTTTTTTAAATGTAGTGGCTTCAGCCAATAGTGAGTGAGTAAATTCAAGTCAGGCCGTTGACTCTCTGGTTTCGCTGCTATTCATATGCTAATTAGAGGCGTCGCACCTCCGCGCGGTCTCTCAGCGGGGGGCTCTCCACCTACGTCATTGGTTCGTTTACGACAATTTGTGGTACAGACGAACGCGACGTTCGCTGCCTCTAAATTGTCGAAAACTGCCGAAAATTAGGGAGATTTCCAGGAGTATACAGGCGTTTACGGGGTCGAAAATCCCACTTTTCATGCAGTGTGACAACAGCCGCATGTTGTAGCTGGGTCGTTCCGGGTGGGTGTTATACAGTGACTTTTCTGTCTTTATGATTTACTTACTCATATTTTCTATAAAATGAGTCACATAAGAAATGGCTTAAATTATAAATGTAGGTCTTCTTTATCACTTAAACAGATATAATAGGTATTAAAAATACTATTTTGTATTTTACACACCTTTTTATTGATATATGCATTCAATTTTATCATGTCCTTAGTGCAAAGTAATCAACTTCCACAAGAACTATAAACCATGAAATGATGAAAATCTCAAAATATTTTTTGATTATGTTATAGAATAGGCTAAACTACCTCTAGTAATACATATAAATCATGTGAAACTATAGTTATTTTTTTACAATTGTCTTCATTTACTGTGTCCCTGAAGTCATCTTCCACCTGTTAGTATGTATTTCTCGACTTCCAAAAAAGACCACAATTTCATTGAGAAAATTTTCAGGAGATTACATAATTTGTTTTTCCTGCTGGAATTCAACCGTACAAAATTAAGTACGCTTCAACTCTCACCTCTACCTTTTTTTTTTGTTTTTGAAATGTTATCCTGCTTGTCCCACTCTTAAAGTTCCATCCTGTTAGGCTCTGTTATGAAGAATGTTTGTCCGGTCAAAATGTTTTAAAAACATATCTGACATAGTTATAAAAGTTATGTTTATCTGTTGAAGGTTAGCTAGCTAAACATTGATCCCTCAAAGAGCTACGGCTAACTTAACTTAACATTTTCCACCCTGTTGATTCCGCCCTGTTAGATCTATAAACCTATCAGTGTGGAAATTCTAATAGAATAAATCGTATTTAGTGTATATTGCAAATTCTATAAACACATATATGCATAAATAAATATTATATATAAAACCATGTTATATAGGTGCAGTGCCACACATTACTGATGGCAAATCATGCAGGACAATGACGGAAAACTCATCCACTGTTATGGTCTTCCACCCTGTTAGGCGAGTCTGTTTTATTTTTGGGAGGTGAGGATCATTAACAGCATATACAATATATGTTTTTGAATTTTTTTATTTTATTATTTACCATCCTGTTGGCAAAAATGGGTACAAAAAGTACCTGTTCTTAATAATCAAGACATTCTATTCATCAATAATAGTTTTGTTATTGTTTCAAGAATGAAAAAAAATACCATGATAGCATAAGGGACATATACTATCCAAGAAAAACTTGTTATTGTTTAACATTTACATTATTAACATTTTGTGATAACTATGTATTTGTCCCTAACAGGGTGGAACACCTTCACGGCCCGTGTCTGAACAATGAATCTACCCATAATAATTACTTTTTTAGTCCCTGAGCTTGACCAATATGTATTCCGACTAGTTAAACATGTCACCATTTTGGTAGAATGCTAAAAACATGAAAATCATGTACTTTTTTTTCAAACATTTATGAAGCCAAAATGTTACCGCATACCAGGAATGACCCAGCTATAGTTTCTAACTGTGTTGCTATTTGATTAGAAAAAAGAAAGACAAAAGTGAACATTGGCCTGCATGGTAGCCTAATGAGGTGCCGTCAATGGTCTTGCTTTGTAAATAAAGCCTTATTGTAACAAATGATATAGTTAAACAATTACAAGAACTATATGTTAGTTCTAAGGCTGAGAACAAGTTAGAAAGAGCTTTAAAATACGGACCTTCTTGAATTATTGACTAAACAATCCCCCCATAAACACTCCCCCAACAAAGCCCCGCCCCCTCTGGTGAGTACCGGCACTTTATTTTTTCCACTTCAAGCACTGGTTAAGCCTCAATAAACCCATCTCCAGCGTGATGACTCCGATCTTTCAAATATTCCTTTTAAATAATTGTTTAATCGATATGTCATCCTCAATAAACCCGTCTCCGTTCTGATGACTCCGATCTTTCGAATATTGCAATTTAATAATTGTTTAACCGACATGTCATCCTCAATAAACCCATCTCCGGCATGACGACGCCGATCTTTCGAATATTGCGATTTAATAATTGTTTAACCCTCTGGAGTCTGAGCTCTTTTGGGGCCCTTTAGAAGTTTTGACATGCTCTGACATTTGTGTTTTTTTCAGTTGCTTATAAACAAATGAATGGCAAAAGTGTAATTACACTGTATTCAGCACAAACTGGGCTACCACAATATGTGAGCAACATGTATGTACATGCTTGTATTTTTGAGAGAAAAATGTTTATGCATGGATTTTGAAAAAAGAAAAAAAAAGAAAAATTAAATTAAGGCCTCAAAACACACAATAGATATGTGTTCACAATACTTTTGACTCCATCTTGTATTTCCATAGAGTTTTTTCTTTAAACTGATGTGAGAATCATTGAGCCTACTCATTCACATAAAACAATACACTGATTTAAAATTTGTAAGACAGTTTCTCTTCTCAAAGCCAATATGCGAGGAGGCGTGATATCTAATGAATAATGATGAGATAGCACCTGAGATAACAAAGGACTCGCATTAATGAGCTGCATAATGAATGAGCTGCAGGTAAGTCTGTGACAGAGAGCAACAGGGCAAAGGAAATATATATTTATTGTAGTTTATTATATTTGGAATGTAATCAACACAGGCCTATTATATTTTAAATGATCAGAAGATTTGACTACACTGCAAAAAATGCTCTTCTTATTTGGTATTTTTTCTTGTTTCCAGTCCAAATATTTAAAATTCTTAAATCAAGATTAATTTATTAAGTAAGTACAAATTTCTGGGCTGAAAATCTAAAAAATTCATAAAAAAACTCTTCATACTGGCAGCCGGAGGGCGCTCCGTGCACATGTAGTCCATATATAGCACACATGAAGAAGATATCTTCTGAATATTCCGCTCTAATATGACCCCTGACCTGTAAAGTTGCCAGAATAATAATCATACATTGTTGCAGCCATTAAAATAGTTCAGTTTTGTTTTTAATGTCAAAGTAGTTATATTTCGTTTCGTTTCTTTATTAAGTTAATTTAGAAAAATGTTTAAAGCATTTTTTGGTTTGTTAAATTAAAAGTTTTTTTTTTTTTTTTAAGTAACGACCAAGTGAGTTAACCACATGTTTGATCAATTTAGCCTCTCAAATCAACACTGGACTTATCTCTTGCTTATAATACAATCCATAGATATGTAAGAGTGGACTCCTGTAGATGGTTCAATCTACAGGGTTGCCAGAAGACTAAAGAAACGTTATCAGAAAGATGGAAGAAAACTGTACATTTATTGTCTATTTCCACCCACTGCAACTCATACCAACGACGGAGATAAGTGCCGTTACAATAGCAAAATATGTGGGAGAGCGTTGCAATAATATGACTATATTGTATTGCAATAGGGAGCACTTCAAAGTCAATACTAAATCAAAACTAGTTAGCACAGTATTCATAATAGAAAGGATTTAATGACAAAATCTGGTTATGGTTACACTTAAAATAGTTTCAAAATGAATGAATGAGATGATAAACTTATACCATTAATCGTACACAGCATGAATACAATGTTACCTGAGAGAGAGAGAGAGAGAGAGAGAGTGGGGGAGAGAGAGGAAGAGAGCAAAGAAGAGAAGCCCAGATGACTTTAAGAGCCAGAGGAAAAAGAGAGAGAGAGCCACGGTTCCAATCCTCTTTTATCTATTCCTTGACCATGTGACTGAAACCAAATGTATTCTTTTAAACTGACCAATCAGACCAAATTCACACATAACATTCAAACTGACCAATCAGACCAAACTTCCCCCACTATCACACATAAAGGTGGGACCCCATGTGGCCTACAGGCCTGTCTTTTGTCTTCCAGGTCCTTCTGATAAGCAAATGTGTTGACAACAGTAAAGCAAATTTCTTTGTTGGATTTCAAATATCAAATATCTTTGATTATTTTCAATCCCTGCAGATATAAAACATTTCAAGCATCACAATGTTAATTTAAAGGTTTAGCCTAAAAAAGGCATTTTTTTTACAAGCTGAGGCAGATGCTGATCGCAACGGCGCTCACAAACAAAACGGACTTATCGGAAAAAAAAAACGCTAAAAAAGCGAACATGCTGTTTGTCTTACCTTACACCTCTCTTCAAAATGACTATAAATCCGATCTTCAATTCCCGGCCTGAGCTATATGCACATTTAACGGAGTTCACGTCAACGAAAGCAACAGATATGAGCTGCATTAGGATATATCAGCTCATTTCAACATCAAAGACTGCAATATGAGAGAGCGACCTAAGCACTGGTAAGAGCATTTAGTCTCATTCGTTTTAAAGAAGATGATTGTGTTTTTGCCAATTTTCAGTTTCACTTGCGGCAGTTTGCGTGTTGGCTTGCTTTAAGCCTTGTTTATACTTTCGCCTGGTTCCGCAGCGCGAGCCTCCGCTGACTGCGCCCGCTCCTCCCCAAACTCATTTACTAATTTGTGGCGATGCGTTGCATAGCACCAGCCCCGCGCCACTCTAAACACTGTGCGAGCCGTCTTGACAGTCGCGGTGTCATGGTCTCGGGTTTCCACCAGCGCAGCACATCTCATCTCAGGTGCACCGAAATAAAAATCCAACATGTGGGACCGCTCAAAAGGGTAATAAAGATGGGCTTAAAAATGACCACATTTCCTCCCGTTTGTCGCACCCCACCTGTCATGTCTCTATTCCCCACCAGTGGGGCGTGCCCTACACTTTGAGTAACGCTGATGTATTGTTACCGGCAGACATCAAGCTTTTCTTGCGATCGTGCTGTCTCTACGTGTCTACGTAGTCTACTACTACAGACAGGTGCACACACGAGAAGTGTTTCATTATGGACACACGCTGTTGCCGTGATGATGAACGATAAATACACTTGCTGGTAAAGCGAGTGAACACATCGTAAGAACAAATCACTAAAATGATGGCATTGCAACAGCGCATATTACGCCAAACAATCAGCCACTAGTTGGAACCAGCTGATAATCACTGCCTTTGATTCAATACTTCTCAACTTGACGTTCACATAAGCTCGATCACATGGCTCGACACAGTGCGACCATACTCGCTTTTGCGACTATAAATAGATGTGCAAACCGTACAACGTATTTTGGAGCACCCGTTTTCTTGAATGTAACATCAATACCTTACAGTATATAAGGCTATATTGTATAACAAGTATATCAAGTGAAGTTACTAAACGTAATTTCGGGAGGAAGTACGCCCATCTAATCTTCCAATTAATACCAAGGTATAAAGCCAGCAGCTTACCTCTTCCCGTTGTTAGTTCTTGCAGCATCCCTCCTCCTCCCCGGCTCCTCCCTTTTGAACAATTTTGCCTGTTATAGGGGGGCAATCGGAGCTCGGGTAGAATATCCTCTCCGAGCCCCTCTATAGCAGACAGCAAGCCAAATCCGTTTACCACTTTTACCAAGATTATATGGGCACACAAACTCGTGAATGATCATTGTAAGCAATCTTATATTTTGGGGATGAAAAAACATATCATGAGACTGCAAAACTTCAAAGGCTATGATTTCATTAAATAAATTTGAGCTCTCATGCTTCAAAATCTGAATGTGCTGCTGATGTGCATTCTATGGGCTTGCAAACAATGCTTCAAAATGCTTCAGTTCAGAGCAGACTCGAAGTCAATGAATAGTGCACATTCATGCCAAGCTAATTCTTATGAACATGACAACGTTTTCTTTACGGTGAATATATCTTTATATGTTGTATACAGTTGTAAGGCTGTATATTTGATCTCCCTCATATGAATTGAATGAGCAGCATGAAATAAGTCATTGCAATTTCTTATTTGGTTGCTCAATGTGTTTCTTTTTTATTTATTTATTTTTTATTTATCCATCTAACCTTTTCTCCACCACAGCAGTGATGTTCCCTCTGCTCCCACATGAGATCAGTTTCTCTGGGTAATTTTCTCCACTGCAACAGCAGCGCTTTTCCTTCTGCTCCCACAGGAGCTCAGTTTCTCTGGCTAATTTTCTCCACTGCAACAGCAGCGTTTTCCTTCTGCTCCCACAGGAGCTAAGTTTCTCTAGCTAATTTTCTCCACTGCAACAGCAGTGCGTTTCCTTCTGCTTCCACAGGAGCTCTGTTTCTCTGGCTGATTTTCTCCACCTCCACAGCAGTGCTTTTCCTTCTGCTCCCACAGGAGCTTCGTTTCTCTGACTAATTTTCTCCACTGCAACAGCAGCGCCTTTCCTTCTGCTCCCACAGGAGCTCAGTTTCTCTAGCTAATTTTCTCCACTGCAACAGCAGCGCTTTTCCTTCTGCTCCCACAGGAGCTCAGTTTCTCTGGCTAATTTTCTCCACTGCAACAGCAGCGCTTTTCCTTCTGCTCCCACAGGAGCTCAGTTTCTCTGGCTAATTTTCTCCACTGCAACAGCAGCGTTTTCCTTCTGCTCCCACAGGAGCTAAGTTTCTCTAGCTAATTTTCTCCACTGCAACAGCAGTGCGTTTCCTTCTGCTTCCACAGGAGCTCTGTTTCTCTGGCTAATTTTCTCCACCTCCACAGCAGTGCTTTTTCTTCTGCTCCCACAGGAGCTTCGTTTCTCTGGCTAATTTTCTCCACTGCCACAGCAGTGCTGTTCCCTCTGCTCCCACAGGAGCTCAGCTTCTCTGGCTAATTTTCTCCACCTCCACAGCAGTGCTTTTCCTTCTGCTCCCACAGGAGCTCCGTTTCTCTGGCAAATTTTCTCCACTGCAACAGCAGTGCTTTTCCTTCTGCTCCCACAGGAACTCAGTTTCTCTAGCTAATTTTCTCCACTGCAACAGCAGTGCTTTTCCTTCTGCTCCCACAGGAACTCAGTTTCTCTGGCTAATTTTCTCCACTACCACAGCAATGCTGTTCTCTCTGTTCCCACAGGAACTCAGTTTCTCTGGCTAATTTTCTCCACTGCAACAGCAGTGCTTTTTCTTCTGCTCCCACAGGAACTCAGTTTCTCTGGCAAAAATTTCTCTACTGCCACAGCAGTGCTTTTCCCTCTGCTCCCACAGGAGCTCAGTTTCTCTGGCTAATTTTCTCCACTACCACAGCAGTGCTGTTCTCTCTGTTCCCACAGGAGCTCAGTTTCTCTGGCTAATTTCTCCACTGCCACAGCAGTGCTGTTCTTTCTGTTCCAACAGAAGTTCAGTTTCTCTGGCTAATTTTATCCACACAGCAGTGCTGTTCCTTTTGTTCCCGCAGGAGCTCAGGTTCTCTGGCTAATTTCTCCACTGCCACAGCAGTGCTGTTCATTCTGCTCCCACAGGAGCTAAGTTTCTCTGGCTAATTTTCTCCACGGCCAATGCAGTAATGTTCCCCCCCCAGACCTGCGGTCTGCAGGTCAGTGACTTACTCAACAACATCGTGCCCGCAGATTAAACCCTCCTCCCTACCCTGCCCGGAAACAAACACCGCTAGATCCACCAATTACGTGCTAAGTGCAGCAACTGCCAGCGCAAATCAGGGATTCAAAAGGAGAGTCTCCTCCTTCGTAGAAAGCAGGCAGCCCTGCAAACATTTTAATTCTGGTAAATGTACCAAACAGCGATGCCAGTTTATGCACATTTGTATTTTCTGTGGCTGCGCCCATGCCCGCATTTAATGTCCAGTGTATTTAAATATTTCACACATGGACTTTGAACTAGCTCATCATCCGGATGCCGAATTTACTAATTATCTGCTGTCAGGCCTCAAAATATTTTAGAACGCATCACCTTATTGTTCCATGGCGACGCGTCGTGCTTCTCACATGACACAAAGCTGCCACAATAGCGCTGTATGACAGCTCAGCTGTATCGGGTTCATTTCGTTTTTTCTTTATTCAAAATATTCACAAAATTGCTAACCATGTCATGAACTATCTGATATTCCGATTTTCAAATATGTGTGAGTGAATGTGTGTTAATTTATCTATACTGCGCGATGGGCGGTGCAATGTTAGTTTGCGCCTCAGAGAATCGGATCTGTCAGATTTACATCACGCAAATTCATTCATGTCTCGTGAAATACATGAAAAAACACCTGAAATCCGTTCTCCAACAGCCAGGCGTCCCAACAAAGACTTCTCAAGCTACCCTTTCCACATCGGGGAGGCAACTTCAGCAGCTCAAAAAGGCCTCTCCCAACAGCAGATCCAAGCTCTCGAGAGATGGTCCTCAGATGCTTTCTCAAAGCTATATCAGGACCAACTGGTACCACATCATTAAGCCCTCCAAACCCTCCAATTACCCCCCAATCTACCAGGAGGTTTTGTCTCTGTCCAGCGAGCATTTATCTCCCAGTGGACGCAGTGAGAAATCTCCCGGTCAAGCAATCTCCCAGTCTCAATCTCCCGGTTTTCTTTTCTGTTTTTCAGCCTTTTAACAAGAAGTGGAAAGTTTCCACGCAGTGAGTCAGCGGAAAGTTTCCACGCAGTGAGTCACCGGAAAGTTTCCACACAGTGAGTCAGCGGAAAGTTTCCACGCAGTGAGTCAGCGGGAAGTTTCCACGCATTGAGTCAGCGGAAAGTTTCCACGCATTGAGTCAGCGGAAAGTTTCCACGCAGAGTCAGCGGAAATTTCCACGCAGAGAGTCAGCGGAAGTTTCCACGCAGAGAGTCAGCGGAGGTTTCCATGCAGAGATTCAGCGGAAGTTTCCTTGCAGCGAGAAAATGGAAAGTTCCACACAGTGAGAAAGTGGATAGTTTTTCACGCAGTGAGACGTGGATAGTTTTCCATGCAGTGAGAAAGCGGATAGTTTTTCACGCAGTGAGAAGTGGATAGTTTTCCACGCAGAGAGTCAGCGGAGGTTTCCACGCAGAGATTCAGCGGAAGTTTCCTTGCAGCGAGAAAGTGGAAAGTTCCACACAGTGAGAAAGTGGATAGTTTTTCACGCAGTGAGACGTGGATAGTTTTCCATGCAGTGAGAAAGCGGATAGTTTTTCACGCAGGGAGAAGTGGATAGTTCCCTTTCAAGGGAACTCGCGCTGCGTCAAGCGCTGCAGGAACGCCTCTGCGTGATGCGTCATGAAGCACTCGTAAAATCAGTCCAATGGTGTGGCTGGACGTCGTAGGCGGGTGACGTCATAGACCAGAAAGCTATATAGCAGCCCTGAACCAGACAATGTCAGCTTCTGTGTCTTCACAAGCGCTCCATGTGAAATAGTTTATCCTTGTATGAAAGAAAGTGTGTGTGTCTCTCAAAAAAACTAAAAATATGGCGAATCAACAGTTCAGACACTGTGTTACTCCCTGCCCTCGTTTCATCACGGGTGGGGATACACACTTGCTCTGTGTTATGTGTTTGGGACCGGAGCATGCACAGTCAGCTCTCGATGGAGCTGGCTGCGAGCATTGCGAGAAGTTATCAATGAGAACTCTCCGGTCCCGCCGTTCGCTCTTCGAGGAGGGCGCTTCGGCTCGCGTTCCCCAGGGTGCAGGTCCCGCTGCTGCTGAGGCACAGCGAAGGCTTTCATCTTGGGGTTCGCAAATGGATCTGACGGCGGGGTTAGAGACGGGTGATCCCCTTTCTCTGCCTTTACCCGTCAGACCCGACGCTTCAGTTGCCGAGTCAGAAGCACGCTCTGCGGTTTCTTCTGCTCGCGCTGAAGCGCAGGTGCAGCAACACTCCAGTTCTGAGGAATTGGATGTTGTAAGCCTGGATCATTTAGATGAGGTATCGCCACCTCATTCACACGCTCAAGAGGAGCTTTTGGAGGTTGTGACTCGCGCTGTTGCCAGGTTGCAAATAGACTGGCCAGCCGAGACGCACGAAGTGCATCAGCCCAGTAAATTAGATGAACGCTTCCTTCCATCTAGATCGCAACCTCCAAAGCGGGGCTTGCCATTTTTTCCTGATCTCCACACCGAGGTGTCGAAATCATGGAACAAACCAGCATCATTCAGACCATTCAACCCCAATACAGCCGCTTATTCAAACATAGTGGGGTTGAAACAGCATGGTTACGCGGTGATGCCTCAGGTAGAAAAGACGTTCGCGAGCTACCTCTCTCCTGAGTCATCATCGTCGTTAAAAGCCCCGCAGCTGCCCACTAAGCCGGTCAGAACAACGTTGCCGTTAGTGGGTAGGGCGTACTCAGCAGCAGGTCAGGCAGCCGCATGTCTCCACACGATGGCGGTGCTTCAAGCTTATCAGGCTGACCTGCTGAAAGATATTGACGATGAGTGTGAAGAAGTGGGGAGGGAAACGATAGCGGAGATTAGGAGAGCTGCTGATTTGTCTCTTCGGGCCACCAAGGAGACGGCTAGATCCATCGGCCGTTCTATGGCAGCCCTGGTGGCCACGGAGAGACATCTCTGGCTTAATCTTTCAGAGATAAAAGATTGAGATAAGAAGTTCCTTCTCGACTCTCCTATCTCCCCTGCTGGCCTCTTCGGCGACTCAGTTAACACAGTCGTCGAGAGGTTTCAAGAGTCAAAAAAGCAGGCGGCTGCGTTCCAGAAATTTCTCCCCCGCAAATCTCATATCTTTGGGGCTGCTGGGCGGGAGCAGCCCCAGCCGAGTACGTCCTCCTCTCACAGAGCGCAACAGCGAGAGAGTGTTGCGACCCGCGCTCCCCCACAGAGAGACTGGGGGCGGGGTCAGCACTCTCAGCCGAGGTCTTCCCGAGGTAGAGCAGATCTGAGGACTGTTATCATCTATAGGAAGGCCTCGGCGAAGAAGTCCTGAGGCCAAAAGCGTCAGGCTTTGGATGGCAGTCCCCTCCGGGGGGAAGCGGTGTGTCGAGGCACCCGTCTCCTCTCGGTGCCATCAGGGGGCCGTTCTGCCAACCCTGCCACCTCGGGTGCTTCAGGGCGCAGCGGTCCTCAGCGAGCGCAAATCTCCACGTCCGCCCGGAAACGTAGCGGCGGCGGGGATGCTCGCTCCCTCCAAGGAGGGTCCAAAGGGGGTCAGTTCAGTTGCTTCCTGCCGGCGCGCCGTTTCAGGACACCAGGCTGCTCACACTTCAAAATCCAGAGGCCAGCCTCGAGAGCTAAATCGGGCAGTAAAGAAACTAAAGTTCAAAATGCTCACGCCAAAACAGATCATGTGTCACATCCGGTCCGAGGACTGGTGTGTCACAATAGACCTGAAAGACGCATACTTTCACGTCTCCATCCTTCCTCAACACAGGAAGTTCCTCAGGTTTGCTTTCAGGGGCGAAGCATTCCAATATCGGGTACTTCCATTCGGCCAAGCATTATCACCCCGCACCTTCACAAAATGCGTGGATGCAGCTTTGGCTCCGCTGAGACTCCAGAGCATCCGCGTATTGAATTACATAGACGACTGGCTGATCTTAGCAGAGTCGGAACATCTAGCGGCTCAGCATCGAGATGCTGTGATCGCTCACATGAAGAGGCTGGGGTTAAGGCTAATGTAACCCACACCTGAGATGTAAATTTTTATTTCGACTCGACAACTGGACCAATGCGCTCAGAAGACTAGGTTTGACCACTGAGAGAGATGGTGCAACAAGAGTGAACAAACTCAGACGATCAAGGGTTTAGTAAGAGAAAGATTTAGCTGTATTGAACACAAAACAGTTGATGTAATTTAAATGCAGTGAAAGATATGAATAAAATAAAATAAAAATCAAAAAATCAAAATCAGTCCATGAATTCAGTTCAGCTCAATTCAAAAGTCCTTGAATGTGATGTAATTCACAGTCTTTGCAAAAAAAAAAACAGTTTGTTGTGCAATTCCCCTCCTACCGTTCGATGACCAAACGTTTAAGTTCACAAGAAGTTTCAAGGATTCACTCTACAGGTGGCCCGCCAGTCCAACCCCACCAAGATGCATACAGAAAGTGCAGGAAGGAGTTGAGACGAATCAGAAGAATTCACACTTCGATCAATCCACATCCAGATCAGACAACATTCAGCTGCTGGCTCCACAAACTCAAACAGACAGAAAAAAAAAACCTGGCCAAGGAAACTCATTCATCACATGTACATTGTCCAACAGGAATTTTCCAGAGCATTCACGTTCCAAATGTCACTTTCCAGACAATCTGCTTCTCTCTGAACCATTACTTTTCTCTGACTTCAAAGCACTGAATCTCCCGGGATGGCGAGAAACATCCGTTTTCATCAGAGGTTATGGAGAACAGAGAAAGATCTCGAACGTGCAGGATATAATGATCCCGCGACGGCGGAGATTTAGTGACGTCAGACGCGATCTCATTGGATACTTCGTAGTGTGAGAATATCATTAGAGAATTTTGAAACCTTCAATATTTATTTATTTATTTATTTATTTATATATATATATATATATATATATATATATATATATATATATATATATATATATATATATAATATAATTAGTAAAATTAATTACCTCATAATTTATAGTTTCAGTCTCTTTATACTTGGTTTAATTCAAAGATTTATTTATTTCTCAGTCCCTAACCACTAGTAACCTGGGTTACACCTTCCACCACTGAATTCAGGCATGTCCTCGGGCATGCTAGGGGTTGTCTTCTCACCACTGAGGCAAAAACACCAGGCATGTTTACAGACTGATCACTGACACTAGTGGATTCTTCCAAGGTAGTTGTAAGTGCTGAACTCAAGCCTTGCAGTAGTGACTGGATAACCATTGTTAACGGATTTCCAAGTTTATGATATTGGAATTTGTTAGGGGGTCCACACTGCCTTTTAGAGCGTCTATGGCCAATGGCTCCTGGGTCATCATCCATGACTGCTTGGTCACCAAAAACATCTTGGGCAGGTGGGATTTGATCAATTGACTGCGCTTCTTTACTCACAGGGTCTGATTGGCTTGTATACTCCAACACTCTTTTATTCAAAGGCTCTGACATCTCTGGAAACTCAGTCTTTTTAGTGCATTTGCTTTCGCAGCTCTCCACGCCAATGGTGTCTTAATCTCGGCCAGAGCCAACTTCGGTGTCAGCTTCAACAGAATTCATCACAGGTAAGTGACTTTCTTCTTCACTATCTGATCGATTATTTGTTGAGTTTTCTTCCAGTCTGATGTCAAGTAAAGTTTCTTTTACAGGGTGTATGACAGCTGGAGGGAATTTAGAGTTATCAGGTAAGGTTTCATTCACAGGTTCCACTGCAACAGGAGGTGACTCAATGGGCTCCATTTCAGGTAGGGTCTCTACAATCCTAGGATGGTTTGAAGAAGGTAAGATGATCCTTGTGCTGAATTCCAATTGGCGCTCCGAATTCTTTATAGGAACATTGTCATCCTCAGATTCTGATTGACTGCTAGTCTGATGTTCTTGGTTTGCTGCTCCATTTGCAGATTGAGATCTGGTTCTAGGCTTACGACGAATCTTTGGAGAACCTATTTCTTCACCTTCAACCACAGGCAGAAACCCACAAGGCAGCAGCAAATCACGGTGTACGGTGCGTATCGGTCCATCTTTCCCTTCTGGGCAGACTGTATATACTGGCATGTCGCCTGCTTTCCGGAGTACTACATAGATCTCAGATTCCCATTTGTCTGATAATTTGTGTTTCCCTCTTAATCTGACATTTCGTACAAGGACTCGATCACCTGAATCAAGTGCAGAGGCAACTACATTCCTGTCAAAACGTCTTTTGTTCTGATCAGCAACTTTTGATGCATTGTGAGTAGCAACTCTGTAGCTCTCCTCAAGTCGACTCTTTAGGGATTTCACATATTCCGAATGGGACTGGAATGAGCAGTTATTAGTAAGTCCAAAAGCAAGATCGACCGGTAATCGAGGCTGCCTGCCAAACATAAGCTCGTATGCTGAATATCCCGTAACATCACTCCTGGTAGTTATACGCATGAACCAATGGCTTGACGTGATCTTTCCAATGAGCTTTGTTCTTGTTCTCCAATGTGCCTAGCATCTGCAAAAGGGTCCGATTAAAACGCTCCACCGGGTTCCCTCTAGGATGGTAGGGGGTGGTTCTCACTTTGCGGATGCCAGCAATCCTACACAACTCCTGGATAGTACGAGATTCAAAATCTGGCCCCTGGTCACTGAGCAGCTTTTCTGGGAAGCCGTAATGGACAAAGAAATTATCCCAAAGGCATCTAGCAACTGTTTGCGCTTTCTGGTTACGGGTTGGTATCGCGACAGCGTACTTAGTAAAATGGTCTGTGATGACCAAAATATCCTTGGTGTTACTGCTGTCTGGTTCCAGGGTCAGAAAATCCATACAAACAAGCTCTAGTGGCCTATGGGTCTCAATATTCACCAAGGGAGCCGCTTTCTGTGGAGGAGTCTTCCTACGAACACAGCGCTCGCACGTTTTGACTTTCTTGTCCTCATCTGCTGCCATCTTCGGCCAGTAAAATCTGGACCGGAGAAGATCGAGAGTTCGCTCAAGACCAAGATGGCCCATGTCATCATGGAGACTGGTAAGTACAATTCCTCGAAGAGCTTGAGGTAAGGCCAGCTGGTTTAATACTTTGCCTCCATCCATCTTCTTCCGATATAACACCCCATTCTTCAGCTCAAGTTTGTTCCATTGTCTCATCCACAGGGTTACTGCAGGTAAGTGGAATTTCATGTTGGAAGGTTTGTTATTAGACTCCAAGTAATCCATCACCTCTTTTATTTCAGGGTCAGCTCGTTGCTTCCACATCAGATCCTCTTCAGACAGGTATGGGATCTCTGGGAGACCATGGACACCTTCTCCCTGGATTCCTGGAGGCAAGGCCTTTACGTTCATGCTCAGAGACTCTACCAAAGTCATTGAGAAAGACTGAGAATCAAGGGATTGACTGACTCTATGTTTCTCACAGATGGCTTCCACCACTTCGGGTAAGATGGTCTTGGTGTTGCCCTCAAGATCTGCCAGGTGATGTAGAGTGAACTGTCTGATTCGCTCCTGCTCTTTTTTTAGATTGCCAGTCATCTGATGGTTCGCCATTGGGACGACGGGACAATCCATCCGCATCTTGATTTTGGGCTCCAGCTCTGTATTGTATTTTAAAGTTGTACGTCGAGAGACTGGATATCCATCGATAACTAGTAGCGTCTAGTTTTGCAGAAGTGAGGACATAGGTGAGTGGATTGCTGTCCGTAACCACTGTGAAATCGGCTCCATACAGATAGTCATGGAACTTTGTGGTAACGGCCCACTTGAGAGCCAGAAATTCCAACTTGTGAGTCGGATACTTGGCCTCACACTTTGTTAATCCACGGCTGGCAAAAGCTATGACTCTCATGTGTCCTTGCTGTTCTTGATACAGAGCTGCTCCGAGGCCCATAGCACATGCATCTGTATGCAATAAGTAAGGCAGACGAGGATCAGCATATCCCAACACGGGAGCGGATGTTAACTTTTCCACAAGGCTGTCAAACGCCTGTTGACACTCCGTGGTCCACCTATCACCCAAGGAGTCCTTTGGATTTAGGTAAGTATGGTCTTTATCTTTCCTTCTTCCCTTCCGAACAGGGGGATATCCAGCTGTAAGGTGGTTGAGCGGCCTGGCAATCTTGGAAAAATCTTTTACAAATCTCCGGTAATATCCGGTAAATCCTAAGAAGGACTTTAATTCCCGAAGATTCTGGGGCCTTGGCCAGGTTTTAATAGCCTCAATCTTTGATGGGTCAGTTTCTACACCGTTCTGGGAGACAATGTGTCCCAAGTAGCGCACCGATGTCTGGAAGAATTTGCACTTCTTGGGTGAGAGCTTCAACCCATATTCTTTCAGGCGGTTTAGAACTTGCATCAGCCGACGCTCATGTTCTTCAAGGGTTTCAGAAAAGATGATCAGATCATCTATGAAGACCAAGACTTCTCTTCTATTTAAGTCACCCATGCAGCGCTCCATAAGCCGCTGGAATGTGCTTGGCGCGTTGGTGATCCCTTGCGGCATACGATTGAACTCCCAGAAACCAAGTGGGCACACGAATGCCGTCTTCTGCTTGTCCGCTTCATCCATCTCTATCTGGTAATACCCAGATTTTAGATCAAGGACAGAGAACCACTTGGAACCGGTTAACACAGAGAACACTTCCTCTAGGTTTGGGAGTGCATATGCGTCTCGTATTGTCTGAGCGTTTAGCTTCCTAAAATCAATGCACAGCCTCACAGAATTGTCCTTCTTTCTAACCACTACAATGGGGGAAGCAAATGGGGACTCAGACTCTCGTATAATCCCTGCTGCTAACAACTCCTGTAGATGTTTCCTCACAGCATCAATGTCTTGTGGGTGGATGGGACGGGCTCTATGCTTGAAAGGAGTCTCGTCACTGAGTTTAATTCGGTGCTTCACCTTATCTGTGTTCCCATAATCCATTTCATTCAGAGCAAAAACCTCAGGCATAGAGTTTAACAAGCCCGATACTCGTTCCTTCCACTCAAAGGGCAGCGGAGAGTCTCCAAAATCAAAAGTTATTGGAGAGCTTCTAGGCTTTTCCGGTATTTCAGGAGCATCCCTTTCCAAGGGTTTGTCTATCACCTGCTGGACAGCATGCATTTCTGCAATTACAGTCCTGGGTGGGATGATTATATTAGACTGGGTTTCATTCTTGACTACCACAGGCAAGGAGAAGAAACGCTTCACCGGTAAGGTGTGCAACCCACTAGCAACTAATAAACCCCCTGGCAGAGAAGACATTGTGGGAGGACTTATAACAGTCAGGTTTTCTGCTGGAAGACCCTTTAGGCAGACAACTCCATCAAGAACAGCGGTGTGTCCTGCAGGCACAGTTTCAGGGACTGTCCCTTTTAATGTCACACATCCAAGGGTTTCAGCACATGATTGTCTATGTCTCACATCAAGTGTCTTCAGTACAGCTGCATACCCATGAGAAGCTGGATTGGGGCTGACAGGCTCCTCTTGTATATATCTGTAGTAAAGTGCATCCAAGGTGTTTGTACCGACAAGGACTTGATTCATAAGATCCGGGACCACCAGTGCTAACGTGGTAACCTCTGCGTTTGTTCCTAGGAACTCTTTGGGAAACATCAAAGTTACCTCCACATACCCAAGGTAAGGCACAGATTGTCCAATAGCTCCCTCCACTTCCAGCAAAGACTCCAATGGTTTCATGGGATAATGAGACAAGTTATTTTCGTAAAAAGACAAAGGGATTGTGGTCACCTGAGAACCAGTGTCTAAAAGTCAGTTCACTTTAATTGTGTCAACATAGATTTGAGCAGTACACTTCATTCCGATTAGTCCCTTTGGCAATTTCGTTTGAGGGCCTTGATGTGTTGTTCCAGCCTCCATATGCCCTGCTACAGAGACTGTCTGGCGTTTAACTGAGAGGTCGCTGCTTGGTTCTTTAGATCCCACTGGACTTGTTTTTCTCTCAACTGGCGTTTCTTTTCATCTACTTTAGAAGGGTTAGGATCATTTTCACAATTGATGGCAAGGTGTCCGTCTTCCCCACATCTAAAACAGTACCCAGGACGGGGACGAGTGAAAGTCACGGAACCACTTCTAAGCTGATTGTTATCATCCTTGCCAGTTTGTCTATGATGGAATGTTGGTGATGGACTTTTGGAGGTAGTCGGCTTCCCTGACCGATGTTGGGGTATCTTAGGGGCTGTCAACTGAGCCTTTAACTCTGCGACTTGCTTCTTTAGTCCGGCTATTTCCATAGCTGCTGGGGTCTCTTTAGGCACTTTACCAGGAATGGATGTTTTCATTGCTTCTACTTGTTCCTGTAATTCGATTAGCTCTTTCTTTAACTCAGTTACATCAGCATTCTTTGAATAATTAGGCTGGCACCTCTGGTACGTTGAGGTTTGCATAGCAGCGACCTGTGCATGAATTTCAGATATCTGAGCTCTCATGGTATTCACCTCTTCAGCTGTTCTGCCAACTGAATCATGGGTGTATGCTGATGCTTGATGAGTAACAGTTCTCAATTTGGGGACATTGCTGTGTTTGTTCAATCCAAAATGATTTCTCATTCTGTCTTCTTTCGAGGTTTGCCTGTCTTCCTCCATGCGAATGGACACTACCAGCTCTGCAAAGGAAGGTGAGTTGGTCTTTTTCTTCTCTAGCTGCAGACTAGCAATTAATCCATTATCTCAACACCCACGGCAGAATTGCCTTACCAGACAACGGTTTTGCTCACCCTCTGCAATGCCACCTCTCCTTACAGTTGTGCTCAACATAACATGCAACCGGTGCAGATAGCTGGAGAGTTTCTCCCCTGGATTCTGTAGCATTGTCATAAATTTTGCCAACAGCTCATCGCCATCCTCCACTGATCCGTAGACAGATTCTAACAATTCCAGGTACACTGAAGGTGAAGACTGAGGACTCACATGCTTAATGACATCAGATGCAGGAGGGAGCAGACTATCAAGTATCCTCCTTGTGCGGGACAGGTCGGAAATAGAGGGGTCATCCAAAAGAAATTGAACACTCACCCGCCAAGTGTCAAAGTCTGGTTCGTTGACTGGTCTAGGAACTTTCCCAGAGAAGGACCTGAGACGAAAAGAAGCAGGTTGTGATGCAGCAGTGTCATTTGTTCTGACAATGTGTTTCACTAACACTTTTTGCACACTAGGAGGATCAATCATGTCAATTGTAAGTGCTGGATGGGGTACTGTTGTAGCTGTAGGATGGCTAGTTCTACTGCTAGGTCTTTCCTTGGACAGGTTTTGTGATTCGATTCCACTAAATGGTGAATTTTCTAATGAGGGTGGGGCAACTTGTTCAGTTGTAACTCTCTGTAATCTGGCTGGGAACCACTGTCCATCCAGTGAGCTGGTTGTGCTGCTATCAGGCATTTGAGAGTCTGCAGCATTTCGATATTCAACTCTTCCAACTGAAGTAGTTTTGGGCTCTGCAAGTAAACTGCCAGCTTTCATTCTCTTTAACTCCTCCTGGAGCACTTCTTCAATTGACTTTCCACTAGCACTAGCAATAACTTGCAGTCCTTCTAAATACCCCTTAGTGGCACTGTCACTAGCTACATGAGAGTAGACATAGCTTAAGGCACGCACTTTGAAAGTGGTATCTGGGTTTGACGTACTAACCATCGTTACTGGGAGTAGGGGCACTAATGTCTTCATAGCAGAGCTATCAGTAAACTCTATAATGGCATGGCGGTGAAATTCAGAGTTTGGATCGTCAATGAGGAGGTTTCGACTAATAATACCATATCTCAACAGCCACGTTTCCAAGTCCTGATCTGCTTCGGTTAATGTTAGGCCGCTGACTATCACAGCATTTGCAACATTTACATTCTCTCTCTCTACAACATCCATGCTGTCAGTATTTTGTTCAATGTATTATTCAATTAAACTCAGCTCTTCTAACCAGTCTCTATTGCTGCAGACCAATCTCTCTCCTGGCTGGCTCGCCACTTTTTGTAACCCACACCTGAGATGTACATTTTTATTTCGACTCGACAACTGGACCAATGCGCTCAGAAGACTAGGTTAGACCACTGAGAGAGATGGTGCAACAAGAGTGAACAAACTCAGACGATCAAGGGTTTAGTAAGAGAAAGATTTAGCTGTATTGAACACAAAACAGTTGATGTAATTTAAATGCAGTGAAAGATATGAATAAAATAAAATCAAAATCAAAAAATCAAAATCAGTCCATGAATTCAGTTCAGCTCAATTCAAAAGTCCTTGAATGTGATGTAATTCACAGTCTTTGCAAAAAAAAAACAGTTTGTTGTGCAATTCCCCTCCTACCGTTCGATGACCAAACGTTTAAGTTCACAAGAAGTTTCAAGGATTCACTCTACAGGTGGCCCGCCAGTCCAACCCCACCAAGATGCATACAGAAAGTGCAGGAAGGAGTTGAGACGAATCAGAAGGATTCACACTTCGATCAATCCATATCCAGATCAGGCAACATTCAGCTGCTGGCTCCACAAACTCAAACAGACATCACAGGAAGAAAAAAAAAAACCTGGCCAAGGAAACTCATTCATCACATGTACATTGTCCAACAGGAATTTTCCAGAGCATTCACGTTCCAAATGTCACTTTCCAGACAATCTGCTTCTCTCTGAACCATTACTTTTCTCTGACTTCAAAGCACTGAATCTCCCGGGATGGCGAGAAACATCCGTTTTCATCAGAGGTTATGGAGAACAGAGAAAGATCTCGAACGTGCAGGATATAATGATCCCGCGACGGCGGAGATTTAGTGACGTCAGACGCGATCTCATTGGATACTTCGTAGTGTGAGAATATCATTAGAGAATTTTGAAACCTTCAATATTTATTTATTTATTTATATATATATATATATATATACATAATATAATTAGTCAAATTAATTACATCATAATTTATAGTTTCAGTCTCTTTATACTTGGTTTAATTCAAAGATTTATTTATTTCTCAGTCCCTAACCACTAGTAACCTGGGTTACACCAAACACAAAGAAAAGCATGTTATCTCCACAGCAGAACGTAACTTTTCTGGGTGTGATATGGGAAACGAAAACCATGAGGGCTCGGCTGACGCCCGCTCGGGTGAATTCGATTTTACAAGCCGTATCCAAGATAAAGCTAGGCCAGTCACTCACTGTGAAACAGTTTCAAAGACTTCTGGGTCTGATGGCAGCAGCGTCCAACGTGATACCTTTTGGCCTGCTGTACATGAGGCCCTTACAGTGGTGGCTCAAGACCAAGGGATTCTCCCAGAGGGGAAATCCTTTTCGCATGATCAAGGTCACGCGGCGATGCCTACGTGCCTTAGTCATGTGGAAGGATCCTTGGTTCCTGTCCCAGGGTCCGGTGCTGGGGGCTCCTTGTCGTCGCTTAACGCTAACGACGGATGCATCCCTCACCGGCTGGGGGGCGACCATGAGTGGTTGCTCAGCTCAGGGTCTGTGGAGCGACCAGCAGCTCTCCTGGCACATAAACCAGTAAGAGCTGATGGCAGTGTTCCTGGCACTCAGGCACTTTCTCCCAGACCTGAGGGGCCATCATGTGTTGGTTCGCACGGACAACACATCGGTGGTCTCATACATAAATCGCCAGGGGGGGTTACGCTCGCGCCGGCTATGGAAGCTGGCACATCGAGTCCTAGTTTGGGCCCAGGGCAAGATGCTATCGGTCCGAGCAGTGTACATCCCGGGGTACCTGAACACAACGGCAGACTCCCTGTCGAGGCAGGGAGTGGTGCCGGGGAGTTGGAGACTCAACCCCGAGGTGGTGGAGCTCATATGGAACCGGTTTGGTCAGGCTCAGGTGGATCTGTTTGCGTCTCAAGAGACAACGCACTGTCCCCTATTTTACTCCCTCACACATCCAGCCCCGCTGGGGTTGCCATGGTACAGACGTGGCCGAGGCTGCGTCTGTACGCCTTTCCCCCTCTGGCATTGATACCAGGAGTGCTGGAGAGAGTACGCCGGAACGGGGTTCGTCTGTTGCTAATAGCCCCATTTTGGCCGACACAAGTTTGGCTGTCAGACATTATATCTCTCCTCGAAGGTCCCCCGTGGGAGATTCCGATCAGGAGGGTCCTTCTCTCCCAGGCGTCGGGGTCAATCCTGCACCCGAGGCCGGAGCTGTGGAAACTGTGGGCTTGGCCCCTGAGGGGGCCCAGCTCGTAGACTCAGGTCTCTCTGCTGAGGTAGTTGAGACCATGTTGCACTCCAGAGCCCCTTCAACGAGGAGGCTGTATGCCCTTAAATGGAGAGTCTTTGTCGCATGGTGTTCTAACCATTCTCTAAACCCAGTCAACTGCCAAGTCAACTCAGTACTGGATTTTCTACAAGAAAAGTTCGCTTCAGGGTTATCCCCGTCCACCTTAAAGGTATACGTGACGGCAATATCGGCCTATCACGTCCATCTGGACGGTGCATCGGTGGGGAAACACCCATGGGTTATTCGCTTCCTTCGTGGTACTCTGAGGCTAAGGCCTGCGGCACGCTCAAGGGTGCCGACCTGGGATCTGGCCGTAGTGCTGGAAGGTCTAGCTTTGGCCCCATTTGAGCCTATTGAGGAGGTGCCAGAGAAGTTCCTCACGTTGAAAACTGTGTTTCTCTTGGCTATTTCCTCTCTAAAAAGAACGGAGCTCTGCCACCCCCATAGGTCGCGGCCATTGTTTCACTGCCTCTACTTTTTTTGGATCGGTCGAGACCCTGTTGGCTGAAATGACGTGTCCCAGATAACCTACTTCCTGCTGGAAGAACACACACTTAGTTAACTTGGCCTTCAACCCTTCTCGCTCAAGCCGACTTAAAACAACCTCCAGCCGCTCAAGATGTTGTGTCACGGAGGAGGAAAACACCACTATGTCGTCCAAGTACAGCAAAAGGGACTGACACTGCTGGTCCCCAAACAACCTCTCCATCAGCCTCTGAAAGGTGCCTGGGGCATTACAGAGCCCAAACGGCATTCGGTTCCATTCAAAAAGGCCGAATGGGGTACAAAAAGCCGTTTTACATTTATCCTCCTCCGTGACAGGAACCTGGTTGTACCCACTGGCGAGGTCCATAGTGGAAAACCACTGGGCCCCCGTCAGTGAGTCCAAGGTTTCCTCTATACGTGGGAGGGGAAAAGCATCTTTGCGAGTCTTTGCATTCAGCTGCAGATAGTCTACACACATACGCAATGAACCGTCCTTCTTTTTGGACCGCAGCTCTCTCTAATAATGCTCGTTTCCAGCAACTGGTTGATGTGCGTTTTTACCACGTCATATTCTGATGACGGAATCCGCCGGTGCCGTTGCCGAACTGGGACCGAATCTGTTAGAGGAATATCATGAGAAAGAAGCTGAGTACATCCCAAATCACCTTCGCACGCAGAGAAGACTGTCTGAAACCTTACCAGCAAAGACCTAACCTGTTCTTGTTCAGTCACAGTCAACATGGACAAATCGAGACTCTCGATTTGCTCCTGCACTGAAGGAAGAACCGTAGGAATCTGAAGATTAATTGACGCAGACACAGATTTAACTTCTGAAACACCACGGGACAAGCTCACAATATATACCTGTTGTACCGTGCCCAGCATGGAGTTCCGAAAAAGCAATACATCCGTCTCACCTACATTGATAACTGGCACGTAAACCGTACCCTGTATCACCTGGATTAAGGCTGATGACGCCAAAAGACCAGCTGCCAACCCAGTTACTGGTGGCTCGAAAAGCACGGTTTCCCCAGCAAGGTATCCAGGGCAAGTGGCGGCCACAATTTTCATAGTGCCGCCTGGAATA
Organism: Gobio gobio; assembly: GCF_949357685.1. Classification (NCBI taxonomy): domain Eukaryota; kingdom Metazoa; phylum Chordata; class Actinopteri; order Cypriniformes; family Gobionidae; genus Gobio; species Gobio gobio. The sequence continues at coordinate 32,813,501 of NC_137110.1, read as the reverse complement.
CGACACGCCCTACGGCCCCGCAAACGAACCTTGCCCATGTAACCATCCTGAGGGACACAGCTTACCTGGCGACAATGTTGTAATGCCTGAAACACCGCGTTAGAGGCCCCCGACACGGGCGGCGTATCAAATAGGCCGGGGCCATGCTGCCCAAAGAGCTCCCGATAGCACCGGCTCAACACATTCATTCCCAGAACACCAGGGACTCGAGTACCGATGCCACCGGGAGGATCTCTGACCACCAATACGCCACACCGCGGAATCACCCGACCACAAAGCTCAACGTCCAGCTCAATATATCCCACATATGGTATCAATGACCCGTTAGCCGCATGGAGTTGTAACCACTGACATGCCCTGAGACGATCCTGGCCCCATGGTGCAAACTGTTCCGAAAAACAGCCTTCTGTGATCGTGGACACCATGGAGCCAGTATCAATCAAACAGGGCACCTGTACCCCCCCCATACCGACAACGAGATGAGGACACGATGCCATTAAATGCGGCCGGGAGCCTGAAGTCCCTGAGTCACGACCTTCCCCATCCGAACAGTGACTCTGCAGTTCGGTGGGACCTAGTTTTCCGTCGGTTGAGAGCCAGTCCGCCCAGCCCTCATAGAAGGCGACTCGCCACGGTTTAAAGAGGGAGGTGGGTGGATGCGTTCTCCATCATATTCACGGGCAAAATGGCCCGGCCTCTGACACCGATGACAGAGTAATGTATCCGTACGGCCAGGCCGACGACTTTGTTGGGTGTAACGAATACCTGCGACACTCTGAGTGAGTTGATCTAACTCTAACTGCTGCGTTTTTAACATCTCACGTAACTCCCGCAACTCGGACTGAGAATTTCCCTGTACTCCATACTGAATGCCATTAGCCATCGGGACTGACTGACTCCTACCTCTCGCACCCCCTGGCATCCCCTCTCGCTCCCATCTAATCGCTTCCCCACGTATATCCAATAAAGTAGCGGTGTGCTGGCGGCGAACCAACTGCTTGAGTTCCCGGCGGAGAGCACTATCGGCTACATACTCAACAAACTGGTCACGCAACACAATTTCAGCGTTAGGGATAGCATTGGGTGATTGCAGTTTAACCTTCTCCAGAAGAGACATCAAAGCAAGGGAAAACTCTAACAGAGATTCCCCCTCCTGTTGCCTCCTGGAGAAGAAAGCTTCTTGAAGTGCCACATACGATTGAGAGCAACCATACAACTCGCGCAAAATCCTAATAATCCTATCTGGATCTCCCCGGTCCTCACTAGGACGATGTCTAATCTCTTCCCGTGCTTCACCCTCCAAATGATCAAAAAGAAAGAACGCTTTATCAATCTTTGATAAATAACGAGCACGCATGCAGGCCTCGGCCTCCTCCACCCACTCATCAATACCGGTGCCTGATCTGCCACAAAATTTTGGACACCGTCTGTCCCTAGGGACAAAAACAAAACGATCCAGCACCACGGTATCGATTGCCACTGGCTGGGGAGGACCTGACACAGCCGCAGTGGCTACAACAGGAGTAGTGCTAGGGCCCGGTGACTCACCTGGGACCTGCTCACTCTCACGACGCAACCGGTCATTGTCTGCTCTCAACTGTGCCACTAACTCTCGCAACTCCTGCATTTCTCCTCCATGATCGTCAACTATACTCACCCTAAAAGAGAAAAAGCCACGAAAAAGTAATACAGTTTTGCGATGTATGCACACTGCTGTTTTGCCTATAGGAAAAAAAAAAAAAAAACAATATCAAAACAGACACAATTACACCCAAGTCTCACCTAAAAGTCCCTGCCCTACTAGGTAAACCCTGCCGACTACGCCAAAATGTGGCGCACTTATAAGCAAGAGATTTAGAAACCACAATAAATTTATACCAGACTACGCCACCCTGGTGAAAAAACAGGGAAATACCTTAACGGAGGACACACAGGTAAGTATTACTCACTGAGGGCAAAGACTTAAACCAGTGAGACCAGGGTCACAATCCAAAATATATTTTATTGTATTTAAAACATCAAAATTATTCTTAAAATCACATGGTATAAAACATTTCTCTTCAGAGCCAGGTTTCTCAGGGACAAGGCAGGCCGGGCGCAATCGAGAGGTCATCCAACCCTCCCTCACTCACCCCAAACCAGACGGCAAAGCACTGCAAGAAAATCGTGTCAATGTAAATCACACACACTGTGACATGCGTGCCTCTAGATCACGACAACCGGCCTTCCCTGCTCCACCACGAATACACTGGCTCCTGGAGACACACACAAAAGATGGTCAATGGATTAAAGAACACTTATACCATAACAAACACACAATAACATACACAAGGGTGTCACGTCAAGAGCACTCCAGCCTCCTCACAAGTGAGGCTAACGAGGAGCAGTGCTTAGTTGGCGGGACAGAATCCAACGCCACACATAAATGGATTATGATGCAAACTAAACCACAAATTAGTCTGAAATAATGTTTAAGGAAAATCACTAGACATAATAACTACTAGTGGAAGTTCACACGCTGTAGTTACAAAATAAATCCCACACAGTGAGACAAAACAACTGTAACCCCAAAAACAACAAAAGAAACTATAAGGAATCAAAACCATAAACCAAATAAGCAAAACAGCAGCGGCATCTCCTTAACGTCCTCCCACCAGATAGAGTTTACAGATGAGGAAGTTCCCTTTAAGTCATAAAACACTAAATATTAGACTCGATCTATAACAGCTGAAATAAGGGAACACGCTACTTACAATTTTAGATGACGTCACTCACGCGCTCCGTGTATGGTTACTCACAATGCGCGCAGACCAATCTGCCAGTCAACACTCACACACCGTTAGCAGTAAATCTCCTTCCCTTTAACCAAACAGGACACATTAACTCTATGAAATCCCCAAGGAAAATGGGAAAGAGATACTTACGTTTAGATGAGCAGATAAACACCGCCCAAAATGCCCGATATATGGGTACTCAATCCGCCGCAGTTCAGTCCGCCAGCCAGCACACACACATTTGCTATGTTAGCTGAGACTGCATACAGCCACCATTCAAATGCCTACACCACCAGTAATGCTACAAATCAAACTATAAATAACACAGATTACAAGAGAGCGATCCACACCATTACAACACACCGCTAGCCTTAACATACCTGGAGATAACCTGGAGTGGGACAGGAAATGCCAGGGGGGAGAAAGCCCGGAATCAGCAAGCCACGTAAACAGATACCAAAATAAAGGTCTTTAAATACTCGCGCTGCTCTCACCTCATTGGTCCTCTCCCCATCCTCTAATAAACAGGCTCCTTTACCCTGCCACAGTTACATACGTAACCTGAGACGTTTTCCACGCAGTGAGAAAGAGGATAGTTTTTTCCAAGCAGCGAGAAAGCGGATAGTTTCCAAGCAGCGAGAAAGCAGATAGTTTCCAAGCAGCGAGAAAGCGGAAAGTTTCCACGCAGCGAGGAAGCGGAAAGTTTCCAAGCAGTGAGGAAGTGGAAAGTTTCCAAGCAGCGAGAAAGTGGTAAGTTTTCAAGCAGCGAGAAAGTGGAAAGTTTCCAAACAGCGAGAAAGTGGAAAGTTTCCACGCATTGAGTCAGCGGAAAGTTTTCCATGCAGTGAGAAAGCGGATAGTTTTACACGTAGTGAGAAAGCGGATAGTTTTTCACGCAGTGAGAAGTGGATAAATTTCCACGTAGTGAGAAAGCGGATTCCACGCATTGAGGGCCCTATTTTAACGATCTGAAACGCAAGTGTCAAAGCGCGAAGCGCAAGTAACTTTGTGGGCGGGTCTCGGCGCTGTTGCTATTTTCCCGGCGGGATAAATGGCTCTTGCGCCCGGCCCAAATCTAAAATGGGTTGGTCTGAAGTAGCTTCATTATTCATAGGTGTGGTTTGGGCGTAACGTGAATAAACCAATCCGAGCGTCATCCAACATTCCCTTTAAAAGCAGGTGCGCAAGTTCCATTATGGATTGCTATTATTATGGCGTATTTACCAGGCGCACGCCAGGAGCGGTTCACAGCCGAGGAGACTGATGTTCTTGTAGGAGCAGTGAAAGACAGAGAAGTGAAGTTGTAATGTTGTACATTATGGTAAAGGTGATTTCACAGTCTTTTTTTTTTTCAGTCTTTCAGTTTTTTCAGTTTTTCAGTCGATTTTTTTTCCTGGTTCTTGACGGACAAACCAATTTGTCAGATGTCCTTATATACATATATGTCTTGCCACTATTGGGCAAACAGGTCTTATCCTTAATTATTACAATTAGCCTGAATCATTTGTAAGCTAGATTTATGCCTATTTTTTCACATCTTCGTGGCACACCACAATGATTTCCGTCATCTCATGTGTTAATATTTTTTTAGTGTAACAATTTATGATTTGCAAAAATAACTGTTGCATCTGTGTAGGTTACATGAGCAAAGGTTACGTTGTGCACGCCATACATTATGGTCAAGCATGCGCCCTTAAAATAGCATAATGAACAACGCGCAACGCGCCACTGACTTTAGACTAGGTTTTTTCTGGTCAGTGGCGCAATTGTTTAATGGAACAGCAAAATAGCACCAGGGATGTTTGCGCCGGAACACGCCTCCTTTTTTGCGCTGAACCGCCCAGGTAGCGCAAGTTCATTCACTAGTTTAGCGACGTGCTTCTGTGGAGGGAAAAGCGCGCTTTGCGCGGGTGCAAAATAGGAATGACACATGCGTCAGTGTACAAAGTCAATTGCGCTGGGTGCAAGATAGGGCCCTGAGTCAGCGGAAAGTTTCCACGCATTGAGTCAGCGGAAAGTTTTCCATGCAGTGAGAAAGCGGATAGTTTTACACGTAGTGAGAAAGCAGATAGTTTTTCACGCAGTGAGAAGTGGATAGTTTTCCACGCAGTGAGAAAGAGGATAGTTTTTCCCAAGCAGCGAGAAAGCGGATAGTTTCCAAGCAGCGAGAAAGCGGATCGTTTCCAAGCAGCGAGAAAGCGGATAGTTTCCAAGCAGCGAGAAAGCGGAAAGTTTCCACGCAGCGAGGAAGTGGAAAGTTTCCAAACACAGAGGAAGTGGAAAGTTTCCAAGCAGCGAGGAAGTGGAAAGTTTCCAAGCAGCGAGGAAGTGGAAAGTTTCCAAGAAGCGAGAAGGTGGAAAGTTTCCAAGCAGCGAGAAAGTGGAAAGTTTCCAAGCAGCGAGAAAGTGGAAAGTTTTCATGCATTGAGTCAGCGGAAAGTTTCCACGCATTGAGTCAGCAGAAAGTTTTCCATGCAGTGAGAAAGCGGATAGTTTTACACGTAGTGAGAAAGCGGATAGTTTTTCACGCAGTGAGAAGTGGATAGTTTTTCACGCAATGAGAAGTGGATAGTTTTCCACGCAGTGAGAAAGAGGATAGTTTTTTCCAAGCAGCGAGAAAGCGGATAGTTTCCAAGCAGCGAGAAAGCGGATAGTTTCCAAGCAGCGAGAAAGCGGATAGTTTCCAAGCAGCGAGAAAGCGGATAGTTTCCAAGCAGCGAGAAAGCGGAAAGTTTCCACGCAGCGAGGAAGTGGAAAGTTTCCAAACACCGAGGAAGTGGAAAGTTTCCAAGCAGCGAGGAAGCGGAAAGTTTCCAAGCAGCGAGGAAGTGGAAAGTTTCCAAGCAGCGAGAAAATGGAAAGTTTCCAAGCAGCGAGAAAGTGGAAAGTTTACACGCAGCGAGGAAGTGGAAAGTTTCCACGCAGCGAGGAAGTGGAAAGTTTCCACGCAGTAAGACAGTGGATAGTTGTCCACACTGCAAGATAGTGAATAGTTGCCCACGCAGTAAGAGGGCGGATAGTTGTCCACGCAGTAAGATAATGTATAGGTGCCCATGCAGCAAGATAGTGGATAGTTGCCCAAGCAGCAAGATAGTGGATAGTTGTCCACACAGTAAGATAGTGGATAGTTGCCCACGCAGTGAGAAAGCGGATAGTTTTTCACGCAGTGAGAAAGCGGATCGTTTTTCACGCAGTGAGAAAGCGGAAAGTTTCCACGCAGCGAGGAAGTGGAAAGTTTCCAAGCAGCGAGGAAGTGGAAAGTTTCCAAGCAGCGAGAAAGTGGAAAGTTTCCAAGCAGCGAGAAAGTGGAAAGTTTCCAAGCAGCGAGAAAGTGGAAAGTTTCCAAGCAGCGAGGAAGTGGAAATTTTCCAAGCAGCGAGAAAGTGGAAAGTTTCCACGCAGCGAGGAAGTGGAAAGTTTCCACGCAGCGAGGAAGTGGAAAGTTTCCACGCAGCGAGGAAGTGGAAAGTTTCCACACAGTAAGAAAGTGGATAGTTGTCCACACCGCAAGATAGTGAATAGTTGCCCACGCAGTAAGAGGGCGGATAGTTGTCCACGCAGTAAGATAATGGATAGGTGCCCATGCAGCAAGATAGTGGATTGTTGCCCATGCAGCAAGATAGTGGATAGTTGTCCACGCAGTAAGATAGTGGATAGTTGCCCACGCAGTTATATAGTGGATAGTTTTGTCCACGCAGTAAGATGGCGGATAGTTGCACTTGCAGTAAGATAGTGGATAGTTGTCCATGCAGTAAGATGGTGGATAGTTGTCCATGCAGTAAGATACTGGATAGTTGTCCATGCAGTAAGATGGTGGATAGTTGTCCATGCAGTAAGATACTGGATAGTTGTCCATGCAGAAAGATGGTGGATAGTTGTCCACACCGCAAGATAGTGAATAGTTGCCCACGCAGTAAGAGGGCGGATAGTTGTCCACGCAGTAAGATAATGGATAGGTGCCCATGCAGCAAGATAGTGGATTGTTGCCCATGCAGCAAGATAGTCGATAGTTGTCCACGCAGAAAGATGGTGGATAGTTGTCCACGTAATTATAGAGTGGATAGTTGCCCATGCAGTAAGATAGCGGATAGTTTTGTCCACGCAGTAAGATGGCGGATAGTTGCCCACGCAGTAAGATGGTGGATAGTTGTCCAAGCAGTAAGATGGTGGATAGTTGTCCACGCAGTAAGATGGTGGATAGTTGTCCACGCAGTAAGATGGTGGATAGTTGTCCACGCAGTAAGATACTGGATAGTAGCCCACACAGTAAGATGGTGAATTCCTCAAGCGAATAAGTTTCGACACAGCGAGAAAGTCGAAGATTCCAGCAAGATGTAGGGACTATGAGTCAGATCAAATAATAACTCAACGGGGAATTGATTTAAAATGAGAGAGACTCGAATTACATTATAATTTATAAATAATTCAGAATTCATGTTCACACCTTAACTTATTCGTCCACCGATATATAAGAAATTAAAGGGGACTCTGTTAAAGGGAAACAGGTCTATTTAGCTCAAATGAATGAATTAATTAATTCACAGGGAATTTTGAGAGTCTATTTTACAGCCGAGCAAATGACTTTTCCAGCGTTCATTTGAACGGGCCGTAAACATCATCTCCGCAGCGGATATGAATACCCGAACAATAGTGAAACACTATTTAACAGCCAGTTAACTTAGATCGGTAGTTCAAGACATTAAATTCGTAAGCACATAACACAAGAACAGTTATCTTTGAATACAAACGGAACTTTATTGATTAGGCTACTCTAACACATCAAACTAATATCTAAGATAAACACACGCACATTCACACGCGTTGCAGACAGGAAGAAAGTGAGGAAAATAATAAGTTTTAAGAGAGAGAAATTATGAAATCCCAAGCCATATATGCATTTATGACACATGACCTGAAGTAACCATTGATCAGTAATTTAACCTCCTATCGTTTCTTAGGCAGGGTTATTAAATTCGATCTAATGCACCAGTTCAGCTCGGAATCTAGAGGTATTACTTGCGTTTGTGTCTCGTGTGTCGTCTCAGACCGGGGATTCCCTTTTCCTGGCTGGAGGGGGGGTCTTCCCGGGTCTTTGATTCGCTGAAGGTCTGGTCGTGTCTTTTGATCGACGTCTTGGGAAGCCAATCACGTGTCGTGTTGGCGGCTGGATGGAAGTCTTGTGGGCGTTGTTTGAAGTTGAAGCACGCTGTTGGAGACTCGTTGAGAAACTTTGCGGCAGAAACTTAACAGAACCCGAGACTTAACGGAAAGAAAATAAACTTTAAGTAAAAGAAAGGAAAGTGAGAGAAGAGCAGATGGCCTGAATGAAATCGTTGTTTAACCCATTTTCTCTGATCTTGGTCTGCCACGATCGTCAGATCGTCTCCTAGGAGCTCTCCGTTCAGAACTGCTAGGACTCAACTCAACTGAACGACTCCGAACTGGCTGTGAACAGGCACTCTTCGTCCGTGTTTTGAGATTAAAACTCAAATATTTGCCCATCCCCTGGATGGGTTCTGGCCAATTAGGGTTAGGGGTGACTGTGTCTCCACCCCTCCCATAAAATTGGGTTATCTATGGTAATTTAGTTCCTGCTCTTAAGCAGAGAGTAAATTTAGACCTAATTTCTTACTATAAGGACATGATAAATTCTATAAAGATTTCATTCAGCTCATCTGTTGGATTATACCCATACGAACAAAAAGATATCAAACACGGTGCCTTTTCAGCCACTCATTCAATAGTTACATAATTGCATGAATTTGGAGTGATATACATGCATAATAGTCACGTGTATCAGTTGTAGACACACTAACAAGCTATGTTGAAGGCTATTTGAATGCAAGTCCAATAATCAGATTTGATGCACTTCATATGTAACAGTTTCTGTGAGTTTGCTAGGAGTTTTAGCTGTGTCACGTGGAGTTAATTTACCGGTCATTGAAAAGACAGAGATCTGGTTTGTTTCTTTGTCTTGTGATCACACCGAGTCTTTTGTCCTCTTTGTCTAAGTTTTGGTAAAAAGTTAATATGCAATCAAGTAATTATTTTTTATTTTTTATGGATTCTGATCGAATAATTTGGAAGATTCATTAAACTATGTGTCTGCGCCCACAATTCCTACAGATGCTACAAAGGAAGTGGATCGTTTTCACACAGCAAGAAATAGAAGTTGCTAAACACAGCAAGGAAACGGATAGTTTTTTCCCACAGCAAGAAAGCGGTTTAAAAAACTTACGCAGCGAGAAGTGGACAGTTTTCCACACAGTAAGGAAGCGGATAAAACCCTCTAGATCGATAGGTTCCACTAGTGGAAAGTTTCCACTTAGTAAGGAAATGGATCGATTCATGGCAGCAAGAAAGTGGAAAGTTTCCCTAGTAATTCCGAGCTCGAAGCCCTCCCCCCGGACAGCACGCCAAATACGCATTGAATTACTCTCTATAAATGATATGTAAGTGCAAACTCGTGAAGTTGTTGCGCTTGTGATAACGTCGTAGGTAACATGATAACATCAACATGGCGGATCACATTCATACTTTACCGGACCAGGCTTTATACCTACTCTTTTTGCGCTTCTTAAGTAAGTTAACTGCCTCATTTATTTTGTGATTGTATTATAACCAATATATTTTGGGTTAATTTAAGTTCTTATATTTTTAACTGTATTAATCTGAACCACAGTTTTATCCTTAAATATATAATTTTTATTACGAAAACCCAAAACCGTAATCTCTTGAATATGTTGTTAATTTCTTTATTTTATATGCAAAAATGTTCAGTGAATATGCGGTTTCAGACGCAGCCAATGGCTTTCTTGGGCTATTCCGTCTGTCTTTCTGAGGACCTATGATTAAGGAATTTGGTTTCTTTTTGGTCAGTCAGTAAGTAGTATGTGTGTTTTTTTTTTTTACATGCTGTTTTTGGTAATTTGTATCTAATGTGTAACTGACACTGTGGTTTTGAGTATGTGTTGAGCATTGAGATTTTCATGCATGCCAATTGTGACCTTTGTGCCCATTGTGGCTTGGCCCCTAATCAAAAGCACCTACATATTATACTATTTTATCTAATTTAACAGTTTTGTAATAGTCATTAAATCACAGATTTAAAAACAGATATGGAGGGAACTAATCTGATAGAAATGGGCAAGTCATTACAGAGTCTGGGGGCAGATGCAGACAAAGCACAGTCACCCCTACACTTCAGTCTCGACTTGGGGATGGACAGCAGTCACTAGATGACCAGAGTGATCTAGTTGGATGATGCTCAGTCAGTAGGTCAAAAAGGTATGATGGAGCCATACAATTTAGTGATGTATAGACAAGGAGTAATATTTTAAAATCTACTCTGTAACGCACTGGCAGCCAGTGAAGAAACACAAGACAGGAGTGAAATGGTCCCGTTTTTTAGCACCAGTCAGGAGTCTAGCTGTAACTGTAATTGGGACAGACCCGATTGGCTAATCCCAACATAAAATTAGTTACAGTAATCCAGCATGGAAGAGATAAACCAAGGCAGGGCAGGCGGAGCTGGAGATGACCACGGCGGAGCAGAGCTGGTGACCATCATGGCGGACCAGACGGATCTGGAACCCACCACGCCAGATCAGGCAGAGCAGAACACACCAAGGTGGATCAGGCGATCCATGGTTGTGTCAGGGCAGACAGAGAATTCAAAGATAACCTCTGAGTCAAGTAAAGTCAAGTCACCTTTAATTATGTAACGCTTTTTCCAATATAGATTGATTCAAAGCAGCTTTACAGTGATAACAGGAAAAAAATGCAACAAAATTTGTTTTGGCTGTGCAGCCGCTCTCGAGAAAATAGCGATGTTATCGCCCAGCTCAGTTCAATTAACACAATAGTGTCAATGCAGGAAGATCAGTAATATAGTTGAGTATTTAGTGTCCCCAACTAAGCAAGCCAAAAGCCAAAGGCAACAAAGGTGACGGTAGCAAGGAACCAAAAGTCCATCAGGTGACAGAATAGAGAAAAAAACCATGGGAAAAAACAGGCTCAGCTGGTCAGCTATCATGTCTATGAGGCCTTCACAGGGAAGAGTTTAGTTGACACAATCTCAGTTACCACTTCAGGGAAGCGTTGTGGTTGTGTCTAGTAGAGATCGACGATATGGGTTTTTCTATAACTGATGCCGATGTTTAGAGGTCAGGGTCAGTCAATGGCCGATATGTGCTGCTGATTTTTAGGGCTGATATCTTGAAGTTTTCCCCTTTATTTGCATGCTAAAATGTCACACTAATCAGGGCTCACGCTAAGGATTTTTTCTTTTGGTTAAAATTTTAATGGCCCCACCACAAAAAAGTAATAAATAAAATAAAATAGGCCTAGTTATTGTTTTTGTTGTTTTTGATCCATGTAACCTTAATAAATAAGGTTGACTCGAAAAAGCCTAACTCATATAAATGTTAAATATTGATAAAATACAGTCTGTAATGAAATAAACAAATAATAGAATTACAAGCAACAGCACAAATCTCCTGATCAAAACACAGATGAAGAAGAAGCAGAACGAGCGATCTCATATAAGCAGATGCATATGAAAAATAATGCGATCTCATCAGTAATAAATAGCATCTAAATCAAAACGGCTGTGTTATAGAACTGTGAAACTTTAAGGTGTTGATGGACTCCATCTGTGTTTTCATCATTATGAATCCGATTCGGATGTAACATTAGTCTTTGACAAAACATTTTTACTCAAAATGTTGCTTTTTTCATGACACATTCAAGTGTTGATAAAAATAATGCATGAAGTGAGAATAAAACAGAGAGTCTGTTCTTTTGATATATTGCATGTTCAGATATTCATACTGTGGGCCATGAAACTTGTGAAAATGACAAAAACGCCGGCAGTGACTGGCATTTTTAAAAAATAAAACAGAACTTATAACATTGGAGCTAATATGTAAGCAAGCAAGCTGCTGATAGTTTTCGACTACAGTCCTTAAAGTTAACTGTAAGTAAGCGAACCTTCAACCAGCTGTAGCATTATGCCAGTTCCCGACGGCTCAACCGCACCAATAACATTGGGCTGCCCCCAGACGTGCCTGACTTTAAATCTGCGCTAATAAACACGGATATCGGTCGATGCCGATATATTACAAAATGTTTTGCATGTTTACATATAGTCCACAAGACAAAAAAATAGCTGAATTTATTAAAATAACCCTGATAAAAAGTTTATGAACCATTGATTCTCAGTGCTGTGTGTCGTTCCCTGGATGATCCACTGCTTTTTTTTTTTTGTGATGGTTGTTCATGAGTCCCTTGTTTGTCCTGAGCAGTTAAACTGCCCAATGTTCTTCAGAAAAATCCTCCAGGTCCTGCACATTCTTCAGTTTTCCAGCCTCTTTTTCATATTTGAACCCTCTCCAGCAATGACTGTATGATTTTAAGATCCCTCTTTTCACACTGAGGACAATTGAGGGACTCAAACACAACTACTAAAAAAAGATTGAAACATTCACTGATGCTCCAGAAGGAAACACAATGCATTAAGAGCTGGGGGGTATTTTTTTAATTTAGTAGTGCCCTTCAGAAGCAACAGAATATACTTGCATGTTTCCCGGAAGACAAATTAAGTACAATTTACCTTGATTTTCAAATTCAATAGGTTTTCACCCCCCGGCTCTTAATGCATTGTGTTTCCTTCTGGAGCATCAGTGAATGTTTCAACCTTTTTTAGTAATTGTGTTTGAGCCCCTCAATTGTCCTCAGTGTGAAAAGATAGATCTTAAAATCATACAGTCATTGCTGGAGAGGGTTCAAATATGAAAAAGAGGCTGGAAAACTGAAGAATGTGCAGGACCTAGAGGATTTTTCTTAAGAACATTGGGCAGTTTAACTGCTCAGGACAAACAAGGGACTCGTGAACAACCATCACAAAACAAAAAAACAGCCGTGGATCATCCAGGGAACGACACACAGCACTGAGAATCAATGGTTCATAACGAAGCCGTGACCTCTTATCTTCTTGGAGCGATTTCCGCGAGTCCAGATTTAACCGCTGATCACGACGACATTGTGTGTAAGTATAACTTCACATTTTTTCTCATTCCTTGTTTAATTTTAACGTGACTGTTTTTATTAATACCAGTCTCATTTAATTGTTTTCCAGCTGCCTGTAAGACGTATTATGAATCGACACGGCGGAGCGGAAACTGCGAAGTTTAGCTCGGAGTCGATCAAGAAGAAAAAGGGTAAGATTTATTATATTAGATCCGTTTTTTGTCAATGTGAGTATTTTTCAGGTTGCTTATTGTCTTTATGGATTGTATTACAGTTGCTGGAAGCAAGACGAAGTGTGCTGGCTGAGGATGAGGTGGACATTTGGAAGTCCCCGACCATTGAACTCATATCTGATGAGGAAGACGGCATTGTTGACGGTGTGTCTGGATGGATTGTGCGGCCACCGGCCTCTCGCAGCCTGGAGCTCTCCGAACTCTGTGCCACTTTGCAATCCAGATTAGAGGCGATACCGAAATACAGGGCAACTCACCATATACGCCTGTGTTTCCCGAATGTGTTGGGCACTTCTTTTTGACGTTTTTGGAGGGCAACATAAGAGACATTACTGCTGCACTGTAACATTCTTTGAATAAACAGCTGTGTGTTTATAAATGAAGCTCTTTCTTTGAATAAACGGCACGGTCCGGGCAAATTTTCCCATATATTCCTTGATGGTAGGAATAGTGTAGTTCATAGCACAATAACATTAATATAAAACATAAATTATATATTTATTATTATTATTATTGGGGTTTATATTCATAATGAGCCAGGGTGACCAATAATGATTGGTTTGCAGTGATCTGCCAACCAATCACGAGGGATTTTTCTTGTTTAAAAGTAGTGGCTTCAGCCAATACTGAGTGAGTAAATTCAAGTCTGGCCGTTGACTCTCTGGTTTTGCTGCTATTCATATGCTAATTAGAGGTGTCGCACCTCCGTGCTGTCTCTCCGCGGGGGGCTCTCCACCTATGTCATGGTTCGTTTATGACAATTTGTGGCACAGACGAACGTGACGTTCGCTGCCTCTAAATTGTCGAAAACTGCCGAAAATTAGGGAGATTTTCGAGAGTCTACAGGCTTTTACGGGGTCGAAAATCCCACTTTTCATGCAGTGATGCTTTACATCATTTACTCTCTGCACGTAATATTCTTTTTTCATTGATCTATTCATTTTTGTAACCTGACTTCTCAGTTGACAGTATTTGAATCTGTCCTCCACTAATCCAGTCTTTACTAATATAGATCTGGCTTCATCTCTTTCCTTAATAAGGCTCTTTATAGTCTCATTCAGCTATAGGGCTGGTCTTGCTTTTACAATATACTTTCTCATAGGGGCATGCCTATCAACAATCTTCATGAAACTTTCCATAAAGATATTTAAGGATACCTCAGGCTCCTCAGCAGCATACACATCAGTCCAATCAATATCACCAACATCTACCAAAAAACTTTCCGGAATAAACTTCTTGAACATCCTTTTATGTACTTTATTGACCTTACATTTAGGAATTTTAGTTCCCTTTCGAGGCGGGGGCGGGGGATGAAGCAGAAATTGTTTCAGCGCTTCATCCACCCGCCCAAAAGGAGTTGGTAGAGGTGTTGACCCGGGCTGTGGCCAAATTAAACATAAATTGGCCACAAGAGGCTCTGGAAATTCAGCCACCCAGTAGGCTGGATGACCGGTTCCTCTCGCACCGGGTTCAAACACCTCGCCGGGGCCTGCCTTTTTTCCCGGATCTACACACTGAGGTGTGCAGATCTTGGAAAAAGCCCTATTCCTCGCGTGTTTCAAATCCTCCGGTGTTGAATTATTCCAATGTTCTGGGGGCACGCGAGGCGGGCTATGGGGCGATGCCTCGGGTGGAGGAGGCTCTCGCGAGCTACCTTTCACCCGACTCTGCATCGTCCCTTAAGGCTCCGGTTTTGCCCACCAAACCCTGTCGGGACACCTCATCATTGGTGGGCAAAGCTTATATGGCGGCTGGTCGGGCTGGTAGTTCCCTGCACACACTCTCCATTCTGCACGCCTACCAGGCCGATCTCCTGAAAGAGCTAGACGAGGGAGATGGTCCCTCTCCGGAGGATATACTGGAGTTAAGAAAGGCTGCAGATTTGTCTCTCCGCGTCACCAAGGAGACGGCCCGTGCTATCGGTCGCTCCATGGCTTCAATGGTGACTGTGGAGAGGCATTTCTGGCTGAATCTGTCGGGGATAAAGGAGAAGGATAAATCCTTCCTCCTGGACTCCCCGATTTCGCCTTCTGGTTTGTTTGGAGACGCGGTTAACGCCGTCGTTTCCAGACACCAGGAGGCGAAGAAGCAGTCAGCAGCCTTTCACCAGTACCTCCCTCGTCGCTCAAAACCTGGGAAGGCTGGCCCTAGCGGTCAGCCTCAGCCGTCATCCAGCTCCTCGCACCGAAAGGTGCAAAAAGAGAGCATCGCATCTAGAGCCCCTCCCCCGGGAGCCTGGCAAAAGAGGCGACGCTCTCAGCAGCAGTCTTCCGCTCCTAAGGGCGATCTACGGAACGTCCTTCAGGCGCGGAAGGCTGCTGGGAAGAAGTCCTAGCTGCGGCAGGGCTTCTAAGAGCGGTCCCTCCCGCAGAGGAACAACCGAGGTTGTTTCCTCTGTGGCGCTCTGGGGAAATGGATGTGGTAATCCCGCCGTCTATGACGCTTCGGGCCACATCGATTTCCCGCGAACGCATGCTGCACCAGCCGCCTCTGGAAAGACCTGCGGCTGGGCAGCTCGCGCGTCCGCACACGGAAAACCGTTCCCAACTACTTCCTGCCGGTCAGCCGCTTCAGGGGGTTGGGGACGGGAACCGTGTAACACCCGACGCCAGCCTCGAGAGGCTGGTTACCTTAGTAGATTATCTCGGCGCATGGAAATGCCTTCCGAATATTTCTACATGGGTACTGCGTACTGTAGAAAAGGGTTACAGACTGCATTTCGGTCATCCTCCTCCAAAGTTCAGGGGTTTGTACTGGACTACAGTGGTGCCCGAGCGGGTTCGGATAATGGAACTAGAAGTAAAAACCTTGTTAGCGAAGGAAGCCATAGAGCGTGTTCCTCTGCTGGAAAGGGAGTCCGGGTTCTACAGCCGGTACTTTATAGTTGCGTCTATAAAGGGTTGCGTCCGATAATAGATCTGAGGTTTTTGAATCTGTCTCTGAGGAGCTTCAGATTCAAAATACTCACCATTCCCAGGATCGTGAGTCAGATCCAGTCCGAGGACTGGTTCGTCACGATAGATCTGAAGGACGCATACTTCCACATCTCCATCCTCCCATGTCAGAGGAAGTATCTGAGGTTCGCTTACGGGGGCGTGCTTCCCTTCGGCCTAGCCCTCTCCCCACGCACCTTCACGAAGTGCATGGATGCAGCTCTGGCTCCAATGAGACTTCAGGGCATCCGTGCGCTGAATTATATCGACGACTGGCTCATACTGGCCCAGTCGTACGATATGGCGGTCCGGCATCGAGATGTCGTTCTGGCCCACATAAGGTGCTTGGGGCTGAGACTCAACACGAAAAAGAGCGTGTTGACGCCGTCCCATGGGACAACGTTCCTCGGGTCGTATGGGATTCGACGACGATGCGGGCACAATTGTCTCCCGCGCGAGTCGAGACCATACTGGCGATGGTCTCAGGAATAAGGCTAGGCCACAACATCACTGTGAGGCACTTTCAGAAGGTGCTGGGGCACATGGCAGCAGCGTCCAGCGTAATACCTTCTGGCCTGCTGAACATGAGACCCCTCCAGTGGTGGTTGAAAACCAAGGGGTTTTCCCCCAGAGGGAATCCTTTCCGTATGATCAGGGTAACGCGCAGATGCCTTCGTTCCCTAGTCATATGGAAGAAACCTTGGTTCCTGTCCCAGGGGCCAGTGTTGGTAGCGTCTTGTTGCCGGAAATCCATTTCAACAGACGCCTCCATCACTGGTTGGGGCGCGGTCATGGAAGGCCGCTTTGCGAGGGGCCCGTGGGGGGTCGTCATTCCTCCTGGCACATAAATTGCCTGGAGATGATGGCGGTCTACAAAGCTCTCAGGAGCTTTTTCCCGGACCTCCGCGGCCAACATGTCCTGGTACGGACAGACAATATGTCTGTCGTAGCGTACATCAAACGCCAGGGGGGATTGAGGTCGCGCTCTCTTTACAGACTGGCGCGTCGAATCCTCCTGTGGTCCCAAGGGAAACTGTTGTCCATCAGGGCAATGTATGTCCCGGGGGTCCAAAATCAGGGAGCAGACATCCTGTCGAGGCAGGGGCTGAGGCCCGGGGAGTGGCGACTCCACCCAGAGGTGGTGGAGGCCATATGCAAGAGGTTCGGCCCAGTGGAAGTGGATTTGTTTGCGTCTCGAGAGACGTCCCACTGTCCACTGTGGTTTTCCCTCACGCGTCCAGCCCCGTGCCATGCCATGGTTCAGACGTGGCCGAGGCTGCGTCTGTACGCATTTCCCCCGATTGCTCTGCTCCCGGGAGTCCTGGAGAGGGTCCGGCGACAGGGGGTCAGTCTACTTCTGGTAGCACCCCGTTGGCCGACTCGAGTTTGGTTCTCGGATATCATAGCTCTGCTAGCAGGTCAGCTGTGGGAGATTCCTCTGAGGAGGGATCTCCTATCCCAGGCGGCGGGTACGATATTTTACCCCCGCCCGGAGATTTGGAACCTGTGGGTCTGGCCCCTGAGAGGACCAGGTACCTAGAGGCTGGCCTATCGGCAGAGGTGATAGAGACCTTACTCAGTTCCAGGGCGGCTCTGTCTACGAGGAGACTGTACAGCCTCAAGTGGAATGTATTTTCCACTTGGTGCAGGGAGCGTGAGGTGGACCCAGTTAACTGCCCAGTGGCTTCAGTGCTGGAGTTCCTCCAAGATTGCTTCTCTGCAGGGCTTACCCCGTCCACACTCAAGGTGTACGTGGCTGCCATTGCGGCTTTCCACACTCCTATGGGTGATGGGCCTCTGGGTAGGCACCAGCTGGTTGTACAATTCCTCCGTGGGGCTCGGAGGATGAGGCCTGCGGCTCATTCCAGAGTTCCAACCTGGGACCTGGCAGTGGTTCTCGAAGGCTTGGCTGAGGCCCCCTTCGAGCCATTGGAGTCGGCTGAACCTAAGAACCTGACCCTTAAAGTGGCTTTTCTCCTCGCCATTACCTCTCTTAGGAGAGTGGGAGATCTCCAGGCCTTGGCAGTAACGCCAACCTGCCTGGAGTTTGCCCCGGGAGGAGTAAAAGCCATCTTACACCCTAGGCCGGGCTACGTGCCTAAGGTGCCATCAAGGGTGGTCAGGTCTTTGGTTCTGCAGACATTTCATCCTCCACCTCACGTGATGGCGGAAGAGGGGAGACTTCACCTACTCTGCCCGGTTAGGGCGCTCAGAGTTTACTTGGCGAAGTCTGCACAGTGGAGGAGATCACAACAACTGTTGGTGTGTTTTGGCTCACCTAAGAAGGGATTGCCTGCGTCTACTCAGACAATCAGTAATTGGATTGTCCAGGCAATTACCATGGCCTACCAGGTGCGCAGTTTGCCTTCACCTGTGGCCGTGAGGGCTCATTCCACCAGAGGCATGGCCTCTTCGGTGGCCCTTCTTTCTGGGGTCCCCTTGCAGGATATCTGCGAGGCGGCCGGGCGGGCTACCCCACACACATTTATCAGGTTCTATAGTCAAGTCAAGTCAAGTCAACTTTATTTATATAGCGCTTTTAACAATGTAGATTGTTTCAAAGCAGCTTTACAGTGTTAAACAGGAAAATAATGCAGCATAATTCCAATCAGCTGTATAGCCATTCTGGAAACATTTCAAGTATCATACAGTGACAGTGTGGGCGTTAGATCAATAATTCGATCAGTAATTTAGTTTAAATGGTTAATTTAGTTTAAATTTTTCAACTAAAAATCGAAATAAATCTAAATAATAATGTCCCCCAACTGAGCACGCCAAGCCAGAGGCAACAGTGGCAAGGAAACCAAAACCCCATTAGGTGACCTAATGGAGAAAAATAAACCTTGGGAGAAACCAGGCTCAGTCGGGGTGCCAGTTCTCCTCTGGCCAATTAACAAACAGCGTATTATTATTATTATTATTATTCTGGCAGCTTTACAGCTCAGAGGTCATAATAGATCAGAATATTCGAGGGACCGGGGGCAACATGCTGGAGACGGGTTTATTGAGGATGATGTTGAATAAATAATTATTAAAGTGCAATATTCGAAGGATCGGAGGCAACACGCTGGAGACGGGTTTATTGAGGATGACATATCGATTTAAGTATTATTTAATTGTAATATTCGAACAATCCGAGTCAACACGCCGGAGACGGGTTTATTGAGATGCCGTGTCGATGAGGCAGTTGCAGGGGGAGTCTAATCACGGTCTCTGCAGACACTTCAGGGTCATGTGTTGGTCTTCTCTGGGCGCAGGTCCACCATCTGAACTGGATACGGCCCGGATCCGGCTGACTGCAGTAAACCTCGGGATAAAACAGAGAGACTATCATTAGCGTAGATGCCATTCTTCTGATGATGTAACGAGTACATCAGGTGTTATGGGAAGTGTTCCCGGTTCCGGCTGACCTAGTTAATGCAGCCTAACAATCATTTCATTGAAAAAGTGATTTTATGTGTATGCCACAGTAAAGAGATGTGTTTTTAGTCTAGATTTAAACTGACAGAGTGTGTCTGCTTCCCGAACAATGCTAGGAAGACTGTTCCAGAGTTTAGGTGCTAAATAGGAAAAGGATCGACCGCCTGCAGTTGATTTGGATATTCTCGGTATGATCAACTGGCCAGAGTTTTGAGACCGCAGTAGACGTGATGGAGTATAATATGTTAAGAGCTCGCTCAAGTATTGGGGAGCTAAACCATTTAGTGCTTTGTAAGTAATAAGTAAGATTTTAAAATGTATGCGATGTTTAATAGGCAGCCAGTGCAGTGTTGACAGAACTGGGCTAATATGGTCATACTTTCTGGTTCTAGTAAGAACTCGAGCTGCTGCGTTTTGGACCAGCTGGAGTTTATTTATTAAGCGAGCAGGGCAACCACCCAGTAGAGCATTACAATAATCTAACCTTGAGGTCATGAACGCATGAACTAACTGTTTAGCATTTTGCATTGAGAGCATGTGCCGTAATTTAGATATATTTTTAAGATGGTAGAAAGCAGTTTTACAGATGCTAGAAACGTGGCTTTCAAACGAAAGATTGGTATCAAAGAGCACACCCAGGTTCCTCACTGACGACGAGGACTTGACAGAACAGCCATCAAGTGTTAGACAGTATTCTAGGCTACTACTTGTGGAGCTTTTTTGTCCAATAATTAAAAATTCAGTTTTTTCTGAATTGAGTTGCAAGAAATTACCAGCCATCCAATGTTTTATATCAGCTATGCATTCCGTTAATCTTGTGAATTGGTAAGTTTCTTCAGGGCGTGAAGAAATATAGAGCTGAGTATCGTCAGCATAACAATGAAAACTAACGCCATGCTTCCTAATGATATCTCCCAGTGGTAGCATGTACAGAGTGAAGAGTAGCGGTCCTAGCACTGAGCCTTGTGGTACTCCATACTGAACTTGCGATCGGTGTGACATATCTTCATTTACTACTACAAACTGATAACGGTCGCATAGGTATGATTTAAACCATGATAATGCAATTCCACTAATACCTACATAATTTTCGAGTCTATTCAAAAGAATGTTGTGGTCGATAGTATCAAATGCAGCGCTAAGATCGAGTAACACTAATAAAGAGATACAGCCACGATCGGATGATAAGAGTAAATCATTTGTAACTCTGATGAGAGCAGTCTCAGTACTATGATACGGTCTAAATCCTGACTGGAAATCCTCACAGATACCATTTCTTTCTAAAAAGGAACATAATTGTGAAGACACTGCCTTTTCAAGTATTTTTGACAGAAAGGGTAGATTTGAGATTGGTCTATAATTGACTAAATCTGTAGGATCAAGTTGCGGTTTTTTAATAAGTGGTTTAATAATAGCCAACTTAAAAGTTTTCGGTACATATCCTAATGACAAAGATGAATTAATGATATTAAGAAGAGGATCTATGACCTCTGGTAGCATCTCTTTTAATAGCCTAGTTGGTATAGGGTCGAGCATACATGTTGTTGATTTAGATGATTTAACGAGTTTAGCCAATTCTTCTTCTCCTATAGCAGTGAATGAGTGTAATTTTTCCTCAGTGACACTACAATGCTCTGTCTGATGTGATGCTGTAGTAGACCGCTGCATGGTTAAAATTTTTTTCCTAATATTATCAATCTTACATGTGAAGAAGTTCATAAAGTCATTACTGCTGTGCTGTTTACAATCATCAGAAGTTGAAGCTTTATTTTTGGTTAATTTAGCCACTGTATCGAATAAATACCTTGGGTTGTGTTTGTTTTCTTCCAAGAGAGTTGAGAAATAAGCAGATCTAGCAGTTTTTACGGCCTTTCTGTATGTGATCATGTGCTCTTTCCACGAATTACGAAATACCTCTAGTTTTGTTTTCTTCCAGCTGCGCTCCATTTTTCTGGCTGCTGTTTTAAGGGCCCGGGTGTGCTCGTTGTACCACGGCGTTGGACTATTTTCTTTAATCTTCTTTAAGCGCAGAGGAGCAACTGTGTCTAAAGTACTGGAAAAGAGAGAGTCAATAGTTTCTGTTGCAACATCGAGTTCCCCTATACTATCTGGGATGCTGAGCAGATGATACTGATGAGGAAGATTATTTAAAAAGCAATCTTTAGTAGCGGCAGTGATTGTCCTGCCATTTTTAAAGCGAGGGGGCGGCTTTGCAACCTTAGCTAAATTAAGTATACATGATACCAAGTAATGATCTGAGATGTCATCGCTCTGCTGCAGAATTTCAACGGTATCAACATTTATTCCATGTGACAATATTAGGTCTAAAGTATGATTATGGCGATGAGTGGCTCCTGACACGTGTTGCCTAACTCCAATAGAGTTTAGTGTGTCTTTAAATGCTAATCCCAATACGTCTTTTCCGTTGTCTACATGGATATTAAAATCACCAACAATTAGTACTTTATCTACGGCCAGTACTAACTCTGATAAAAAATCAGCAAATTCTTTGATAAAGTCTGTATTATGCCCTGGTGGCCTGTAAACAGTAGCTAACACAAATGTTGAACGTGTTTTATCATGTACACTACATAGCGTTACATAAAGCACCAAAACTTCGAAGGAATTATATTTGAAACTAGACTTCTGAGTAATACTAAAGATATTATTATAAATTACAGCAACTCCTCCCCCTTTACCTTTCAGACGCGGCTCATGTTTATAACAGTAATCTTGGGGGGTGGACTCATTTAAGGTAATGTAGTCGTCAGGTTTTAGCCAGGTTTCTGTCAAACAGAGCACATCTAGATTATTATCTGTAATAATATCATTAACTATAAGCGCTTTTGGGGAAAGGGATCTAATATTCAGCAACCCAAGCTTTATCAATTGTTCATCTGTATTATATATTTTGTTTATTTGTTGGACGTCAATTAAATTTTTACTGTTGAATGGTTTTGATGTTTTTTTGTATTTACTAATTCGGGGAACAGACACAGTCTCTATATGATAATATCTAGGTGAAAGAGTCTCTATGTGCTGGGATTTATCTGACTCCGGTAACGTGAGACAGCTAGCAGACGGTCGGTTTAGCCAGTTTGTCTGCTTCCTGACCTGGGCCCTAGTGAGTCAAGGTTTAGCTCTAAGACTATGTGCCAAATTACTAGAGAGAAGAGCAGCACCACCCCAAGAGGGATGGATGCCATCCTTCTTCAACAGGTCAGGTCTGCCCCAAAAACTTTTCCAATTGTCTATGAACCCTATGTTATTTTGCAGACACCACTTAGACAACCAGCCATTGAGTGATGATAGTCTGCTAACTATCTCATCACTCCTTTTTGCCGGGAGCGGTCCAGAACAAAAAACAGCCTCAGACATCGTACTAGCGAGTTCACACACCTCTTTAATGTTAATTTTGGTGATCTCCGACTGGCGAAGTCGAACATCATTAGTGCCGACGTGAATAATAATCTTAGAGAATTTACGATTAGCTTTAGCCAGCACTTTTAAATTTGCTTTGATGTCAGGTGCTCTGGCTCCCGGTAAACAAGTGACTATGGTGGCTGGTGTCTCTATCTTCACGTTCCGTGTAATAGAATCGCCAATGACTAGGGCACTTTCAACAGGATACTCAGTGGGTGCTTCACTGAGAGGGGAGAACCTGTTTGATGTTCTAACCGGAACGGAAAAGCGGTTCTTTGGTCTGCGACTATGCTGCCTCACTGTTACCCAGTTTCCCTGCTGCGAGGGCCCTGCAGCCGGAACCGAAGAATGTACAGAGTTCACTAAGCTATTCGCATCCAAATCAGTGTCTAAAGCTGTTACATCCTCACTACTCTCAGATAAAGTATGGATGCGTGTTTCTAATTCTGAAATCTTCTCCGTCAGCCTAACTATCTCCTTACATTTATCACATGTGAAGCCCTGTTCGCCAGCGGAGAAGCCTATACTGAACATGCGACATGCTGTGCAAGTGATAATGACAGGAGAAGACATGACTTACCGTGTTTGTTGATTAATCCAATTTACCACTTACCACAATCCTTTGCTGGACACAATTTACTAATCCAAGTTATGAACTAAGAAAAAGGGAGACCCGGGTGCAGAGATAACAAGCTAACAGGCTAGCAAAATGCTAACGTGTGATGGTGATTTAGATTAAAAGCTAGCGATGTCAAATTTAACGTGATAGGCAATTTTTAAACAATGTATGGTGATGAGTAAGTTATATTTAGCAGTAGAAGAAAGAGGAAATATCAAAATAAAGATTCAAACGTAAGCAAGGCTCTACAGAGCTACAGACTTGAGCTACAGCAACAGACACAGCAGGCAGGCAGGCAGGCAGACAGGAGCAATCGATCAGGAGCAATCGATCAGGAGCAATCAACCTTAGTAAAAGTAGCTTGTAGCCTGGATCTCCCTACAACGCCTGGTGCTAGGGTGCTCCAATCCTAGCTGTGCCCAGTCTCCGGCTTCACACTAGGGCAGGCGCTACCCTTCGGTGTAGCCTAGTTGGGATTCGTTCCCCAAAGTGTCGTCTCGATGCAGTGTGAGTTCCCTCGAAAGGGAACTGCTCGGGTTATGTATATAACCCTTGTTCCCTGAGAAGGGGAACGAGCACTGCATCTCGACGCCACACCTCGGCGCGCCTGGAGCGCATGCTTCAGAGCAATTACTGCCGACATTACGTTCCAGCTCCCCTTTTATACTTCCGGGTATGCCGTCACGGTTACGTCATCACGCACGCCAATCGGATTGGCCTAGTTGGCATTCTGGTTTCAGATTCGCTGATGCTAAGGGAGCATCCCCAAAGTGTCGTCTCGATGCAGTGCTCGTTCCCCTTCTCAGGGAACAAGGGTTATATACATAACCCGAGCAGTTTTCCTGGTAATTGCTATGATGTTATGATCACTAAAACCCACAGATTGAGAAACTGGTTTAGTGCAGCATTCAGGAATATTTGTATAAATATGGTCTATGCAAGTGGCAGTAGTATGGCCAGCACTGTTAGGAAATGGAAAAATCTGAGTCAAGAACAGTAGCATCCAGATGGGTCTCCGATACTGCCAAGATATGAATGATGTTTTCTTTAATCAGATAATTAAGTTCAAGAGTCAAGAGTCAAGAGTTTTATTATTTGTCACATACACAGTTATATACAATATACAGCTGGCAGTGAAATGTGTTTGGGTGTTGTGCGAGTCACACCGAGTCGCCATTCTCCGGCGCCTTCTTTAGTTGGACAGAAAATACAGCATAACATGAGGATAGGTAGGGAGGGGTGAGGAGATGAAAAAAAAAAAGCAACCCGCAGACTATGCTCCTACGGGAGCACAGTTTGAGAACAGTAAAAAAAACATCTCAGCAACATGAGCACACATTACAACATGAAACACGACTTGCAACAGGGGAGAGGAGTGGGGGGTTGAGGTGTCCCAGCACAGCCAGGCGTCCCGGTCCTGCAGCCATTTCAGGCGCTGGTCACAGACCCGCTTGTCAGACTGGGGGTACAAAGCGGCGAAGGTGAGAGATGGGTGTGTGCATAAGTGTGTGTGTGTCTGTAAAGTTCATGTGCATGTTTGTGTAGGCCTGGAGAGTCACGCCTGGCACCATAATCTCGGTGCTCCAGTCCGCAAGTTGCTATGGAGACAACCTTGATCAGATCCCAGCCCGAGTCAGCAGGTGGTTGGGGGATGAGTGCGAGAGCGTCTTCCTGCAGTGCTCTTCTGGGGGAGTTATTGTCTCAGCAGCGGCCTTGGCCAAGACCGTGCTGGTTGAGGGAGCCGAAAGCAGATAAGATTGGAATTTGTTTGGTCTGGGAGCGAGTAGCCACAATTTATGACTACTCTCTTAGTTCGTTCTGGTCTCTGAAACCATTTTGCAGAGCAGTGAGCTTTTCCGTGATGATATCCATCTTGCGTTGCAACTCCATGATGTTATCCATGTTGCGGTTAGTAGTCCCAGTTTGAGAGATGACCGCTCTGCCCACTGCTTCAATCATGACGGGCAGCCTTGTGGAGCTTTGAACAGCTGTCACCGCTTCCTGAATTCTTCGATATCCCAGGGCAGTGCCTGATCCAATCAGCAGAAACCCTGTTACCATGAAACCGAATAGGTAGATGTCTTCAATGTCCTCTACGGAAAGTGCCGCTAGACACACAACATGCCACCTCTCCCACGCGTCCATCGTGTAGCCAGCAGCAAACGTTCCGGCAGGGCAGTCAGGTTCCCCCGAACCCAAGCTTCTCGTCGAGAAGATGGTGTCAATTGCGTTGAGAGACCAGTTGATCAAATCCATAATTTTTACTTCGAGAGCAGTGCGTGGAGAGTCTCTCAAGTTTAAAACAGTAGACTAGACGAGACGAGAGAAGCAAGCAGGAGAGGAGGGAGGAGGAAGACGAGAGGAGAGAGGAGAGAATGCGACCGCCTTCGCTGAGAGCCAGAGGGAAAAAAACCGTATTTCTGATACTGCAGATATTCAAATAGAACATAACAAGACCCTTTGAAACAGGAAGAAGATGCTTATCATCAATGGGCCTACTATCCATAAAAAATGTAGTTCAATACAGTCTATGTGAGCACAAGTTAAGGAAACCAGATAACCAGTCTCTTGCTCCATCTCCTGGCTCCCGCTCCAGCTCCTGGCCATTGGTGCCTTTCTAATCCTTATTCTTTCGGGCAGGGGGATGGACAATAAGCTTGTCATGTCGGATGTAGGCTATGTCACCCCGTTCTCTGGCAGCTTTCATCGCCGGAATGAGTTCCTTACGCTTTTGCCTGATGGCTTCAGTGTAGTCCTCGTTCACAAAGATGTTGGTGCCTTTCAAATCCTTAGTCTTTCCCAAAACAGCCATTTTATCTTTATATCAGAGGAATTTGATTATGATAGGCCTAGGTCTCTTTCCAGAATATCCGGATGGATTGCCAGTCCTATGTGCACGTTCAATCACCATCTGACTACTGTCCAGGTGAAGTTTCTCATTTATCACACACTTGACTTTATCCTCAGTCTCCTTCCAGCTTTCATTCTGGGCCTCAGGAATGCCATCCACAACAAGGTTATTCCTTCTTGTTTGACCCTCCAAGTAATCCGCTTTCTCAGTCATCTCTACCAATTTCCTCTGCATTGTTTTGGTTTCAGCACAAGCAATTGTTCTCTCTGACTCAATTTTATTATATTTCTTTATTAGATCATCAATGTCCTTTTGGGAGAATTGCAGGCTGCTTCTCAGCTCCTGTGTCTCCCTGGTCAATTTGTCAATCCGAGTGTTCACATTGTTCACAATTAATTCCATAACAGACTTAAAGTTGCGTTCTTGCCGCTTCAGAAGTTGCATGAACAAATTCCTTTGTTGACTCATTAGATCTCTTATCTGTGAAAGCGACACCAACTCCTCTCCATTACCTTGGTTGCTGCTTTGGTCCTTCTTGGTTGGCATGGTGTGCTGAGATTCTCTGCTAGGAAATCCTCAGGCTTCAGCCAACGAAGTAGGCCAAGATAGTATCCACCAAGAATCTCAAAGTATGAATATCATCCACCGTTTTTCACTAGATTTCTTATAAAATATAGAGTCTCAGAGTAGATTTTTAACAAAATTGAAATTCTTAAGTTAAGTTGAAATACTCTGAAATACTGAGTGTGGGCAGCAGCCTCTGCAGTTGCTTGCTTGTCTGAGAGTAGTATGTTGAGTAGTATATCTCCTCGGAGATGAGAGTGGAGAGTAGCGATGTTTGTCTCGACCACGTTCTGGTGAGTAGCCTCTCTGTCTAGAGGAAGCATATTGAGAACTTTGCTTGTGCTGTTTCTTTAGATGACTGACTTCCATTATGAGAGACTTAACATCAGCAGTTAGTTGCTTTACTGCAGTCATGATTTCAGAAGAAATGTCCCCTGTTGAAGTTGTCTTTGTGGACACCATAGCAGAAGGCGACTCTACACTGGGTGACTTTGTAGATGAGTTCAGTGTCAGGCTGGTCTTTTGACCGAGATGGGAAATGGGTGCAAGCCTGAGAAATTCCTGTGCCCGTTCCCATTTACCAGCAATGGCTAACGCTTCCTCTAGGCTAGTAGCGCCATGCTCATGACATTTTGCTTGTAGAATAGGGTCAAGACCGGCAATGAACCGTCTGAATCTTTCCATAGCAATGGCGGATTCACCATAATTTGGAAAAGCTTCCAAAACCAGTCTTGTAATCTCAGCGGCAAATACTTCCAAAGGCTCTTTGGGCATACGCGGTCTGGCATTCACAAAGGTCTGACAATGTAGCAAAAATTGTTTCCTTCCAAAATCATCATTCAATGCAGCAACACACAGTTCATAGTTCTGTTGTATCTCTGGAGACAGGGAGAGCCAGTAGGCCAAAGCATCTCCACTCAACCGCGTAGGCAAAATGGTGGCCAAATCTTGTGTGTGCGCATCAGCACAAGTTTTAACAGCGAGCTCTAATCTGGCTTTCCATAAGGAAAAACTGTCTTTGTCCCTACCGTCCCCATGGAAACACGGTGGAAGATCGACTTTGAAGTGCAGCACCTTTGTAGTGCGATTAGCAGAAGCCGCATTCTCTGTACGACGAGCCGTTGGGTCCAATTCGTCATCATTGCTCTCGTTGGGTGACAAAGAACGTTCGGGAAGCACGTGAGAATCAACAGACATTTTCTCGTAGATGTAGACGCTGTTAAACTTCGAACGGCGCGAGTGATGAAATAGTCTTTTAAACGGACTAAATATCTCATCAAAGTACACTCACCACAACGCTTCGCGGTGCATTGAAAAATGCGCCGTCTTAGTTGAATGCCTCTGCCACGAAACTTCCAGAAACTCGTAAACTTGAAACCGCTGCCACCAGTCTGTAACCCTTATTTTCTGCTTTGTGCACTCCAGTCTCTTTGGCGTGGATGACATGAATAAAACCAGGGTTACAATGATGGTGATTCACATTTCTTCGTTTAATCAGAAGTATCGGCATAACATTAACAGACGCCAAACTCACTTTCGTACAACGCTCGTCTATCTAGTGTGATCGCTACTGCGTTCTCTCTTTCCGAGCACTCCTCTTTCGGACCCACCCCCTTAAAGTGGCCAAGACACGCAACTTTCTAACTAACACATATGTATATAACTCTGCATAAGACACCTGCAAATACATGAAAACATTCTAAATAGATTATTAGTGTCTTCACATCCACTTCACAATTTCTTATTCTTCCTCTTCTCTTTTTAACACAACATGAATTAAACTAAACCCAATATAATGAATTAAACAATTAAACAATGAATTTCAAGGTTACAATATCTTATTCAGGACAGTACTAAATAAAAAAATAACATGCATTTTGTATGATCCCTCTTATTTAGTTAAAATTATTCCCATTTTCACAGATTCTGCAAGTGGTTAACATACTTTTTCATGCCACTGTATATCGGTCGACCTCTAGTGTCTAGGCGCAGATCCACCATCTGATCTAGATACGGCCCGTATACAGCTGACTACAGTAGACCCTGGGATAAACAGAGAGACTAATATTAGCGTAGATGCAATTCTTATTATGATGTAACGAGTACATCAGGTGTTATGGGAAGTGTTCCCGGTTCCATCTGATCTAGTTAATGCAACCTAACAATCACTTAATTTGATGGCCTGCGGAATTTGCATAACGTAACTCCGCCCCACCCTGTGGGTATATAAGGAGGGACGCTGGCAATCTCGCATTATAACCTGCTGAGGAGGCGAGACTGAACTCCCTGCCATACCAGCGGATGTGGCAGAGGGATGTAACGTCTCCGTTCCCTCCTCATGGAACGAGGGTTACATACGTAACCGAGACATTCCCTTTCGTTCAGTCTCTCCGAGTTACGTCAGTGACTGACAAATGGGGGTCCAATCTAATTACGCCACTCGGCTGTCGTCCAGTGCCCTGCGTAAGTGTGAGCTCCCTGTCGTAAGACTAGTACGGACGAAAAACTCCAACTTAACACAGGAATACGGAGGCACACTGGGAAGAATATTCCAGTGCCAGTGCCTGTCTGCAGGGAGAAAAACACGTATGACCTGAGAGGGGGCTGCATATGGAGAAACTCTGGGGCATCCAGCCGAAGGTGGAAAAATTTTAAACCCCAGGGGTGGCAAGGGGCTTGCCAAGGGAAAGACACATGCTCAGAGAGGCTTACAGTGGAAAACACATGTGGGGGTCGACCAAGGGGGAACCTTGCACATGGCGGCACCTAGCCAAACACGAGGGCTGACCGAACGAGCATGCACTCTGGTGTCGGCATCAGGGGTGCTGGAGGAACTCAGGGCTTCAGGGGAAGCTCACCTGAGGAAATATCGCACATATCCAGTCCGTGGAGTGGAATGGTGAGCAAGCGAAGTCAGTCCAGTTACCGGCCACTAATTGAGGCGAGTACATGAGAGGACACTGGCTCCACCCGGAGGTTATAAAACCTGGCGAATGTGTTGGGTGTTTCCCAGTCTGCAGCTCTGCAGATGTCTGTCAGTGAGGCGCCATGCGCTAGAGCCCAAGAGGAGACCACACTCTGGGTGTAGTGTGCCCTCACCCCCAGGGTGATAAGCTGGTAAGCCAAGACAATGGCGTCCACTATCCAGTACGATAACCTTTGCTTGGAGAGAGCCTTTCCCTTCAGCTTCCCACTATAACAAAGAGCTGGTCTGAGGTCCTGAAACACTGCGTTCTGTCTACGTAAGCACAGAGGGCGCGTACTGGACAGAGCAGTGCCAAGGCTGGTCTGCCTCCTCCAAAGGCAGCGCTTGCAGGTTCACCACCTGGTCCCTGAACGGAGTGGTAGGAACCTTGGGCACGCACCCGGGGTCTCAGGATCACGTGAGAATTGGCCGGCCCGAATTCCAGGCACGCTTTGTCACCGAAAATGCCTGCAGGTCCCCTACCCTCTTGATGGAGGCCAGAGCGACCAGAAGCGCTGTCTTTTTCATAGACAGGAACTTAAACGTCTGGTCGCAAAGGCTCAAGGGGAGATCTCTGCAGGGCAGATAAGCCACTGCAAGGTCCCAAGAGGGTACAAGGGGAGAGCGAGGAGGACTTAGTCTCCTCGCCCCCCTCAGGTACCTGATGATCAGGTCGTGCTGACTTACCTCGTGTCTCCACGAGGTCGTGGTAGGCTGAGATAGCGACCACATAGACCTTCAGGGTGGAAGGAGACAGCCTTCGTTCCAACCCTTCTTGGAGAAACAAGAGCACGGAGCCGATCGGGCATTCCCAGGGGTCTTCTCGGCGAGAAGAGCACCAGGTGAAGAAGAGGTTCCACTTCAATGCATAGGCGGGTCTAGTAGACAAGGCCCTAGCGGAAGTGATGGTAGCACTCAAACCTGCCGCATCCCGTTCAGGACCCACACATGCAGTTTCAGAGATTGGGACGCATGTGCCAGAGGGTGCCCCGTCTCTGAGAAAGGAGGTGCTCCCTCAGAGGAATCGACCAGGGAAGGGCTGTCGCAAGGAGAAAGAGTTCAGAGAACCGGGTCCGGCCGGGCCAATATGGGGCGACCAAAAGGACCTGCTCCTTGTCCTCCCAGATCTTGCACAGTGTCTGTGCAAGAAGGCTCACTGGGGAAGACTCCACGGCCAGCTGTGCGCTAGTACACCCATGCCGAAGGTTCCCTCAGTCAGGGAGAAAAACAAGCGGCAATGGAAAGAATCGTGGGAGGCAACAGATCTACCTGTTACGTCGCCGAACTGTTCCCAAAACAGCTAGACCGTCTGGGGATGGAGTCTCCATTCACCGGGAAATGACTGAATCTTGAGAGCTCATCGGCTGCACGGTTCAGGTCTCCCAGGATGTAAATGGCAAGAAGCGACCTCAGATACTTCTGACTCCATAAGAGGAGATGGCGGTAAACTAAATTACTGATCTAATTACTGATCTAAAGCCCACACTGTCACTGTATGATAATTGAAATGAACTGATGACATCACCGTTTTCTCTGGAATGGCTATACAGCAGAATAATATTATGTTGCATTATTTTGCTGTTTAACACTGTAAAGCTGCTTTGAAACAATCTGCATTGTTAAAAGCGCTATATAAATAAAGTTGACTTGACTTGACTTGACCAGCTCGAGGCCCACGGCTGCCCAAGCTGTCAAATCTGGGTCAGACCCGGGCAGTGCTGGCACACCCGAAGGCGGCAGCACAGCCGAATCTTCATCTCCAAAGGACTCTAGCCCACCTTGAGATGCGGCATTCGACATCTCGTCGCTATCTGGAGCGTGAACGAAACAAACGGGGGGTCAACAGATGGTCCCGCCGCTTCAGTCCAAGCACTCGCGGGTAGCAGTGTGCGAGAGGGGGGTGTGGCCCGAGGAATGATCTAAGGGGTTTTTATACCACACTGCAACCCTCAGGTCACTCTGGCCACCAGCCAAAGTACCATGTCTCTGGGAGACGGTAGATTGGGGTGTGGCAGTGGGGACTCTCTCTCCTTTACGGAGGTCATTGAGTCTCGACAGCAACATCGTGATGGTCATGTTCCCGTAGTGGGAACATGACACATCCAAAAACAACACTTGAACATGCTGAAAGCCTAAACACGTCAAGCGGTGATTGTGCCCATCAGACAGCAATGGAGATCGATCACACCCAGAAGTGCATGGGCGAACCGTCTTTAAAAGACGTGCTACGCGCGAAGTGAGAGGAAGCTCTGCAGAGTGCTGAAGCGCCCAGGGAAAACACACACAGCTGTTGCAGATCACTGCACAGATCAGCAAACAGGCAAGATTGCTGTGAGATCGCTGGAACGCGCTGTCACACCAACACACTGGAGAACCGCTCGTCTCGAAGAACTGAAGAGAGAACTCAGACTTCAGGCTTGCAGGAGTGAAGAGATACTCTTGCTCTGAAGCAGAAACATAATGCGAGATTGCCAGCATCCCTCATTATATACCCACTGGGTGGGGCGGAGTTACGCTATGCAAATTCCGCAGGCCCATGGCATTTCTTCGCCATTGGGCGTTTTCTAAGATCTCGAAGATGATAGGCTTCTAAGCGAAACCTCCATTAGTCAGTCACTGACGTAACTCGGAGTGACTGAACGAAAGGGAACTCTAGCTGCTGCATTTTGGACCAGCTGGAGTTTGTTTATTAAGCGTGTAGGGCTCATAATTAAGTAGTAGGAAATTACTAGTCATCCAATTTTTTTTTATCAGCTATACATTCCGTTAATCTTGTGAATTGGTAAGCTTTGTCAGGGTGCAAAGAAATATAGAGCTGAGTATAATTTGCATAACAGTGAAAACTAATGCCATGCTTTCTCAGAGGAAAACGTTCACAGTTTGCACAAACAGCCCCCTGAGCGTGCATGTTCCTCAACCAAACAAGAATGCACAAGTCATGTCTCAGGACGCAGAGCGAGTTCCCTTTTGAAAGGGAACCCAGTTACCTGACTTTAAGCGGCACTGCACAGAACCATCGGAATATGACATCAAAGTACAGAGAAGGGATTAGAGAGCAGACAGAGCTGTATGCTTTCAAATCGCTCTTGCGGTACTTTGATGTCACACACTGATCGGTTTTCACAGCACCACAAGTTGAACCAAGTGTGAAGTTTCCACCAGTGGCTCTTTTATAAGGCGAGACACCATATTGTGTGTTGCAGTTTCTCCCATTCATAAGTAATAGGAGCGAACCGTCTTTATATCCTAGTCCGGATTTTAAATAAATAAATGCTGTGTTCAGATTAGCTAAAGAAAGCTTGGGGTTTGCAGGGGGAATGGAAGTGTCAGGTCAGCTTTGGTATGTACATGCATAACATGAAAATTTTATTTAAAGAAGTGGATGCACAATCACTTGCCCCTTCTTAAAAGGAGAATGAATGTTATAAGAGGTTAAACTGTAAATTAGCTTTAGCTTTATGGTTAAGTGATAAAGGTCAGCAAACATTTTACCAATAAGAATTGTTCTGCAACAAGCCTTTGTATCCAGTGGTATACCACAATTGTAATAACTCCAATTTCTTAGTTATAAAATTAATAAAATATCAGTGTGAAAAGCTTTCCTTCATTTGGAAGCTCAATTTTGAACATACCTGTCCTGATACAGAAGAAACATGAGCTGTATTTTATGTAACTCCTAGAACAGTTCAGTTCCATAATGGCTCTATAAGGGCATACCAGTGCTACTGGCTCCCAAATC
Organism: Gobio gobio; assembly: GCF_949357685.1. NCBI lineage: Eukaryota > Metazoa > Chordata > Actinopteri > Cypriniformes > Gobionidae > Gobio > Gobio gobio. The sequence goes on along the minus strand of NC_137110.1, from coordinate 32,779,951 downwards.
CAGAATAAGCAATTATCTCAATCAGCCAAATTATCTAATCATGCACTGCATCTAAAATTAAGCCATTACAGTAGTTACTAAATTCAAGCCTGGTTTTACAGACAGGGTTTAGATTAAGCCAGGATTAAGCCTTAGTTCAATTAGGACATTTAAGTACATTTTATAAATGTGCCTTTAAAAAAACATTACTGGTGTGCATCTTGAGACAGAACAATGGCACTGACATATTTAAAAATATGTCAGTGTAAGTTACTTTCAGTTAAAACAGCTCAAACATGCATTTTAGTCTGGGACTAGACTGACCGGGGGTCAGTGTTCTATTAGGTGATTTATAGAATGCAATCATACCTTCAGGCATTTACCCATTGTATTCAATGCTATGACAATAAACTAAATTATTATAGGTTTATATTCTTTTCATGCTGTAAGGAGACCAAATCAAACAGGAAAAGTGAAATACTAGAATTGGTTGGAAGGAGAGTTCAACATCAAAGACTAAAACAAAAAACTTCTAATTTCAGTCAGAGTTCCGTTCATTCTTTAGGACCTTCTCTTTCAACAAGTCCAGTATGACCTGCCTTTCCTGACTCTCCAGCTCAAACCGTCGTTCCCGCTCTTTTCTCTCTGCTCCAAGACGCTCGCGATCCAGGGCAATCTTACTCCTCTGGATTTCTAGCTCCTCTCTTCTCAGTGCCATCTCCTCCTCTCGCAGACTCTGCTCTGCTTCAAACCGCTTTTCTAGAAAGCTCAGGATCTCTGAATAGGTTTGGCAGCAGCACTGACATGGCCGTTTAGCTGTAGGAGCTGTGAGCTCAGCCTCCTCCTGCTCTTCAGGTTCTGCGCTTTCTACCACTGTTTTTGTTAAAAAAAAATTGCATTTAATTTAAATGTTTGAATTAGAGGCAATAAAAGATAACAATCTTCAGGCAGTATGTTGCTTAATGATCTATGTAGTTATAATAATTTCTGAACTAAAAGCCCCTTACCAGCAGGTGGAGCTGATACTGACAGCACAGTGGATTTGTCAGGCTCAGGTGATGATAATTCCTCCAATGCTCTCTTCCTGAGCTCTTCATCCTGGTATTTATTTTCCCCACTCACCAGAAGATTCTTCTCGGCTTCCAGCTCCAGCACTTCGTGCAATAGGTCTTCTTTCTGTGCATACAGGCGCTCCGTACCAAACCTGAACACCAAAAACTCATATCTCATAACTCATAATTCCTGACCCCAGCTTTTAAAGAGCTTTTCTGTGCACAGAAAAGCTAACTGACCAATGTAAAGCCTGGTTTATACTCGCCGTGTCCGTATGAGCATCACGGTGCGAGTGACAAAAATTGTCTTTGGGGTGTGGGCAGTCATGTGCAAGACCCCATTTTGCGTGCGGCATCTATACCAACACCCAGTTTGCACGTGTCTAAATGAATTGCTTACATTTACAAAACGAGCCTACAATAGCAGCAATAAGCTTTTTTGATGAAAATAAAGTTCCAAGTTTAATAAAAATATTAATGCAATTAAATGAAAATATTTAATGAAATCAAAAAAATTCAGAGCGGTGTTTAGTTTTATACACGTGTTCTTATATCCATATATTTTGTTCTAATGTCACAAGTAATAATCTCAAGGTTTACTGGGTTTTACACAATTCTTTGTTTCTTTTGTAGGTGAAGTGTAATAAAAAAACAAACATCTTCACGTGTGTACCTTACTTCTTCTCACCACTGTTTCCTTACTTCTTCTCACCACTGCTTCCTGATGGTTTGGAGGACAACTACTCCGAGCCCCCTCCTGTCGTTTCAAAGATTAGAACAATGCCGTGTGCATCAAGTATAAACGCCTCGTCCATTTGGGGAGGAGCGCGCACAGTCAGCAGAGGCTCGCAGTACGGGGCCAGCCGAAAGTATAAACAAGGCTTCATACTCTAATGTCTCATTTAATAAGAAATCTTGAAATACAGTTAATGACAACATTTATAACTATCTCACAGTTAAGAGATGCACTAAGTAATACTTTGTGTTTCACTGTCTGTTACCAATATTATTTTAGAAAAAACCTGTTTAACACCTATATTGTTCCACAACCAAATGTCCAAAAACTGATCTCAACATGGCAGCCACCAGAAGGGAGCCCACCTTTATGTAGAATAAAATAGCTTTTTTAGGGCACTGATATACTGGAATCGGTAATGCCTTAGATTACAGCCCGCAAAAAAACTTGGAGAAAAATTGAAATACTTTTGGTGATCTCTTGTTTTTTTGTTCTTACTGACTCTTGAGTACTTTTAAAAGGGCTACTTTTTACTCCTACTTTGAGTAGTATTTAGAACAGGTACTTTTACTCTACTAGCACTACATTAACAGTACTTTTACTTGAGTATGCTTTTTCAGTACTCTTTCCACCACTGATTATAGTGTACCTATAAAGTATGTATGTGCAGGTATAAGGGTAAAATATGTCAAGTTTGGGGAATAAAGTAGTAACAACCAGGAAAATTAACAAATTATTTATACTGTAAGAACTACGGGGTCTTCCTTGACACAGACCCTTTCTATGGTTTGCCTTTGAGGGGCAGGCATACCAGTACACGGTACTCCCATTCGGGTTAGCCCTGTCTCCTCGCGTCTTCAAGAAAGTCGTCAAGGCAGCCCTTGTGCCACTCCGGCAACACAGGGTTTGCATCCTGAACTATCTCGACGACTGGCTGATACTAGCTCAGATCAGGTTTGCGAACACAGGGACCTGGTGCTTCAGCACCTCACCCGCTTGGGCCTTCAGGTCAACTGGGAAAAGAGCAAACTCTCCCCCGTGCAGAGGATCTCTTTTCTCGGTATGGAAAACGACTCGGTCGCCATGTACGCGCAGCTTACGAGCGCAGTCACTGCAGTTCCACTGAAGTTATTTCAGAGGCTCCTGGGGCATATGGCATTCGCAGCAGCAGTCACGCCGCTCGGACTGCTTCATATGAGACCGCTTCAGCACTGGCTTCGTGATTGAGTCCCGAGATGGGCATGGCAACAGGGAACGCTCCGTGTCCCAGTTACTCTGGCCTGCCGTCAAACCTTCACCCAGTGGTCGAACCTCACTTTTCTATGGGCCGGAGTGCCCTTAGACTGAGTTTCCAGGCATGTTGTTGTATCAACCCCGGCATCCTGGCCAAAATTTGCCCATTTGCCCCTGTCCATCATGGCCTCCTAATCATCCCCATATATATATATATATATACATGATTGGTATCATCCCTCAGTCTCCTCTCCACCAATCAGCTGGTGTGTGGTGGGCGTACTTGCGCAATATGGCTGCCGTCGCATCATCCAGGTGGATGCTGCACATTGGTGGTGGTTGAGGAGATTACCCCCTTCTGTGTAAAAGTGCTTTGAGTGAGTGCCTAGAAAAGCGCTATATAAACGTAATTAATTATTATTATTATTATTATCAACAGATGCCTCTGCCACGGGCTGGGGTGCCATGTGCAATGGACATGCTGCCGCGCCAATTGCCTCGAGTTGCTGGTTGTACGTCTAGCCCTGCACCTCCGCAAGTATGCGTTTCCCCCAGTGAGCCTTCTCGCACAAGTTCTGTACAAGATCAGGGAGGACAGTGAGCAGGTCCTTTTGGTCGCCCCGTATTGGCCCGGCCGGACCTGGTCCTCTGAACTCGTACTTCTCATACGGGAGGGGGCCCTTGTTCTCATGAGAGAACAGGGCGTTCACATCCTCAACTATCTCTACAACTGGCTCATTTTAGCACAGTCCAGGGATCATTTGTGTGAACACAGGGACCTGATGCTCAGACACCTCAGCCAATTGGGTCTTCGAGTCAACTGGTAAAAGAACAAACTCACCCCTGTGCAGAGGATCTTTTTTCTCAGTATGGAGTGGATCCGGGCGAACAGACAGCATGCCTCACAGAGGAATGTGCTCAGTCAATGCTGAACTGCTTGAATACGGGCGAACAGACAACATGCCTCACAGAGGAATGTGCTCAGTCAATGCTGAACTGCTTGAATACATTCAAAGGCAGGATGATGGTCACACTGAAACTTTTTCAGAGGCTCCTGGGGCATATGGCAGCCGCAGCGTCAGTAACAAGCTGCTCTGTTTGCTTCATATGAGACCGCTTCATATGAGATTTGGCTTCACGGCTGAGTCCCAAGATGGGCATGGCAATGCTACACTCACCAAGTGAGTATCACACTGGCCTGTCGCCAAACCTTCAGCCTGTACCGCCATGGGCTGGGGGGCCACGTACAACGGGCATGTAGTGTCAGGGGTTTGGACGGGCCCGCACCTGCATTGGCATATCAACTGCCTCGAGTTGCTAATAGTACGTCTTGTACTGAGCCAACTCAAAAAGCCGCTACAGGGCAAAGATGTTTTGGTCCGTACGGACAAAACTGCAACCAGTGTGTACATGTACCGACAAGGTGATCTGCACTCCCGTCGCATGTCGCAACTCGCCCACCATCTCCTCCTCTGGAGTCAGAAGCATATGGGGTCGCTTCGGGCCATTCATACCCTCGGTGTGCTCAACCATGTGGCCGACGAGCTCTCACGAGCTGCGCTCCCGGGAGAGTGGTGACTACACCCTCAGGTGGTCCAGCTGATCTGGAGACCGTTCTGAGAGGCTCAGGTCAACCTGTTTGCCTCTCCAGAAACTGCCAGTTGTTTTACTCCCTGACCGAGGGAACACTCGGCACGAAGGCACTGGCCTGCGCAAATATGCGTTTCCCCCAGTGAGCCTACTTGCACAAACCCTGTGCAAAGTCAGGGAAGATGAGGAGCAGGTCTTGTTAGTTGTGCTGTATTGGCCCAACTGGACCTGGTTCCCAGAACTAATGCTCCTTGTGACAGCCCCTCACTGGCAGATTCCTCGAAGGAAGGATCTTCTTTCTCAGAGATGGGGCACCCTGTGGCACCTCTGTAAACTGTCTGGTCCCTGTGGGACGCGGAGGTTCCAGGTGACTTACCCCAAGAGGTACTTAACACCATCACTTTGGCACGAGCACCGTCTACCAGACACGCATATGCCTTGAAGTGGAACCTGTTCATCGAGGGGTGTTCTTCTCGCCGAGAAGACCCCAGGATATGTTCAATCTGTGCTGTGCTTTCCTTCGTGCAGCAAGGGTTGGAGGGAAGGCTGTCTCCCTCCACCCTCCAAGTGTATGCTGCCGCAGTGTCTGCATATCACGACCCCATAGGAGGTAAGTTGTTTGGGAAGCACGACCTGGTCATCAGGTTCCTTAGGGGGGTGAGACCTCCTCTAAATCCTCCTTGACCTCCCTCCATACCCTCTTGGGAGACTTGCTCTGGTGCTTCGAGCACTTCAGAATGCCACGTTTGAGTCTTTGCCATCAGCAGAGCTAAAGATTCTGTCTATGAAGATTTTGCTGCTGACTGCACTGGCCTCTGTCAAGAGGGTAGGGGACCTGCAAGCATTTACGGTCGACAAATCGTGGTTTGGGGTACTGAGACCCTGGCCTGGCCCAAGGTGCCTACAACTCTCTTCAGAGACCAGGTGGTGAACCTGCAAGTGCTACCCCCAGAGGAGGCAGACCCAGCCCTGGCTTTGGTACGTGGACAGAACTCAAAGCTTCAGCTTTCCGCTGTATCCTTGAGAACCGGTATTAGGCTGGATACCATATGAGTGGCCCTGTGTTGATCCCATGTTTCTTCCATGGTTGCTCCTAAACGGAAGCCTGTGTCTTTCCCTTGAGTGAGCCCCTCTTTTAGTAGGGCTGGAGCCAACTTATTACCCTCTTGTATTGCGGCCGATGGCTCAGCAGTTATACCCCACTTAACTCCATTTGGGTACAATGTGGGTTCCGCAGTGTTCCTTCCTACTAGAAAGGCACGCTTTCCCAATGTTATCCAAAAGTAACTGTTTGGGTCATGTGGAACAGCAGTGATGGACATTCTCTGCCCCCTTCCAGTGCCCTGTGTGAGCCCTGTCTCATAAGAAAGTTCAGGAGGCTCAAACAGGGCACTGGAAGGGGGCTGAGAATGTCCATCACTGCTGTTCCACATGACCCAAACAGTTACTATTGGATAACACTGGGAAAGCGTGCCTTTCTGGTGGAAGGGCACTGGAAGGGGGCATCGGCCATGGCACTTTGGTAGGGATTCCTATTCTTCGGTCTCCCAACTGAATGGGAACATCTCGGTTACATATGTAATCCTCGTTCCCTGAAGGAGGGAATGGAGATGCCACGTCCTGTCGCCATGTCCACTGTACCTAGCTGGGGTGCCAGGTCACCGACTCGGCTCCTCAGTGAAAACCTGATTAATGCAATCAGCTGCTGCTTATTTATACTTGCGCTGCAAGGCATTGCATCATTGCATGCCAATGTGCATTGGCTCGTTTATTTACACTCAAAGTAGATTGGATCTCTGGCGAGATTCCTATTCGTCAGTCTCCCGACGTGGTGTCTCTGTTCTCTCCTTTAGGGAACGAGGGTTACATATGTAACCGAGACGCTATTTACTTTGGGGCCACATACACAACATCATTTTCAACCAAAATAGAAAACTCTCATCCGCACGGCAACAGTGTTTGGTGGCTAGAGAACGCAAACCTTGAAACAGGTTTTGAAATAGCTTTGCTCAAGTCCATTAAATGATACAATTACAACTTTTGATTTTAATAATGTATAATGTATAATGTTTAATAATCCATTTTAAAATTAGCATTAACTAAGATTAATAAATGCTTTAGAACAGGGGTTCCCAACCTTTTTTGAACAAAGATCTACTTTTAAATTTGTCAGTGTGTCGAGATCTACCCAGAAAGCCAGTTGCTACTCATAGCGTATCTACATATTTAATATGCACAAATAAAACAGTCTAGTTCTAGTTAGAATAGTGACAAAGTTATTTCTCTACCTGGGAGGAGGCAGCTAGTTTCTCGTAGTCAGGGCAGTAGGAGCTGGTTGCAAGCCTTAAGCAGGCCACAAGGTGGTCATCAGTCATTGTAGATCTGTACTTTGACTTGATGATTTTCATGTGAAAGAAAGCACACTCACACAAGTAGGTTTATCCGAAAAGTGTTGTCAAGTTGAAAGCGCATATTCTGAGGTTGTGATACTTCTGTTCAGGCAGTAAGTTCCAGAACTCTCCATTCATGCCAGATGTTGCCCTGGATTTGATCTCAATGTCACTTTGCAGTGTGAGAATCTCATTCTCAACAGCAGAGTTTTCTAAGTGGAACAGTAATTCAATTTTGGAGGAAATACAATCCACATCAATATTTGGGCCAAATGGAAAACACAGATAGCTGGCAACAGGCTCGATGGATGCAAAGTCCGTAAAGCGCCTCTCAAATTCTTGCAAGATGCTCTGAACTTGCTCCTCATAACGTGCACTGTCAAGCTGCACAAAGTCTTTGCTCTGACTCTGAAGTTCGGCCTGCTTGTGAGGAAAGTTCCGCAGGTCATGGTGTTGCAGCCTACTTGAAAGCAGGTGTAGCTTGCTTTTAAATGTGTTCACTGAACTGATCATGTTGATTACATGTTTGTTTTTACCCTGCAGTTCTAAATTAAAATCATTCAGCATGTCAGTGAGATCGGTCAGGAACGCTAAATCCAATAGCCACTGGTAGTCCTCTAGCTGGGCATATTCTGCATGTTTTGAAAGCTTCAGAAAATCTTTGATTTCAGGCAACAACTCTGAGAATCTCGCTAAAAATGTACCTCTACTCAGCCATCTAACATCCGTGTGCAGCAACAGTTCTGTGTGTTCTGCACCGGTCTCCTCCAAATGAACACGGAATAATCTTCTCTGTAGACTCCTGGCCCGAAAGGAACACACAATCTTCATTGCAACATCCATCACTTCTTTCATATTTAAAATCTTACCACACAATGCCTTTATACAGTGGTAATTAAGGAAGTCCGGGAAATATTCACTCTGTTTGCACAATGCAATGAACCCGTTAGTATGGCCCACCATTGCTGGAGCGCCATCCGTTGTGATAGAGATGAGTTTGAAGAGGGGCAATTGGGTCTTGTTGACAAATTCCATGAAAGCTTGAAAAATATCTTCGCCTCTAGTGTGTCCTTTCAATGGCAAAATGGTGAGCAGCTCTTCCTTTGCGCTCATGTCTCCAAAAACCATTCTAATGAAAACGCATAGTTGTGTCACATCCACAACATCAGCCGACTCGTCGAATTGAAGAGAAAAACATTCACACAGTTCAATATCCTTCCTTAACTGCTCCTCGACATCCTCTGCCATTCCCTCACATCGCTATGTAACAGTGCCACGGGATAATTGCACGTCCTTAATGGCAGCTATGATATCACTTTTATTCTTAAAGTCACCAAATAGTGCGTCTACAGCAGTGTTTCCCAACTGGGGTGCCGTCTGATGAGAGCAGGGGTGCCATGTAAAAGTCCTTCAAAAAAAAAAATTTCTCACATTTTTCAAATAATTCTCTCTTTGTAAACTTTGTTCATTGAGTGCTGCCGTATGTTCGAATATGACCAGTCATTTTCGCCGTCATCACCCACCCGGTTGTAGTAGTGCCAGAAGACGCGAATGAGAAGTCACGCGCGCTGTGAGAACATTTGTCTCTGTGCACTCATCCGAAAGCGCGCACACGTCTCACAGTGCGCAAATATTGAGTTCTCTTTCAAGTCTCGCTCTTGAATGGACAAACTAACACAAAAAAGTATGTCAACATGTCCATCTTGATGAGTATTCTAGCAGACATAGTCTGTATATGCCTTAAGTAAACTTTATACAGTCGAGAAAGACGACGCATATCTGAGCATTAGGTCTTAAAGGGGCAGTAGCCTTTACTGCTGTCTGTTTAATGTCAAACAACAAAAGACAAGGACATCACTCGCTGCTCTTGATTGAATAGCTTTTGTAAGTTTAATAGGATTAATCTTTAATTAATACAGTCAAATATTCTGTTATTTTACATTTGATAAATTTCTGTACCTGGAAACTAATGTTAGACGTAGGCCTACCTGAAAAACCTGAAAAGCATAGTTTATTTTATTAGTATCTTTGCTCAATATTATTTATTTGTGCTCCTGCTTGTATTTAAATTATTTGTTCTAATTATTTTCTCTATTTTTATTTGACAGTAGTCCTTTTTTCCCTGAACATAGCAAATACTGAACCGTACCGAAACCGTGAACCTAAAACCGTGAGCAATCTGTACCGTTATACCCCTAGCGTAACGTATGCAAGGGGGTGCCACAAAATGGAGAACATTTTCAAAGGGTGCCATGACTGAAAAAAGGTTGGGAAACACTGGTCTACAGCCTCTACAGACGCTTCTTTCACAACTTCGCCATCCTTTAAAGACTTCTGGTGTTTTGCAAGAACGTGACTGACACGATAAGATGCTATAGTTGCAGCCTTACCCTTGGTGTTTGGCCGGGTAAAAAATTGACTGCTGTGCTGCTAACTGCCCCTTCAATTCCCGGACTTTTCGGGTGCGTAGAGCTGATTTAGCCGGGAAATCTGCATCGTAGCTTTTGTGCACAGTCTTGAAATTCCGCTCCAAATTGCCCTTCTTCTGTAAGACCAAGCTTGCATTGCAAATAAGACAGATGGTCTTCGAATTTGAATAAACAAAAAAATAATCCTCCTCCCAATCAGAATGAAAATTATATGTTTTACGTTGCTGAAGTCATGGGCGTGGTAGTGGGGGGAAAAGTGGACCTGACTAACCAGGGCCCTGTCTAGGGAGAGGGCCCTTTGAAAAGTCTGGAATATATTTTAACATGGAACATGGGGGCCCATCAGGACTGCCTATGCATAGGGCCCAGGATTTTGTGCTACACCCCTGGCTGAAGTCGCAGCTCTTTCAATGTCTCCACTAATAGCGAGTCCCTAATAATAACGTAACGTAACATGCCTAGCTAAAACCCTGGCTGAATTCAGATTAGCGTACTAGCAAATTACTCTCGCTATTTCTGCCATATATTTATATTAAATAGTATGAGTAGTATGTTAATATGCGATTTCAGTTATAAGTCACTTATAAGTAATTAGTGATTAACTAATAGTTTAAAAACATGACTATACATTCATAAATTATTAATATGTGGTATGCTAACAATTTATAAATGTTTTATTAATTATGACATTTATAAATTATTAATGATGATTTAAACTATATGTTTAGAAATGATTAATAAGCATGATAGGCTATGCTAACGATTTACAAATGTGCTGTAAGTTATCTTAAAAAAATTGTAAATCATGAAATAAATAAAAATGGAACAATAGTAGATGTTTGAGTTATTAGTTGATACTTTATTTATCACTTATAAATCATTGAAGTATTTGTCAAACTTGTTTTAGTATTATCTTAATAAACAATGATTAATCTTTAATAAATGATGAACAAACCATTAGTAAATGATCAGTATATCATTTATTGATTTATCTTTAAGTTGTAAGCTGGTCTGTGTTCAAAAGCACAAATGCAGGATGCTAAAACAGTATTTTTTTTAGAATAGTAATTTATTTGTTTTAAACGGGATAATAATTTATAAATGACTTATAACTGAATTAACATAACATTCATAAAATGTTAGCATATTACTTATTAATTATTTATTAATGTATAGCCCAGTCATGTTTTGTGAATGGTTAGTTCATAATTGACAACCATAGACTGTAAAAAAATAATGTTGACAACGTGTAAGTGACTTATAAGTGTTACCATTTTTTCATAAAGCAATGCTATTGGTCACCCTTTATGTCTGTCAGTGGATTCAGATCTTTAACAACAAATGAAAAGCATTCATAAAGAGCCACTGGACTGTCAAGCAAATCCTCACAGCTCATAGCTCCGCCCCTCCTCCTCCCGCAGGCAGCCGGCACACACACACACACACACACACAAACACACACAGCGCAACGTAATCAGTGATCTTGTAAGGGTAAATAAAGAACTGTTTTTAAAATAAGTACAGCATTTTCTTTACTCATGAAATAACATGTCTATAAAGGTTAATATTTATAACTCTGAGACGTGGGACGGTGAAGAGAGAGAAAGGGCAAAAACGGAGTGCAATTTACTCTCGCGATCGACTGGAAAGCAGCCTGCGATCGACTGGTCGACCGCAATCGACTGGTTGAGCACCCCTGCTTTAGAAGTACTATTTTTCATTGTCAGTTTGTTTTAATTAATGACTTGACTAATGTTAACTAATGGAGCCTTATTGTAAAGTGTTACCGAACAGTAATAAAGAATCATGCAATTTTCAGTCAATGTCTAGGGCATGTTGTAGTAGATTAAAGGACTAAAATATAAGATTAAAATATAAATATGTTTATGTTTGAAAATAAATAGCTTATTAAGTCCTTAAGTATTTGACGCTGTGATGAACACCATTGCAAATACAAAAACCGGAATGGCTGTTTGAAACATTTAGCGCATGCAGTGGCTTTGTTTACGAGGTTACCTGGGAAACGGCTGCATTTCTGCTGTTCCATTAGCGCTATCTGCTGTCAGAGAGTGAATGTGCATTTTCATTCAGGGCATTTCCTTCACTCGTTCTGCCATGCAATGCTTATGCGTGTTGGGCTTGTTTACATCATGAGTGCGCGTGTCTCTTTGACGCAGCATACAGCGGTGTTGTGCATTTTAAACGGTTGATGGGTATTCATAAAATGCATTGTAAAAATAATACATAATAATAATAAATATTTATTAATGGTATTTTGAAGTGCCCACGATAACAATATTGTGCATGGTCATTATCATGATATATCATATTCCCGTATACCGGCACATGTCTTATTGGCAATGTCACTTTGTAAAGAAAGACTATGCACCTGCGCACAGACAGATTCAAACGCACATACCAATAGACTAAACAAGTAATACGCATGCCATCAACATTTTCACAGATTCACGTTTTTGAAGTTAACACGGAGATGATGGCGGTATCGTTTTCAAAATCTTGTATCTTTCAAAAACTCGTTTTCAAAAACTTGCACTCTGAAACCTATTTCAAAGTTTGCATTCTTAAGCCACCAAAACGCTGTTATCATGTAAATGAACTGCCATGCATAAAAAAATTCTGTTTTCAGTTGAAAATGGTGTTGTGTAAACAGCCCCTAAAATAACTTATGATAGTGCTGGGCGGTACGACCAAAAATTTATATCACTGTATTTTTCTAAATTATACCGGTTTCGCGGTATATATACAGTATATATATATTTTTTTCCTATGCATGACTGGGAGTTAACCCCTAGGAGTCTGAGCTGTTTTGGGGCCCTTTAGAAGTTTTGACATGCTCTGACATTTGTGTTTTTTTCAGTTGCTTATAAACACATTAATGGCAAATGTGTAATTACACTGTATTCAGCACAAACTGGGCTACCATAATATGTGAGCAACATGTATGTACATGCTTGTATTTTTGACAGAAAAATGTTTATGAATGGTTTTGAGAAAACAAAAAAAAAAGTTTTAAAATTAAGGCCTCAAAACACACAATAGATATGTTTCCACAATACTTTTGTATAATGGGTGTTGTTTCCAAGAGTTTTTGCTTCAAAATGATGTGAGAATCATTGAGCCTACTCATTCACATAAAACAATACACTGATTTAAAATTTGTAAGACAGTTTTTCTCCACAAAGCCTGTATGCGAGGAGGCGTGATATCTAATGAATAATGATGAGTATCACCTGAGAGGACAAAATAACATAATAGCCCGCATAATGATCTGCACAATGAGCTGCATAAGGAATGAGCTTCACGTACCTATGTGACTGAGAGCAGCAGGACAAAGGACATTATATATTATATATATTATATATTGTACTTATCTAGTAAATGCATCTTGATTTAACTTGTTAAACCGCATCGGATCGTGGGCGGGGGGGTTGACGGAAGTGGGCGTGTGTGTACTTTTATTTACTTTTGTTTTATACAAAATATTCAATCAACTATCACAAACTATGCATCATTTGAAAGCTAAAACACTCAAGATTCATGTTCTGAACTTGTTTTTGCAATAAATACACCAGAGAGGAAAGGGTTAAATGAAACGCTAAAGGACCGGCCATGTAAACATTAGCATAATATCAGCGTTACTCATCTTTCATCTCCTGTCGTTCAGATCAGATCGGACGAATCCAATAAACACCCGCATACATCTCTGTGTAAGAGTCCACTCTTCAAAATGCATCCCACTTTTTAATCCAAAACAACGAAAAAATAGGGAAAAAACAAAAAATCCTTCGTTGTTTGCAAGGGAGTTTTGAGTTAGCGTAATCAATCATGTCCATTTTCAATGAAATATCGATTCTAATCCTTTTCTGGCAAACTCCCCCTGCTAGAATAGCCTCTCCCACGTATTATAAACCCTCCCTCGTCTCTCTCCTTCAATCAGAGACTCTCCTGGGATGTATCATATAGAGCAGTGGTCTCCAACATGGTGCCCGCGGGCACCTGGTAGCCCGCGTGGAGTCTCTGGGTCGCCCGCGAGCACGTTCTATAAATAGCCTGAATTGTAATCTTTCTTTTTTTTTTTTTTTTTTTTTTTTTTTTTATGATAATGGCATAAAATGAGAAAATAACTATTGGTGACATTTCATATACCATTAAAACATAATAAAATAATTCAATAATTTAAAATATTTTGAATCTGCACGTACGTTGCCATAGGCAACATTACTTTGTGCAAAAACAAAAAACAAAAAAAACGTCACTTCTGCTAATTGAGTTGGTCGCGGGCAGACGGTATACATACTCTACATGAGATAAATTGAACTATAAAAAAGAAAAAAAGATTAATTATGGCTGATGATGCAAGTCATGCAAAAAAGAAAAAGACTTATTATTTCAATGAGGAGTGGGAGACAGAATTCCTCTTCACAGGGCCGGCCCGTGGCATAGGCGGAATAGGCAAATGCTAGGGGCGCCACTCATCCTTAGGGGCGCCAAAATGTATTACCGATATTTTATTAATATTCATTTGAAATATTACCAAATAAAGCTCAAAAAAAGCGTCCCCCGCCTCTTCCCAGTCCGCCGCATCAATCTCCCCCCGCCGAGCTACTTGAAGTGCGTCAGAAATATAACGTGCAATCAGTTTAACGTTAGGGGAATTTGTTGTGTCGCGCCGCCTTTCGCCGCATCCAAAGCAGACAGGATTGCTTTTATTTTTTAGGGTGCTTGGCCGCTCGCGCCAGGTGTAGACTCAGTGAAAGTTGCCTGATCATTTATGACGGATGGCCGAATTGTAGTGTCAAAAAAGACAGAAGCCCTCTGATGATGGGAAGATAAGGAATACACTGCTCTTCTTACTTAGTATTTGTGTCTTGTTTCTAGTCTAAATATATACAAATTCTTAAATCAAGATGCATTTACTAGATAAGTTAAATGACATAAGATATGTTTTCTTGAAAATAAAATCAAAATGAAGTGAGTTTTTGCTTATAACAAGCAAAATGATCTGCCAATGGGGTGAGAAAAATAATCTTGTTCCTGATTGAAATCTTGTTTCTTTCCCAAACAGAAATAAGATTATTTTTCTCACCCCATTGGCAGATAATTTTGCTTGTTTTAAGCAAAAAACTCACTTCATTTTGATTTTTTCCCCCCAGAAAATAAGAAAAAATATCTAATGTCATTTTACTTATCTAGTAAAGGCATCTTGATTTAAGCATTTTTAGATTTTATACTGGAAACAAGAAATAAATACTAAATAAGAGCAGCATTTTTTGCAGCGTAAAGACCGAAGTAAAGTGATGTAGGCTAATGAATGAACAGTGTATCTATAATTGCATAGTGGTAAAATACTAATGTTCGCTAATTTAATTCGTTATTTTTACCTTAAACTATGCAAGCAGCTGTTCTGGGTTCTCCAGAGGCCACACAGCCAGTGTGATTTTGTAAAAAAAAAAATATATATTTTTTATATATATATAAATATTAAACGCATGTAATATCACTTTTTTTAATAGCTTAATGTTTTTACTCTGCAGTTGTGCAGTTTTAAGGGGATATATAGCAATTTGAAAATGTATTTGCCAAAATTAGTAATGATATTTATATACAGGTTCATTTAAAATAGTCAAGTCAAGTCAACTTTATTTATACAGCGCTTTTAACAATGTAGATTGTTTCAAAGCAGCTTTACAGTGTTAAACAGGAAAATAATGCAACATAATTTTATTCAGCTGTATAGCCATTCTGGAAAAAACGCTGATGTCATCAGTTCATTTCAATTATCATACAGTGACAGTGTGGGCTTTAGATCAATAATTCGATCAGTAATTTAGTTTAAATGGTTAATTTAGTTTATTATTTAGATTTATTTCGATGTTTAGTTGAAAAATTTAGTGTCCCCAACTGAGCACGCCAAGCCAGAGGCAACAGAATAACAAAATAGCAACATTTTAGGTAAAATTCACATTAAATATCTACATTTCACAGTTTAATTCCTGGTGAAAGCATGAATGCTCATAGTCAAGTGTAAGATTGCTGCCATCTACTGGAAAACAAACACTTTTGCTAGTTCTCAATGAATAGTTTGTGCATGAATGCTAGATGCTATTACTCTTGCTCTTTGTGTTTAGGCTGTAATGTGGCGTAGGTGCTATTTTTGTATAGTTTAACAATCATCAGCCTTTAAAAAATCAAATAATAATAATAATATCATGAACATAATGATGGGGTAGAATGGACTGGACATCATATAAAACAACAACAATAAAAATAAAACATCAATGCATTACAAAAATAAAACTGTACGAGTGTTTCCACAACTTAGACTGATAACGTGTAGTGCTAAACCTTGATACAAGGGGCACCAAATAAAATCTTGCCTAGGGCAGCAAATTGGTCAGGGCCGGCCCTGTGTGTGTGTGTGTGTGTGTGAGTGTGTGTGTGTGCGTGTGTGTGTCTGTGCCTATATTAAACAAGTAGCCCTCAAGACTTTTTTATCCCTTCAGGGAGCCCTCGCTCACAAAAAGGTTGGAGACCCCTGATATAGAGGAAGCGCTTTACAGGCTTGGTGAGCTGTCAATCATTGCGCCCATGGTTTTCGTTGGATAAAGGCACTCGGTGCCCAGCCAATGCCTTTCCAACAAAGGTTTGATTGATGGACTTAGTAACCAATCAATAGGCATTATCTTGCGCAGTTTACATATGAAGGGTTTGGTGAATACTGTTTGTGTGCAGTCTGCGCGTTCTCAATGGCGGAACTGCAGTTGAGCGTGCAGACTCTTACTGACGCTTCCCATCAGCTAAATTAGTTTTTTACACTTTGTAATCTCTGTAAATAGTTGCTTTAGTTTTTCAGTAACTGTTTATCCATTATAATTAGCAGTTTATTGCAGATTTATTTGAATGAAAAACTACTCTTTACAATAGCAAATGTTCTGAAATAAATGGCCTTTTTGAAATTCGCCTAGACTTTTCTTGACATAAAAGCTCACAGAAGCTACATTACTGAGAGAATCATCCTCATATTTGAATCATGACATGATTAGACATTCAGTTTTATATTTAAGTTATTTTCAGGCTCTTAACATTCAATTATAATATTTTTTTCCCTAAGTAAAAAAAAAAAAAAAAAAACGTGAGTCACTTACATGTATATTTACATGTATATTACTCTGTTCCCATATTACTTTGAGTTATTATGACTCTTGGGTAGCAACATTTCAAGTGTCTAGTTTAAAATAAGACCAGATTTATGAATATAGACCATAGGGTTTAAGAGCTGCAGACATTTTCATTTGGGTATGTCGTTTTCATAGAATTCTCAAAAAATGGTTAAGAATGTTTAATATTTAGACTAAAAACAAGACAAAAATTACTAAGAGCATTTTTTCATTTTTTTTTTTACTATTTTTGTTTGTTTTTGAAAGTAGTCTCATGCTAAAAAATGTAATAATAAATAATTAAAATTAAGATACAATTTATACAAAACGAAATTCACTGTAAAGAAAGCAATTCACTTTCTACAAAACAAAAACAAATTCACTTTCTACAAAACAAAACTCTAGAATAATTTATTTAGAATGTAGTCAACAAAGGCCTATTATATTTTAAATGATCAAAAGATTTGACAACACTGCAAAAAATGCTCTTCTTATTTAGTTGAAAATTGTACTTATCTAGTAAATGCATCTTGATTTAAGAATGTTTAAATATTTAGACTAGAAACAAGACACAAATTACTAAGAAGAGCATTTTTTCTACATTTTTTGTACTATTTGTTATGTTTTTGAAAGTAGTCTCATGCTAAAAAATTTATTAAATAATTAAAATTAAGATAACATTTATACAAAATGAAATTCACTTTAAAGAAAGCAATTAACTTTCTACAAAACAAAAAAAATCACTTTCTACAAAACAAAACTTGATATTAACCCTCTCGAGTCGGCGGTCGCTTTTTTTCTTATCAGTGCCAAAGAGACTCAAATAACTCTTGTTTTTTTTAGTACAGTCACAATAAAAACAAATTGTTGTGCTTTTTGCAAAATAACGAAATCAAACATGATGCGCGATCTGCAGCCTCTCTCTCAGAGACGTTCATTCAGATAGTCTTCAGAAAATGACCTATAGCTTAGTGAATAATTGTCTCACAAACATGAGACATATGTCTAAAGAAACGCTGAAATGTCAGGTTTTAAACACTGTAAACCAAATCAAAAACAAATATTCGGTGTTTATGTAATCCGTTATAAAGCAGAGAGATGTTAGTCGTTCCTGAGCGGTTCATTATACACTAATGTGACCACGCCCATGAAGCACGCGTTCTGTTGAGATTCAAATACTGAGGCTCCGGAGGCGACGCCCACACATCACATCACACATCAACTCAAACAAACACATCAAGTAGGGGAGAGCGGGGCACAACCTAACGCTTTTTGACTTTCTCAGTTTGTGTAAATCCACTTGGGGTTCAGAGTATTTATTGTTTCCCACATTAATTGCACACGTCTAGTACAATTATGTGGTTTTGTTTCATTAATACAGTGTATACTTTTTTCTTGATTTACCCCGAAAGAATGAAAGTGAAATGTGACAACATGCCCCATAGGTGGGGTACATTGTAACATGTGGTGGGGCACAATGTAACATGACCAAATAACAGCTTAAAATGTTATCTGATATAATAAAAAAAATATTCATGACAAATTAAAATATTTTGTCAACAAAATACAATTAATAACTTTTTAAAATATAATAATGGCATTTTTTAATCATTAAAAATATAAGCATTTTTGAGTTTGACTACAAACACATAGCTAAATACAGCTATACAGCATAGTTCAAAACATAATAATAATGAATCATTTCTGAACATTAACTCTCAGTCATTATTCACCCTTTTCTTATGGTTTCTCAAAAGAATTCATAAAAGTATAGAATATAATGGCATATTTCTAATAGGGGCTCATTGTAACACAGTGTTACAACACACCCCATCTGCGCAGCTGTGATTTAAATCGCGGCTCGTATCTTCTGCTGGTTAGATCAGCATTAAAGAACCATCTAAACTTTTAAATAACAGATATAAGATTACAATAATATTGGATTCGTCTTATTTTAAATAAACACAAAAAACAGAGATGAAAACTAAACTTCAGAAATTTACTTTTGCTATGGTTAAATACATCTTCAGTGATATCGTCCAGAGAATTTTTAATTTTGGCGCAATTTTTTCTCTAAATGATGTTGATATGGCAACTAGTAAATACACTAAGTTTCGTCATTCTGGCATGTGTGGAAACGGTTAAAACATGCACGTTACAACTAACCCTGCGTTAGGTTGTGCCCCGCGCTCCCCTACTGCATTCCTACTTCAACTACATTGTTTTGAGACGTGTTTAATAATCCTGGAATAATTCTCCATGAATAGCTGTTCATTTTTGAAAGCAATGATCCCCCGCTGTGTAAGTAGGCTAAGTTTACTCTGTAAGCATCTGTGAATATTAAATGCAAAAACCTGCGCGAGGACACACTGAAGCTTTCTTTGTTTAAATTAGCTCAAAATTACTGTCAGATGTAAGTAATTACCTTGACAAACTATACATCATTTAAAAGATCTAAGACTCAAGCTTCCATTTTTGACCTCTGTTTTATTCTCAAAGTCATATAGTGACCATAATTTGTTAATATGTGTCAGGAGTTATGAATATGAAAACCGTATTGGTACCTTAGATTGTAATATGAGCATCAGCTGATCTCATTCATAAAAAACTCCTCTATTCTCGTCATGAAGACTAACGACAAAACAACATCCCTCAGGGCTTTTAGTTCAAAAGTGTGCAGATGAGGAGAAATATTAATCTCATATGTCTCATATGTCTGTGTCAAATTTCTATACAGAGAAGTGTTATTATTTCAATCTGTTGTGTTTTCAGTTCATACTGGCAGCCGGAGGGCGCTCCGTGCACATGTAGTCCATATATAGCATGCATGAAGAAGATACCATGTGACATTCTCTCTGACATAAACAGCTTCCAGAAATCGCTATAACATGCAGATAGACACGTTTGAAGATAATAAACGTACAATTGCGACAATATATGGCTTATCTGTGTTATTTATACCATGTTGGGTGTTTTCATAATAGATTATATTTATAATGCAATGCTATTAGAGCTTTTATAATTATGCAGAATATTTTAAAATGATATATTTTCTGTCAGATTTTTTGATCCAAAGCCAAATGAGATCACATAAGGTTATTTAAAATATTTGACTTATGATATAAAGTAAGTTTGGAGTAAAAACATGGTTTTAATCTCATTAATTGTTGTGTTTTTAATAAATTGGTGTAATAAATCATAAATTATGGTTTAATAAATCATAAATTGTTGTGGCAGATAATATAGATTGTTTTAAGTTATGGTCTACCTTTATGAAGCAACTCTGCACTCTGCCCCAGCAGAATTTCCCCTTGGGGACAATAAAGTTATCAACTAACTAAGCAAAAACTCACTTCATTTTGATTTCCCCCCCAGAAATGTTTACTTATCTAGTAAATTAATCTTGATTTAAGAATTTTTTATATTTGGACTGGAAACAAGAAAAAATACCAAATAAGAAGACATTTTTTGCAGTGTAGTCAAATCTTTTGATAATTTAAAATATAATAGGCCTTTTTTGACTACATTCCAAATAAAATAAACTACAAAAAATATATATTTCCTTTGCTCTGTTGCTCTCTGTCACATAGGCCTACCTGAAGCTCATTCATTATGCAGCTCATTATGCAAACTATTATGTTCTTTTGTCATCTCAGATGTTATCTAATAATTATTCATTAGCTATCACGCCTCCTCGCTGTAACACTTCAGCCCAGGAACAGTTCATCCCTCCACCAGAGGGAGCCATCACCTGAGTTCTAGTGACACTTCCTGTTTGTAGTCTCACTTCCTGTTTGTAGCCTTATAAGCCATGTGCCTCTATGAACACATTGCGAAGTATTGCCAGTTTGCTGCCTTACCAAGCGTTTACCATTGCTATTGCTATTGCTGTTGACTTTGTTTATGTTCTGACCCTCTTGCCTGTTTACCGGATCTTCTCTCTGCCTATCGTTTGGAATTCGTTTGCTGTCTGCCTGCCCAGTATTGTTGCTGAACCTTGCCTGGACTTTGACTACGCCTTTTGCCTGTCGTCTTGCACTGTTTGATCAGTTGTTTGTTCCTTCCCAATAAATTACCTCTGCAACATGGATTCTGATCCGACTCCAGCTATGGCTTCGTTACAGAATACTTCGCCAGACCTGAATCCAGCAGAGGTTACCCAGCTCAGAGCCAGGATTGTTTATCAAGGTGATGTACTGCATGAGTTTCAAGAACAACTTGTGAATCTTCAAGCCACTAATGAACATCTGACACGTTATATCCAGTCCATGCCTTCCCCACGCCCTGACACGGTAAGACTGGCACTGCCAGAAAAGTTTGATGGATCTGCAGACAAATGCAAAGGGTTTCTGAGGCAGTGTTCCATATATTTCACTCACCAATCCGACTCCTTTAACCAAGAAACAACTAAATGTGCCTTCATGATGAGTTTACTGACTGGCAAGGCGTTGGAGTGGGCCACAGCAGTTTGGGATAATGATGAACAACTTCGCAAGTCCTTCACGTATTTCTCCCAACAGATTAGGGAAGTTTTTGAATACCCTGCAGGGGGTAGAGACATTTCTGTGCAGTTGTTACATTTACGCCAGGGGAAATTATGTGCAGCTGATTATGCAGTACAATTTCGCACCTTAGCTGCACAAAGCGGGTGGAATGATGTTGCTCTCAAGTCAGTTTTCCGTGAAGGTTTGAATTCCACACTACAAGCTGAGCTGGCATGCAAGGATGACTCGTTAACCTTGTCTGAGTACATTACACTGACCATAAAAATAGACAATCTCATGCGCAATCGGCCTCGGCCCAGTGCGTTCATGCATTTCTCTACTACTGCCTCATCTCCTGTTACTTCATTAGCTGAACCGGTAGAACCCATGCAAATCGGACGTGCAAGGGTGCCTGAGGAGGAACGCCAACGCAGACGAGATGAGGGGTTATGTTTCTATTGTGGCCAACACGGACATCTTTGTAACGCATGCCCAAGTAGGACCAGAGTCCCGGCGGGATCCTCTCAAGGGGTGAGCATCACTTTTGATTCAGTTTCTAGTAAAAATTTTGCTCTTCCAGTGACAATTTTTACGAAAGATAACCAATCATGTGTTCCAGCGTTAGTGGATTCAGGAGCGGCATTGAACCTCATTCATCATCAGACAGTCACCAGATTTAATATCCCTACAATACCATGCAATCCACCCATCCGTATCACAGCAGTAGATAATGCACCCATAGGCACCGGGCAGATTACCCATAAAACAATCCCTATCCAGATCCAAGTAGGACTTTTCCATGTTGAAACCATAACCCTCTATGTCATCATGTCTCCTCGTCACCCCATTATACTAGGTTACCCATGGTTGGTACTCCATGACCCACTGATCTCGTGGAAAGAAGGGGAATTGCTACGGTGGTCACCATTCTGTCAAGAGCATTGTCTATCCACCAGGTCCGTAGTACCATGCCTGACCACAAGTGTGGAGAGCCCCCAGACTAACATTCATACTCACATCCCCAGGGAGTATTCTGAACTCATGGAGGTTTTTAGTAAAGAAAAGGCCACCCAATTACCACCCCACCGACCGTGGGACTGTGCCATAGACCTGCTACCAAATTCATCCCCCCCGAGAAGCAAGGCTTACCCTCTATCTCTTCCTGAGACACAGGCTATGGAGGATTACATCGAGGAGGCACTAGCATCGGGTTTCATCCGCCCCTCTACATCACCTGCTGCAGCTGGATTTTTCTTTGTTGAAAAGAAAGATGGTGGACTCCGGCCATGTATAGACTACAGGGGTCTGAATGCAGTCACAGTTAAGTACCGGTATCCCCTGCCATTAGTCCCATCTGCCTTAGAACAACTACGAGAAGCCAAGATTTTTACTAAGTTAGATCTCAGAAGTGCCTACAACCTGGTCCGTATCAAGGAAGGGGATGAGTGGAAGACTGCATTTATCACCACTAGGGGGCACTATGAGTACTTGGTCATGCCCTATGGCCTGGCCAACTCACCTTCAGTTTTTCAGTCACTTGTCAATGAAATTTTCAGAGACCTTCTCAACAGCTGTGTGATCGTCTACATTGATGATATCCTTATTTACTCGAAGACCAGGGATGAACACATTCAACAAGTCAAGACAGTGCTCAAACGTCTCCTCCACCATCAACTATATGTGAAGGCGGAAAAGTGTGAGTTTCATACCACCACAATAACCTTCTTAGGCTATAACATCAGCCCCAAGGGAGTAGAGATGGATGAGTCCAAGATCAAGGCAGTCACTGAGTGGCCAGCTCCCACAACCATCAAGGAGCTACAAAGATTTCTTGGGTTTGCAAACTTTTATAGACGATTTATAAGGAACTACAGCACTGTTGCAGCCCCTCTCACTACATTACTCCGAGGAAGACCTAAGAAGTTGACATGGCCAGAGAATGCACAGAATGCTTTTAACAAACTCAAGTCCTGCTTCACCACTGCTCCCATCTTAAAACTTCCAGATCCAGGCCTCCCCTTCATAGTAGAAGTGGATGCTTCTGATAGCGGCATCGGAGCTGTACTTTCCCAGCGTCATGGTTCTCCAGGTAAACTCCACCCATGTGCCTTTTTCTCTAGAAAGCTCACCCCTGCAGAAATTAATTACGATGTGGGAAACAAGGAATTGCTGTCGATCAAGTCTGCTCTAGAGGTGTGGAGACACTGGTTGGAGGGATCCAGGTACCCATTTCAAGTCATCACGGACCACAAGAACTTGGAATATATCAAGAATGCCAAGAGAATGAATCCACGACAGGCCAGGTGGGCGCTTTTCTTTACCAGATTCAATTTCACAGTTACTTATCGTCCAGGCAGCAAGAATAGCAAAGCAGATGCCCTTTCTCGAAGACATGACACAGCGCGTTCAACAACTCACCCCGAGTCCATTCTGCCACAGTCTGTCATCCTTGCACCCATTCGTTGGGACCTTATGGAAGAGATCCATCGTGGACAACAAGATGAACCATCACCATCAGAATGTCCCTCTAATAGGCAGTATGTACCCCAAAATCTTAGACAGAGGGTCTTGCAGTGGGTGCACACTTCTCTAGGTTCAGGTCACCCAGGAATTCAAAGAACTACAACGCTGGTACGTAACTCTTTCTGGTGGCCCACTCTTCACCATGATGTGACTGAATATGTCAATGCCTGCCATGTCTGTGCACAAGTTAGAACTCCGCGGCAACTCCCTGCAGGGCTGTTGGAACCTCTGCCTATCCCTCAACGACCATGGTCCAACTTGGCAGTAGACTTCATCACTGATCTCCCCAATTCCAATGGTTTCACTACCATCTGTGTCATAGTTGATCGTTTTTCTAAGTCATGTCGTTTGATCCCCAGGAAAGGTCTACCCACAGCCATGGAAACGGCAGAGGCTCTGTTCAACCAGGTTTTCAGGGTGTATGGACTCCCTGATGACATTGTCACTGACCGGGGACCACAGTTCACCTCACGGGTATGGAAGGCCTTTTGTCGTCAGTTAAATATCAATGTCAGTTTAACCTCTGGCTATCACCCTCAGGCCAATGGTCAAGTGGAAAGAGTGAACCAGGAGATTGGACGCTACTTGCGCACCTACTGTAGTCGTGAACAGCATCAGTGGAGCACTTTCCTGCCATGGGTTGAGTATGCCCAAAACTCCCTCACACATTCATCCACAGGACTAACCCCGTTTCAGTGTGTTCTGGGTTATCAACCGCCACTGTTCCCTTGGTCGGGAGAACCATCAGAGGTGCCGGCGGTGGATGACTGGATTAGGAGGAGTGAGAGGGTGTGGGACAGCGCACATGTCCGGCTTCAACGAGCTATCAGGAGACAGAAAATTACGGCCGACCGTAGGAGGCGTCCCCACCCCGATTACCAGCCTGGCCAGATGGTATGGCTTTCTACGAGGGATCTACGTCTGCGGCTACCTAGCAGGAAGCTCAGTCCAAGGTACGTGGGTCCCTTTAAGATACTAAGACAAATCAACCCCGTTACCTATAGACTAGAGCTTCCTGCTGATTATCGCATCTCCCCTTCCTTCCATGTGTCCCTCCTGAAACCTGCACCTTCTGAAACTATGACTACTGAATCTACACCCCCCCCACCATTGGAGATCGAGGGATCCCCTGCCTATCTCGTCCGGGAGATCCTAGATTCCAGAAGGAGGGCTAATCGGTTACATTACCTTGTGGACTGGGAGGGATATGGTCCTGAGGAGAGATCCTGGGTAACAGCCTCAGACATTCTGGATCCCTCACTCGTCAGTGACTTCCATCGTAATCACCCAGACCGACCGGCACCCAGACCTAGGGGACGGCCCAGGAAAAGAACACCTGGAGGTGTTCCTAGAGGGGGGAAATCTGTAACACTTCAGCCCAGGAACAGTTCATCCCTCCACCAGAGGGAGCCATCACCTGAGTTCTAGTGACACTTCCTGTTTGTAGTCTCACTTCCTGTTTGTAGCCTTATAAGCCATGTGCCTCTATGAACACATTGCGAAGTATTGCCAGTTTGCTGCCTTACCAAGCGTTTACCATTGCTATTGCTATTGCTGTTGACTTTGTTTATGTTCTGACCCTCTTGCCTGTTTACCGGATCTTCTCTCTGCCTATCGTTTGGAATTCGTTTGCTGTCTGCCTGCCCAGTATTGTTGCTGAACCTTGCCTGGACTTTGACTACGCCTTTTGCCTGTCGTCTTGCACTGTTTGATCAGTTGTTTGTTCCTTCCCAATAAATTACCTCTGCAACATGGATTCTGATCCGACTCCAGCTATGGCTTCGTTACACTCGCATATTGGCTTTGTGAAGATAAACTGTCTTACAAATTGTAAATGAATATAGTGTTTTATGTGAATGAGTAGGCTCAATGATTCTCACATCCGTTTAAAGAAAGAACTCTATGCAAATACACACAGGAGTCAAAGGCCATATCTATTGTGTGTTTTGAGGCCTTAATTTTAAAACAATTTGTTTTGTTTTTTCAAAAACCGTGCATAAACATTTTTCTCTCAAAAATACAAGCATGTACATACATGTTGCTCACAAATTATGGTAGCCCAGTTTGTGCTGAATACAGTGTAATTACACTTTTGCCATTAATGTGTTTATAATAGTGCTGGGAATCGATAAAAAAAAATTAACTAATTAATCACATTTTTTTCCCTGTAATTAATCGCGATTAATCGCAAGTTTTTAATATTTTAGGTTTTTAATATTTTGATATTGTAATAATTTCAGTTACTCTCCAAATTAATGTAGAAACAATTTAAAGACAGTATATTTTAAATATGTGTTGTAATGGGATCTTTTTATGAATGAAGGCCAGTATCACTTATACTAATGTCTCTATGAAACATTAATGACGTTACATTACAGTATAACTGAAAGCTGCCAATTTCAACATTTATTAGGCTTTAAAAAACAACTTAAAACAATCTTTACATAAACCCATTATAATAAAAGTTATTTTTACCTGTGGCCTTCCCTGTTAGACATATACAGAAATGTAATAGTTATCAAACACCTTTCTTAACTGCATAAATAATAAATGAAATATAGATTATTCATCATTAAAGTCCTCATGAAATCAAAATCGATCTTATTTACTTTGTTAGCCAACATTACAGGTCTTAGGGTGAACAATTAATCCGTGCAAGTTAATACACATAAAAAATTGTTTGCCGTGGTAATCTTTAATCAAAATCTGAAAAGTAACTTCCGGTCTTGAATGGCGTTCCCTTTCCGATGACGACTATGGGTTTGAATATCCTTAACCACTCCCCTCCATCCTTTAGTCTGCTATGAGCGTGAGATGGAGAGGAGGAGCGCTGAAGTGAAACCCTGCCCTCTATTCAATATTCTGTTTCGCTTGGAAATACGTCACAGCACTGAAATAAAATCAGTTGCAACTTCCGGTTCACTGGGACTTTAAAGCTACAATTTTCTCTGTTCCAGTTTTTCTTTGATGAACATTAATGACAGGGATCATCAGTGCTCCTGTCACTTTAAGAACGGCCGCTGACAAACATGATGAGGATCTGACGCGCTGTCCCGCGCATCTCATTTCCTCAACTCTTTAAGACGTTATTTAACTAATTTAAGACTCCTAATATGAGAATACTCTCTGTGTTGTTGTTATTGTTTGTTCAAGAGCAAAAGAGAACTCGATGTGAGCAGAGACTGACGCGAGTCTGTCTGTGCGTCGAGTATGTGTGTGTATGTGTGTCAGAGTGTCCCCCGATTAGCTGACATGAGACGCAGCCAAACAGACAGGACATTGACACACACACACACACACACACACACAGACAGGACACTGACATACAGCGCGTTCTCTTGTGTCTTGTCGCGCTTGGAAGCATTTACATGAATAGGACCGTGATCATGTAACGCTAGGCAAAAATGGATATAAAAACAGACGCTGCGTTATTTGCATTAAATATTTTTAATGCGTTAAGCTGAAAAAATGAATTGCCCGTGTTAACGCGTTAATTTGCCCAGCCCTAGTTTATAAGCAACTGAAAAAAACACAAATGTCAGAGCATGTCAAAACTTCTAAAGGGCCCCAAAAGAGCTCAGACTCCAGAGGGTTAACTCGATAAAACAAACTTTGATATTAAATTAAAAAAATAACATTAGGCTATAATATTTAATCATCAATATGAAGAAAAATACGTTTGACTGATACTATATTTATAGCATCTAAGAAGACATTTGTGAATAAAAGCTTTATTGATGTGACACTAGGCTCTTTTACAATAAACACATTATAATCTGTCCAAAACAGGCCAAATAAATCTTGTCTAAGCAGTTGCGTGTATGACATCTTAGGTTGCAGCAGGATTCATATTTAGAATTTTTAGCTAACAGAATAAACTTAACAGAATAAAGCCTACCTTACAATCAGCCCCGAATCCGTTGCTTTAAGAAATGAATAGCTTTTCATGAGGAGAATTATAGCTCAAGGCGTCTCAAAACGATTTAGCTGAAGTAACGTAACAGCGCTTCACTTGATGTGTTTGTATGAGTTGATGTGTGGGCGTTGACGTGTGGATCGTCAGTATTTGAATCTGAAAGAGCGTGTGCTCCGTGGGCGTGGCTGCATTAGCGGATAATGAAGGGGCTCGCAAAAGACTGACATCTATCACTTTTCAACCAGATTACATAAACACAGCATATTTGTTTTTGATTTGGTTTACATTGTTTAAAACCTGGCATTTCAGCATTTCTTTAGACATATGTCTCATGTTTGTGAGACAAGTATTCACTAAGCTACAGTTCCTTTTCTGAAGACTATCTGAAAGAATGTCTTAGAGAGAGGCTGCAGATCGCGCATCATGTTTGTTTTCTTTATTTTGCAAAAAATCTAAACATTTTGTTTTCATTGTGACTGTACACAAAAAAATAGAAACTTGACAGATTATAATGATGTATAACACAAAACCGACAGAGTTATTTGAGAGTCTTTGGCCGTGATAAGAAAAAAAGAGAGCCGATTGCGCCAGCGCGACCTCCGACTCGAGAGGGTTAACCACCTTTTCTACTGATTGAGAGAGGAAATACTGCAGTAGATTGATTAGAATGCCCTATTTTACTGTCATCATGAGTGTATATTGTAGAAAAATTCCATACTAAAGTTAATACAGGTTTGCAAAGCCCCACAAAATGATGCTGTGGGGAGACAACAACCAATAAAACAGACCTGCAACACACTCATAACAGACACATGAATATTAAAATATGACCACGGGGATAAAAAAAGTTGAGTTGAGGGCACTTTAAGCATTTTAAAAATCTAACCCTATATAACAACAAACTGCCAAAATGAGGGAGAAACGCGGAAGAAAATTTAAAAGGTCTAAGTATATTTTCAATGCATTTAAGAGCACTACAGTCTCTGAACTAACGACACACTTAAGTTTAACACTTTTTTTGCCCATTCTTCTTTGAATTGTCAGTCTACTTATTAACTTACATCATTGTCTTCGTTGTAGCATAATAATCCATCGTGTCATCGCGGTCGTGATCAGACGTACACTGTAGTATCAGGCCTAGTCCACACGTACACAGGTATTTTTAGAGTTTTTCCTCCTCCGTTTTAAAAAACAATCGTGTCCACACAAGCACGGTTTTAAAAAAATCTCTGTCCACATGAAAACGCAAAACCACGCTATGATTGGCTGCCTGATTTCCACATGGGTCCCATCCACGGCATCGATGCACTGAGGGATGCCATGGGCTCAGTGAAACCCTTCTACAAGTTCCTTTAATTTGGACTCAGTGACAGGTATATACACAGGGGCAGGGCCCAAGTGGACTGTAATAGCTTCACACACTTGCCTTCCTATTTTGTTTTAATGCATTCTGGCACCTCTGTTCTGCAATACAATGAGATAACTGTGCATGTATCTGTGTACATGTGATAAGCGCTGTTAGCAGAATTATTTAAAGCTACGTCCGCCATTGCATAGACTCGACTCATGTCTGACGTCAAACAAAGGAGAGAACGGCACACACTTCAACTTCACAAGCCGAAATCTCCGGTTTCACCATCTACACACGACAACGCTGCAACCGGAGTTTCTAAAAATCTTCACCCTGGCCGGAGTTTTCAAAAAAGTGAGGTTTCAGTAAACGGATACTGCATTTGCATGTGGACGAACAGCCAAACCGCGTAGAAAAAGCTGCTGTTTTGAAAATACCTGTGTTCGTTGTGGACAAGGGCCTCAGTGTCCTTGTTTGCCAGGGCTCGTAAAATTAAATAATCGCTGGTAGCCCTTTGGGCAGGCACTCTTCAGATTTTGGTAGTCCGAAATGAATTTTACTAGCCCAAATAAAACTTTTTTTTTTAAGTAGAAAACTGAATAGGAGTCGAAACATCAATCAAAACCATTTGATATACTCAGCATTGTGTAATTTTCAGATATCAGTTATGCATCTTTTACTCTTTACTTCATCTTTGAATTGATTATGTAATTGGCATGATACATTTACCTGACTAATAATACACTGTTACATTGATTTATTCTGACTTACTCTGAAATTATTGATTTTAGTGCATTACATTGTATCCATTGTTTTTAGTGGAGCATAAGGCACACCAACTGAGATTTTAGAGTTCCGACTAACTCTTGACATTAGTTCAAGTGTACTTAGACTGTGAAGGCTAAAAAGGGAATTTCCGTTTAAGACAACAATAATGTTAATCGACCAACCTAAATAGGGTGAGCCTTACCTCTGTTTAAGGTAATGTTACTCTAGCTAAGTGTACGTGGGACACCATGGCATGACCAAACCAAAGCTACTATCCGAAGAGTAATGTTGGTCAACTTATATCTGTAGTAGTGGTCCTGACCTCTGACTAGAGATAGTGTTATTTTAATTCAAGTGTACACAAATCTATGGGGACTAAATAAAATACTTTAGAGAAAGCAAACATGAGAGCGGCACTCTAACCAGTATAGTCAATTACCTCTGTCTAGTGACCAACACTGGCAAGTTTGTGATCGTGGGCCCGCATAATGAACGGCCGGTGCACGACTTTGAGAACCGAATTAATAATTTCAATAAAAGTAAGGAGTTAAACAGATTAATCAAATGTATAGTTACATTTTTATACAAATGACCTAATAACCAAATGGCATTCTAACCTAAATTCGAGGTCATGATAAAATGGAGTCAAATCACTTTGCCCCACTGAGAAGACTGAACGCGCAAGAGACCTTCATAAGCCAATCGTAAGCCATCATTGGGACGATTGGGAGGGCCTTACAATGGTATATAAAATAATCAAATTACAATCATCAATACAAATGGATTTTGTTCTACATTTGGTTCTACCTGAACTGAAATATCTATGAATTTCTGTATTGACCTGTCTTTTTTGCCTGTGTAGAACCGAAACACCAACTTCTATGCGCCTCTTAACATTTTAACACACACACAAAGCGACTTTCGCTGTTTTTTCCACTGTAGGCTTATAGGCTGTACACTAGGAGGTGCTCTAGGCATATGTTATCTTTGATTTGTTTTCCCTGAAGAGACACTGGTTTTGAAAACGAAAGTGAAAGAGTGATGCAGGTTCGTTGTAGCTTAGAAATCTAGATGCACCCTAGAGGCAGCAAATGTTATTTGCAGCCGGGGTCGTCTAGCAACTCTCCGTTGGCTTGCGATCTTGAAAAACCAAACTCTAGTCAGGACAATCACATCGTGTATAGAGTCGGTGGGCGGGCTTAACATAATGACGGCAGAGTTGTGACAGTTCCGCCTGAATTCCCTGCTACTTCCCTGCTAACAAAGAATGGCACTGAAGTCAAGGAAAAAAGGAAGATGTGTTCAGAGTTTTGCCGACCGGATACAGCAAAAGTTTAATCTATCAACTAGCTCCGCTGGTGGGAAAATGCATGGGACTCAGCCACAACCCGCTTGTGATTGTTGTCTCACCACTGATAGCGTTCTGGTTGGTTGTAGCGCTATCCTATTGCGTGCTGAGGGAATTTGAAAGACAACCGTTTATCCCGCCCCTTGGATTGAGCCCTGCCAATGGTGTGTTTCCAGACCCAACATCTTGATGTGGGTCTGGCTTGTCAGGCTAGGTTCATTGCGTTTTACAGTGAAATGAGAGTTTTGTGTTTTTAATAAAATCAACACATTAATTATTTATCTCTCATACACCCTCAATTAATTACAATGTTATGTTTTATTATTTGGTCCGCTTGATCTGCAGATATAACCGCGATCCGCTCATCATGAACACACTCAAACACATACACAAACGCATACATCAGCTAAACTTAAATCAGCACGATCAAAAACATCCGTGATCCTATTTTTCCTTCAGATAACAAGTCAAGAGACTCAACAACGCAAAGCGAGAAATTAATTTTATTCACGAGGTGATGTTTTATTCACAAAGTTCAGGAGGAACACGTTCAAATGATCTATCCAATCATCATATCCTTCTAACCAGCTGTCAGCAATCAGCAATCAATCTATCCAATCATTATGTCATTCTAACCAGCTGTCAGCAATCCACATGTCTACCCAATCAGCACAAGTGAAGGACTATATAAATACCCAGTCAACTCACCAATGTTCATTGACAGTTTTTCAGCATTTGGTCTGCCAGTTTGTTGCAAATGTCAGAAATCCAGCTCCACCCTTCCGACGATGAGTCCCTCATCTTCCAGGAATCTTCACCGCATTCTTCAGATATCATGAGCACCCATGCTCCACCGGACGTCATTTCTCAATCCCTGGAGCCAATACGTGGACGTCAGCCAATTCGGGCCACTCCCCATACTCCACGTCGCAGAGGATTACCCTCAACTCCTCCAACAAGACACCAACCAGCATCTCCAACATCTTCCTACACCTCGGCCCATCCAACAATTCCAGCAATAGAGAAATGGACAGTCGTAAGCCTAAGACAAACGCTCCTCAGCGCAGAGTTTAATTTCTCTAGAACAATGACTAAAGCAGTTATATGCTCTGTATGTGTCTCTTCAATCTTCTTCCCCTTTTCCAAAATCCACTTATCCCTCCAGGAATGCTAAAGTGAGCACGAGTCACAAAGCTCCGTCTTTGC